>NC_083230.1:5770288-6073461 GCF_032191835.1 Heteronotia binoei
GGTTGGGAAATATCTGGAGGTCTTGGGGGGGGCGGGTAGAGCCTGAGATGATTAGGGTTTGAGGAGGGGGTGGATTTCAATGAGGTATAATGCAATAGAGTTCTAAGTGGCCATTTTCTCCAGCTGAATTTATCTCTGTCACCTGAAGATCAGCTGTAAACTTACGAGATCTCCAGCTTCCTCCTGGAGATTGGCAAACCTATTTGCAGTTTCTAGATGGGTTGTCACCAATATGCTGATTATATCCAGTTCTATATATCCTTATTCAAATCTCCTGGTGATGTGGTAGAGGTCCTAAATAGCTGCTTGCCTGCTGTGGTTAACTGGCTAAAAGTGAATAAATTGAAGCTAATATAAAGGTAAAGCTGGTTGGGAAGGTGGAGGTCTTGAAGGACATTGTTCTCCCCATTTCTGATGGATTTTAATTGACCTTTGTTGACTCAGTTAAGAGCCTTAGAGTTATAGTGGATCCAACCTTATTGTTGAAGAAGCAAGTCAGTATATCTGCAAAAAAAGACTTTCTACCAATTCTGCAAAAAAAAAACAGTTTTCTATCCTCTCAGCCTAACCCATAAGATGGTCTCTTATCTTGATCTGGCCAATTTGGCCACCTGGATCCATAATATTGAGACTAAACTACTTTAATGCATTGTACATTGGTCTCCCCTCAAAATCAACTTGGAAACTCCAGTTGGTGCAGTAGGCTTCCCACCCCCCCCCCTGGCGGGGGACCCCCGAATTTGCAGCCTCCTCCCCTGCTCTCCAAAAATCCAGAAGCCGGATGGGGGGGGGGGGCGGGAAACAGCGCCAATTTTAGTTCCACTCTTCCCCACTGAGTTTCCCAGTTAGGTTCTTCTGCTTTCCGAGGCTGCTTCTCGCGCCCAGTCAGCTGGCCAGAGAGGGAAGCCCGGCCCCCAGAGGATCATGTGCCTTTCTACCTCTGGAGGCTTCAGTCTCCTATTGAAAGGCTTCAACTCTGGTGTGTCTGTGTTACTGTAAAGAAGTTGGCAGCAACTTGTGAGTAGAGAGGCCAGATTCACCAGAAACCGGGTGGGTGGAGGGGGGGGAAGGAGAGGGAAACGTCTTCATTATTCCCTATGTGGAGATTGCTTCTCATAGGGTATAATGGGGAATTGATCTGGAGGTTTCGGGGACTCTGGGGGAGCTGTTTTTTGAGGTAGAGGCACCAGATTTTAGTATAGTATCTAGTGCCTCTCCCCAAAGTACCCCCCAATTTTCAAAACGATTGGACCAGGGGGTCCAATTCTATGAGCCACAAAAGAAGGTGCCCCTATCCTTCATTATTTCCTATGGAAGGAAGACATTTAAAAAGGTGTGCAGTCCCTTTAAATGTGATGGCCAGAACTCTCTTGGAGTTCAATTATGCTTGTCATACCCTTGTTCCTGGCTCCGCCCCAATGTCTCCTGGCTCCACCCCCAAAGTCTCCTGGCTCCACCCCCAAAGTCCCCAGATATTTCTTGAATTGGACTTGGCAACCCTATGGTGCAGAATGCTGAGGCGTAGACGTTATTGAGAGCTAGACAGAGCATACACATTACTCCCATTCTGCAGGTGCTCATTGGCTGCCCGCCCATTTGTTACCAAGCTCAGTTTAAGGTATTAGCTGTCACAGACAAAGCTGTTTATGGCTTTGATTCCTCTTATCTGCAGGGCCACCTCTTTCATTATGCTCATCTGAGCATGGCAAAATCAACTACTACCCATGTTTTCTTGGTTGTAGTTCCCACCTTTCAGAATGGCCAGAGACACGGAGGCCACAATAGAGGGCCCTGAAGCCAGCATCATACTTTATTCACCAAATGCATTCAAAGAAGTTTTTTCTAATACCGTTCTAACTGTAGCCCCTAGGGGCACAGGGAAGACAGACCACAATAAAAAGTAATCAGAATCTGCTGGCTTAGCCTGTTAGCAAAGTTTACTATGAGCAATCAGATCCTGCTAAATGTACCAACCAAGCCACCACTGGAGCAAGGCAAGGCCAGTTCAGACAAGTTACAGTCATTGCCCGGATGCAGCCTCCTAACGAGGTTGTTATATATGGTTTCCCTCTTGCTTCAGTTTCACCAACTCCTGCACAGTCAGGTCTTGCAAAGGACAGCTCTGTCAGTGCCTGGTAGTCAAATAATCTTTAAAACACCTTTCATTGTTTTTTCCTACATTTCTCTAATTCTTTTCCACAATTTTCCCCATCTTCATTTTGCTCTCTTCCTTATGATCTGTGTTTCATCTATCTTCAATGCCAATTTCTCTGCCCATCTTATTTTTCAGTCAACTCTTCATCCATTCTGGTTGGCAACTTGGAATGTATTTAATAGTAGTATAGCAGCAAGTCTTTGTTATTCTTATGAACAGAAGAGAGGAATTACTATTTCCTCATAAACTATCAAAGTATTAAAAGGATGCTTCCCCCTCTCCACCCTTTACATGCATGATAATAGAATGTTAATCTGCCTTAGCGGTAACCAGGGGTCATTTTGTAGAAAAGGAGGTGCTGGAGCTCATTAGCACAACATATTTGCATATGCCACACACCCCGGACATCACCGGAAGGTGGACTCAATTATATCAGCTCAGTTTCTACCTTAAGGCTTCTTGAATGATAATTGTCATCATAAAACCTTACTCCCATCTTACTTTTTAAATTACTTTCTCCAATGTGGCCACAGTGGCATGATGAAGATTTCCATCTGTATTGGTTATTTTTCCATGGGGGGGGGGGGGAATAGAAAGTTTGCCAAATCTTAGAGTTCAGTAGAATTCTCCCAGGGGGGTTGAACACTGGAGCCCAAAAGCAAGTATTGGGGGGGTGGGGTTTAAGAAAGAAAGAGCACAATAAAATTTAGATGTTCTGGAGCTCCACCTGGTGGTAACAAATGAGGAACAGAAGTGAGAATGTTGATGTTATTTATATCCCACCTTTCTCCCCAAGGGGGACCCAAAGTGGCTTACATCATTCCCCTATCCTCTCTTTTATCCTCACAAAAACCCTGTGAGTAGGTTGGGCTGAGAGTGTGTGACAGACCCAGGGTCACCCAGCATGCTTTCAAGGGAGAGTGGAAACTTGAACCTGGGTTTCCCACATCCTAATCTGAGACTTTAACCACGACACAAGTCTAGCTTCCATTGCAAATGGGGGAGGAGCGTGTGGTGATAATCTGGGCCAGGATATTCCTGAATGCCCATGATCATCCTGAAGCTGGTGGCCAATTTTGAGATTTCTAGCTTTATTTTCTGATGAGTTATGCCTGCTACAAATGGACAGAGAGATGGACATGTCGATCCTTTTACTATTATAGATGTGTAGTAACAGTCAGCAAAGTGATTCATTTTGTTATATTTGGTTTGAAACAGGGTTCTATGAGGGGAGTGATGCAATCTTTGTCTGGGGGACCATAGTGGCTCTTGGCAGCCCTGGGAGTCAGAAAGGCTCCCACTCGCCTGGCTGTCTACAAACTATGCAAAGTGCAATTATTCAATAGAGTCTTTTTACAAAGACAATATGTTATTTTTTATGTATTAAATTTATCAATTGCCCTCCCCAGTGGGACCAGGCTCAGGGCGATGTACAACACAGTCATATAAAACATCAATGAAACAAATGGGATTTAAATAAGACCATAAAAAACATAATAATCTGATTCATGATTTGTCATTGTTGACTACAGATGGCACTAAAATCCTAACAGCGCCTCTATCTTGTGGGAAATGACTGAAGGGGAAATGAGAAATGGGAGTGCCAAGACTGAACCATCATTGTCCTCAACCAAACACCTAGAAGAACATCTGTAAAATATCCCACAAGTGCAGATGTTGTTCAGCAGAGAGTTCCAGCAGGTTGAAGACAGCTGGATGTCTCTTGGGCTGGGGGACCACCAATAGCTTCTGATCTTTCAAGTGCAGTACTCTTCTGGGGGTATACAAAAAAAGGCAGTCCTGGAGGTATGCTGGTCTTGAGTGTTAAAGGCCTTAAAGGTCAGTACCATAACTCCAATGCAGCTTGCGCAGCACCAGATTAACATGCATTCTGTGTGTGAAGCATCCCCGTAAGGACCTGTGCTGCTGAAATTTGCACTAGTTGGAGTTTCCAGGTCAGCCTCAAGGGTAGGCCCATGTAATAATCCAATCTGGAGGTGACTGTTGCATGGATTACAGTGGCTAGGTCAGGGCAAGACAGGTCGGATCTTTTTTATTGTGTAAAACTACACCATCCATGCTGATTCCATCTATTGGTACACATACTGGGGCCATATGGGTTGCATATCCTATACAGCTCCAACTGTATTAGTTATATGTGCAAAGCTTAGGGCGTTTTCGCACTCACCTTCAGCCGGCGCGACCCCCCTCTTCACCGCGCAGGATCTGCGTGGATTTTGCACGTAAAGCTGCGGAGCAGCCGGAAGAGCCGGAAACTCCCGGCGCTTTTGTGGCGCAAACGTAAACCGCCAAAAAGCAGTTTCCGTTTGCGCGGCTTTTGCGCCAGGAGTTTCCGGCTCTTTCGGCTGCTCCGAGGCTTTACGTGCGAAATCCGTGCAGATCCTGCACAGTGAAGAGGGGCGTCGCGCCGGCTGAAGGTGAGTGTGAAAACACTCTTAGTTTATACTGTGTTTACTCAGATGAGTAGTGTATAGAATTTGGTAATTACATTAAAGATCCTGCCCTCTGTTTATACTGGAGAGTTTACATGAATGAATTTACTTTAAGATCACATTATGGCATACCACAACACATTTTTTAGCTCTTCTATTATAAGAAGTCTCTCTTCGCCAGGCTTTTAACGTAATCTTCTGTAATGTTAACTCAAAGACTCTTCCTATCCTTGCTGCTGCCCCTGGAGAAACAAATAATTAAGTCAGAAAACCAGTATTAATAAATAGTCATTCCCATTTAAGCCTTAAAAAGGATCATTTCTACTTTTCTTTCATTAGTTTTATATATATATATATATATATATATATATATATATATATATATATATATATATATATATATATATATATATATATATATATATATATATATATATATATATATATATATATATATATATATATATATATATGAAAAGTAATATAAGAGCAGAACATGTTATAGGTAGCAGGCAATGCACTAGACTAGATTTTAATTATGTAAATTTGGAGTGTTAATTTTTATGCATAATTTTATATTTTATGTTAGTTTTTATATGTTGTAAGCCGCCCTGAGCCACCTGGTGGGAAGGGCGGGATATAAATCTCAAATAAATATATAAATAAATAAATAATGTCCTCTATGGGGCTGCCTTTCAAAACTATCTGTAAACCAGCTGGCTACTCTCTGGGATGTATTACTCATATGCACTAGCTGATTATCTGTTTCCAAGAAGTGTTGGTCCTAAAGGGCTTGAGGCCAGGGTACTTCAAAGACTGCCTCCCCCTATATTATCCATCTCATCAGCTAAGATCTTCCTCAGAAGTCTGCTTTTTGTGCTTCCATCTTCACCAAACCGAGAAAGGCTTTTCAACAGGGGCACCTTGCCTATGAAATGCACTTTCTCTTGAGACTTGCCTGGTGCCTACTCTATTCTCCTTTAGGCACCAGGCCAAAACCTTTTAAAAAAAAATTTACCCGGGTTTTTAATTAAGGGGCTGATTAACATCATTTTCATAATCTGTTGTACTCACACTGGAGTGGCTGGCCACAGATAGCTGCTAGTTGCCTCCTTAATGGGATAGTTATGCCATGGCCAAAAGGGAAAAATAATGCCCCAACAATGTTTCCTGGAGCTGCCGCAGCAGCATACATGGCAATCCTGCAGCAGATGTGGCGTTATGGACAGGGCAGGCAGGACTAATGAGAGTCATGAGTTGAGGAGGCTGAGCCAAGTGTCTGTCACTGGCGGGGGGGGGTGAGCCACAGGAGTAATGCACACCCTTAAAGAGACCAGCTCCTGTTACAAGCTCTGACCTCCCATGAGTGGGGAGGGAGCACCACCCGTCAGACCAGCTGGCCCCCCATGGTGGCGCTCTGTACACAGAGCACACAGGGACCCAGAGGTTGATGGTAAATGAGAACGTGGGTGTGAGGGTGCCCCCTGCTCACTGCCAGCCGTGGCATGCAGCAGGGCACCCATGTTGTTGAGAGTGTCCCCAAGTCAACCCATGTGCCACATCCACAGGAGGCATAGCAGGAGGAGGGTCAGGGGCCCAGAGAGACTCATGGTGGGATCAGATGGGGAATTTGCTGTGATGGCCTCTCAGCTTGAAAAAAGCCAATCCTAAAAAAGGCACACCATGGTGATCACACAGCTCCTGGGAGGCTGCCAACTCCCACACGGGCTGCATACATACCAGAGGAACTTCACAACAATCTGGCATGCGCACTGTGCATGCATGGTATGCCGTGCCCATTCAGAAAACCAGGAATGCATCATTGAAGCATGCTGGGAACTTTGCCACCAGAAAGTCAGAGTGAGGGCCTTGGTGAGAGATCCTGGGGGTGTCAAAAGAGCACTCCAGCTCTGACAATGTCAAAGTCACCCTCCTCCCTGGGGGCAGGTGTCAGTACCCAGCTGCTCTGGCTGCTACTGCATCACCTGCAGGGTGGAGGGATGTCAGTTAGGACAATGGGGAAGGTTTGAGGCAGTTGGTGATAGGACCTGGCCCACACATCTAGGACAAGGTGATTGCAGTGGCAATGACACCCACCACACAGGACCCCAACATTGCAGCCACCCACTGGGGGGTATCACCATCTGCATGATAGCCTTCACTCCCAGCAGACCCTCCTCCACTACCCACTTGTAAGGAACACATTAGGTCATGAGGATTTGGATAGGCTTCCAAGTGGGACCGAAGGAATTGTTCCAGAGCTTCAAAATTGACATCTCCATCTGGATGGCAAGTCCCAGAGTAGATATCCATTCAGTGGCCATGCTCCAAAAGGCAGGAGGTGGCCAAGGCAACACTTTATACTGGCTTAGTCCTCCCAGGGAGAAAGTGCTGGTATTTGGCAGGGCTGTCCAAAGATAGAGATTACATAAAGAGAGCAAGCAAAGTTCAGCCCAAAGTCAGGGGTTCCAGAGAGTAGGATAACAAAGTTCAGTCTAGGTCAAGGGGAACAGACAGCAAGTTCAAGCTTGTCCAGAATCAGGATTCCAGAAAAGATGATTGTCCATGTCCAGTCCAGGGTCAAGGTTCCAGAGATCCAGTAACAGCAAGGTCAGTGGTTCAGTAGCACGGTCTACTTGTTGCATACATGAATTACTGCTTCTCTTAGCTGATTTTATAGCTAAGTCTTAATGAGCCATACTCACCGCCAATTACTTGGCAGTCATCCAGAAGCTACTCATCTATCTCATCAGTTAACAGCTGGCAACAGGCCACACTCTTTCTCCTTGCCTGCAACTCCACATATTGCTAACAGGGCTGGCGTTGCATGGGTGTGGGAGGACTAGGTGAACTGGGAGTTCTTTTGGAAGATGACCTGCATCCATAGGAAGCACTGAGTTAGAAGTTAAGGAATTAAGTGGATTGTCTACCACAGCTTGAGTCTCTTGGTAGCCTCTGGAAGTAATTTAGAAAAAAATATGCTGAATTGGCTTTAGGCCTGGAGGGATGCTCCCACTCCGCTGTAAAAGGAAGCTGGTAAAGAAATCCACGACTGAAGAATCTCCAGTTTAGGCATAATTTTTCCTGATCCTACTGGTAAATCAGGATTAAGGTCTTTCTTTTCTTTGGGCATTGTGGAGAACTCCAAGGCCCTACGAACTTTAGGCATTATTTTTTGAATATAGCTCTTGAGGAAATAATTGGGTTTAGATAGCTGGCACTATCTCCTCCTCTTCCTCAGACAGCTCTCCTTCCTTCTTGTCAAATATCTGAATTGAGGAACCGGAATCTCCTTCAGGAGAACTAACTTCAGGCACTATCTCCTCCTCTTCCTCAGACAGCTCTCCTTCCTTCTTGTCAAATATCTGAATTGAGGAACCAGAATCTCCTTCAGGAGAACTAACTTCAGGCACTATCTCCTCCTCTTCCTCAGACAGCTCTCCTTCCTTCTTGTCAAATATCTGAATTGAGGAACCGGAATCTCCTTCAGGAGAACTAACAAATCCATCTCCCAAATGGGGTTTGCACAATTTGTTTTTCTTAGGTCTGTCTGGAGACGGATAAATGCCTAGCTCACATCCCTCTCCAAATAGACTTCTCTTGGATGGTCTAGCCCTTTCCTGAGTAGCTTCAGCTCCCCTAACATTTCTCTGAATCAGCAGAGTAGACTTAGCATCTGTCAAGCTCCGATAGTCCAAATAATGATATCCTTTGTAGTTTGCAAATAGAATCATTTATTCAGATTCAGAGATGCTCCACAGAACACGTCCATGAAAGAACTGGGGAACCAAACAACTTACACAGCTATATAACATGCTACCAACAGTTACTAAATTGGCGGTTCTTTTCGAACCCAGGGGTTACAGGTTAGGATAATAAAACTACAAAGAGAATTAGCAAAGGCATGCCAAGAGATAACAGTCCTTCAGAACACAGGGGCATCGCTCCTCACACATCAAGAGACTAAACAGAGCCCTCTAAAGTTGTAAACATTCTCTTGCCAGATGGTAACAGCTATTAGGTAGTAAATATCAGAATGTAACAGGGCCCCTATCAGAATGTAACAGGCACTTAGATTCCATGGGAAGAAATATAGAGGAGCTTGACATACTGCTCCCCCTCAGGCTGGCCCTCAAGATTTGTGAGGATATTTTTTGTAAAAAATTTTGATTAACCACGGAGCTTTTATGTCCATTCCATGTATCCACTCGTCATGTGACAGTGGGAAGTATTTCCACCTGATTAAATAATACAAGACCCCCCCCCCCCCGGTTTTAATTTAGCGTCCAAAATTTCCCCCACTTCATGATGATTCTGATCCCCCACTGGAATCGGGTCCAGCGCTTCGGGTCGGGGTGCCATTTAGTTCCCCCGGAGTCCCGATGAAGTAAACTGGCATGAAACATGGGATGAATTTTACTAAACATTTTAGGTAGTTCTAATTCTACAGTTACTTTATTTATAATCCTTTTGATTATAAATATTTGATTTTAAAAAGTCCCACGTATTTATAAGCCAACTTCCGGGAGGGTTGGTGCAATGGTAAGTTCTTTGTAGATAGGAACACTGTATCTCCCACTTTAAAGTCCCAAGTGAGAGAGTGGTGCTTGTCATAATGTTTTTTGTAAGTCTCCTTAGCAGTATCCAGTTTTTCTTGTATGGTTGGCCAAGCCTCGCTTAACTTTGCCCACCATTGCTCAAATGTGGAGGCGAAATCCTCCTGCCCCCCCCCCCCCGGATAGCAAAGGGAACGGTTTCCGCTCATATCCATTAACTATTCTATAAGGGGTGGTCTTAATAGAGCTGTGCACACTGTTATTGTATCTGTATTCGGCAAACGGCAGTAATTCTACGCAGTTAGATTGCAGGTGATTTACAAAGCACCGTAAATATTGTTCTATTTGTTCCGTCTGACTGTCAGTCTGTGGATGATAGGCAGAGCTGAGCGCTTGCTCGATATGGGTTAATTTACAGAACTCCCACCTGAAGTTGGCAACGAACTGGACACGCCGATCGCTAATTAGCTTATCCGGAATGAATGGAGTTTCACCACATGTTGGAAGAACAACTGTGATAGTTTCTTAGCTGTTGGTATTTTAGAGCAGGGAATAAAGTGGGCTTGTTTGGAGAAGGTATCTACTACGACTAAGATCACTGTCTTCCCCTGGGAAGGAGGTAGTTCCACTATAAAATCCAGAGACACCACTGATCAGGGTTGGCTGGCCATTTCTAGGGGTTATAATAGCCCCGAGGGCTTCTCCGTCCCCTTCGCTTGGCCATTAGGCAGATTGGCAGGAGGCCACATACTCGGAAATAACTTTTTTCATAAACGGCCACCAGAACTGCCTATTCACTAGATGCAATGTCTTAATATAACCAAAGTGACCGGCTGTTTTATTATCATGACAGTGTTGTAAAATTTCCTTGTGCAAACTTTCAGGAACATACAGTTTATTGTCTTTGTACCAAAATCTCCCTTCTCCTACACACACTTCTGATGCTCGACCTTGGCTTCAGCTTCCAGTTTAAGTCGTCCCCCCCCCCCACGTCCCTCTGCTTATAAACGGAGTTTTTGTGCTCTTGTAGTTACAGCCCCCCCCCAAGTGGGAAGGGGAAATTAATGAGTCTATTACCTCTTTTTTACTATTGTGTTGGGGAAGTCAAGAGAGCACGTCCGCTAAAAATTTGCAGGAGCCAGGAATGTGTTTCAGCTTGAAATCAAGTTTGGCAAAGAAGCCCGCCCACCAGATTTGTTTTTCAGTTAATATTCTGCATCCGGTCAGAGCTTCTAAATTCTTATGATCGGTCCAGATTTCAAAGGGGACCCTCGCTCCTTCCAACCATGAGCGTCAGGTTTCTAAGGCAAACTTAACTGCAAAGGCTTCTTTGTCCCACATGAACCAGTTATGCTGCTTTGGGGGAAATTTTTGAGAAATGTAGGCACACGGTCTTAAGTTTCCCTCCTCATCCACCTGCATTAAAATCCCTCTCACAGCCACATCGCTTGCATCATATTGCACCACAAATGGTTTTAGTTCATTTCGGTGGACTAGTACCGGTTTGCTAGTGAACAGTTTCTTTAATTTCTCAAACACCTTCTGACATACATTAATCCACTCAAGCTTCGCCCTGGGCTTCTTCGTCTCAGGGCCTTTCCCTTTTGTCTTTAGCAAGTCGGTTAGGGGCAGCATGGTATGCGCAAATCCTTGTATGAAATTATGATAAAAGTTCGCGAAACCGATAAAGGATTGTAATTGTTTTTGCGTTTTGGGGGGCTGCCAGTCGAGCGCTGCCTGTACTTTGGCCGGGTCTATCGATATTCCCTTCCCTGACACTCGGTAACCCAAATAATCTAGTTCTGTCTTGTGGAACTCACATTTCGACAGCTTAGCAAACAGTTTGTGTGCATACAGGCACAACACTTCTTGTACTAGTTTCACGTGCATTTGCATATAATTGGAATAAATAATGATGTCATCAAGTTAAACCACAACTCCTTTGTACAAATATTTTCTGAGTACTTCGTCAATGAAGTTCATAAACACCCTGGGGCTGCCCTGTAATCCAAACGGCATGACTGAGTACTCAAACTGGCCAAAGGGGGTGTTGAATGCTATCTTTCACTCGTCCCCCTCTTTGATGCGGACTCAGAAGTAGGCATTCCTCAAATCTAGTTTTGTGAAGATTTTCCCTTAGAACACAGTGTTTAATAGGTCCTTTATGGGCGGAATCGAATAGGCGTTCAATGCAGAGATTGCATTAATCCCTCTAAAATCAGTACAAAGTCTCAGTCCCCTGTCCTTTTTCTTGCAGAACAACATGGGCGCCGTGTGCGGGGCCATGGCTGGGCAGATGAACCCTGTTTCTAGGTTCTTGTCTAAGAATTTTCGAAGTTCAGCCTTCTCCACCCATCCCATCAGGTAAATTTTGGCTTTAGGGAGGCTCGGCCCCGGGATCAGTTCTATAGCACACTCCGTGTCCCAGGGGGGGGGTAGTTTATTAGCCTCCTCTTAGCTAAAACTGCTTTAAGGTCTTGGTACTCTCAAGGAATGGATCTCACTTCCTCTATAGTTAAACATAACTTTTCATTCACAGGAGGGGGATCGGGGCCCCAGTCGCTTCTCCACTTGTGTCTATCGCAGACTGGGTCTTTAAAGTCTATGATCTGATCCCCCCCCCCCCACTTGATGTTTGGCTCATGTTTGGCAAACCAGCCCACTCCTAGTACCAAATCAAACAATGAGAATGGGGCTATTACAAAAATATCCATGTCCCAGTGGTGCTCTATTTCCACTGGAACTAGTTGGGTTTGTTCGGTGCACAGTTCCCCCTTCATTATTGTCCCATCCATCTGCTCAAATTGGATGGGATGGTGCAAAGGATTTGTGGCCAAACCCAGGATTTCTACCATTTTGGGGGTAATTATGTCTCTAGTGCGCCCTGAGTCCACCAGGGTCCTCATGTGCATGAAGCATTTGAGGGATGGATTCAGTAGAGTCAATGGGATGAAAGACAAAGTGCCAGTAATCCTCACCCTTAGTGGTGCTGTTCAATTTTCGACCTGCTGCTCGGCGCCACTCAGTGCAGGTCGCTCTTGTTTCCCATTGGCTCTTCCTCCTGGGATTCCTCTTCGTACTCCAATACAACTATAATATCCTTGTCTCTCGGGGCGGCCATGGTGGTGCTGCCCCAGCCCAACTCCTTTGGACAGCCTTCCGCTTTCATGGGCTTGGGTGCACTGGTCTTTCATGGCTTGGGTGCACCCCTTTATGGCCATCTTGTTCTGAGAAAAGTCTCTGAGGGTGAAACTCACAGGCCTGAGGTGAGGCCCAGCCTTGGGACAGAATCTCCTGAGGGACTCCTCCAAAATGATCAAAATGGAGGAACCTGTGTCTGACTCCATCAGGCGAGGAGCCCCTTCAATATTAACAGTTACTTTTATTGTGGGTGACCTGAGGCAGATGCAGTACCTGTTGCTGCTGAAGTGAGGTGACGTGGAGCTCCAATGCGTGTGTGAACTCCTGGTGAGAAGTCTGGTGCATCCGGGTCCCCTTGGTATGGCAGGCTCTGGTGATGTGTCTGACCTCTCTTCAATTTCAGCATATGGTGTCATGGAAATGGCAGGACCTCCACTCATGGAGCTCTCAGCAACTGGCGCAGGGCATCGAGGTGGTGGGGACAGCAGGGCGAGAAGCGGTAGTAGGGCGAGTGATGTGGCAAGCTGGCCGGGCCATCTGGAGATCCTCTTCATCCTCATCAGAAGACTCCATGTAGTGGGCTGCTGCGGTGGGCCTCCATGAAGCTGGCAAGCTCTGCAACTGGTGGACCTCAGTGGCGAACTGGTTGGTGAGGGCCTCCACGGTGAGGGCCTCTTCCAATGCGACCTGAAATGTGGGGTCCTTCTTGGCAAGGAGCCTTCATTGGATGCGCATGTCCCTGAGGCTGCACGCCAGCTGGTCTTGGAGTGCTTCCTCCAGATTGCTGAAATTGCAGTGGCGGGCCACCCACCAGAGAGCAGTAACAAAAGCAGTGATTGACTCCCTGGCTGCTTGGTTCCTCGCATAGAATGCATGGCAGCCGAACCAGCAGCGAACAGGCGATCTCAAACGTTGAGCAAACGCAGGTGGCCTGCTTCTTCACATCATCCGTGATGTCGTAGCACTCTAAGAAGAGGAGATGATGGAGCCGGGGCCCGAAAGGCCGAGTGTGAAGAACCCCGGCTCAAAGGGCAAGACGAGGAGGATTATCAACTGTTCCGCTCGATGGTCCGGAGGGAGATCGACGGAGCCATCGGAGGGTTGCGGGACGAGGTCCGGGACCTGACGATCCAACTCGGAAGAGCGCTAGGGGGAGCGACCTCCAGACACCCGGCAGGGCCCCCCGCAGCGACCAGAGGCCGCCCCAGTCAACCCGCGGCGGCGGCCACCACCCCTCCCCCGGGGAGAGTCAGGGCACCCCAGGCGCCGGCACCGGCACCCCCAGCCGCTGGAGCTCCGGCGGGGCTCCAGCACGTGGGGAGAGAATTGGATGCCACCTTCGACAGGGACCCAGAGGAGGTGAATTATTTCGCAATCCAAGTGAACAGCTTCATGCATTACTGGGGGAATTCCTTCCTGGATGACTTCAGCCGAGTCGACTACCTGGGGTCGAAGCTGAGAGGGTCGGCCAAGAGATGGTACGTGGGCTTGTGTGAAACCAGGAGCCCAATCCTGGATGATGTACACACCTTCCTACAAGCCTTGCTGACCCAATATGAAGACCCGCTGCAAGAAACCCGGGCGCTAGCGGCCCTATGAGACATGCAACAGGGGGCCCGACCCATCCGAGAGTATGCCGCCGACTTCCAGGCCAACGTAGCCAGAGTCCGGGGCTGGAACGAAGTGATGAAGATCGAGCAGTTCACGAATGGACTGAACGCGAGCATCCTAGACCGGGCCCTCACCCAAGCCCGCCCGGCCACCCTAGTGGGGTGGATTCAACTAGCGGGGGAGGTGGAGAACAATCTCAAGAGAGTGGCCATGCTCCGGCAGCACCAGTCCGGAAAGACCCCGGCCCGAGGGGGGGCCCCGAAAGCGGAACCGCCCAAGGGAAAGAGGCAGGTGGCGGCGGTGCCAGTGGGGCTGCACAGGTGCTTTCGATGCGGAGACCCTAACCACTTGGCTTCCAGCTGCCCACACCCCCCACCGCCGAGAGCCGCCCCAGCCCCGCCGAAAGCCGCCGCACCAACACCGAAGAAGCCGTCCAGCTGCCCTAAGGATGCGGCGAAGAGCAGCGCGGCATCGGTGCAGGAGGAACTACAGGAGGAGGAGGTGCTCCTCTCGGCCGAGCTGGCAGACCTGGCCTGGATTGAAGAGCCGGCGGGAAACAAGGCCGACCTGCTGCCCTGAAGGCGGCTCAACAGCAGGTCGATCGCGACGAGGAGCCGCTGACGGTGAGAGTGACTGGGAAATTGTACTTTGTGACTGTGAAATTGCTGAACCCCAAGTTACGGAGGTTCATGCAAATACGGGCTTTAATAGACTCGGGGTGCAACAGGGAACTGATGTCCCCCAGGGTGGTGGAGGCTTTGGGACTAGAGAGCTCACCGCTGCCCACCCCATGCTGTTCGAGCAAATGGACGGGTCGGTAATGTGTGGGGAGCCGTGCACGCTCGAGACGCAGCCCTGCCCGATGGGGATCGAGGAACACTGGGACCAGGAGTTTTTTGTGATCGCTCCCTCATGCTCGTACCCGGTAGTGTTGGGGGTTGGGGTGGTTGGAGAAACACGAGCCATTAATCAGATGGAGGGCCAAAACCATCCGGTTCCTGGACCCGGGGTGTGAATGACACCTATGGAACCCGGCGTGGGGGCCGAAGGCTCCTGCCGCCAAAGAAAGGGCTTGTGTGACAGTGGAGGAAGTACACTCAGTCCCCGAGCCTTATCGGGACCTCATGGAAGTCTTTAGTGAGAAGGAGGCCAATCAGTTGCCCCCCCACCAGAGCACGGACTGTGCGATAGAGCTAATTCCGGGGGAGACCCTGCCCAAGGCGAAACTCTATCAGATGGGGTGGGCGGAGAAGAAGGAGCTGCGCAAGTTCCTAGATCAGAACTTGGCGAGGGGGTTCATCCGGCCTGCCACGGCCCCCCACGCCGCTCCGGTCCTATTCAGAAAGAAAAAGGACAACTCGTTGAGACTTTGCACTGATTTTCGCGGGATTAACGCGATCTCCATGTCAAACGCCTAACCCATCCCCCTCATCCGGGACTTGCTAAGTACAGTGGCGGGGGGGAAGATATTCACCAAATTGGACTTGAGGGATGTTTACTTCCGAGTGCGCATCAAAGAAGGGGATGAGTGGAAGACGGCATTTAACACCCCCATGGGACAGTTTGAGTATTTAGTGATGCCGTTCGGACTACAGGGGGGCCCGGGGGTATTCATGAACTTTATCAATGATGTGTTGCGGGACTACCTGTACAAGGGGGTGGTGGTTTACCTGGATGACATCATTATTTACTCGCAAGACGAGAAATCGCATGTAAAGTTGGTGAGGGAGGTGCTCAGCACCCTGCTGAAGCATCAACTGTATGCCAAATTGTCTAAATGTGAGTTCCACCGGACGGAACTAGATTACTTAGGATTCCGGGTGTCCGAGCGTGGCTTGGCAATGGACCCGGCGAAGGTCCAAGTGGTATTGGAATGGGCTCCCCCGAGGACACGTAGACAGCTCCAATCGTTCCTCGGGTTCACAAATTTTTACAGACAATTCATTGAGGGGTTCGCCCAAATAGCCCTGCCCTTGACTGATCTCCTAAAGACCAAGGGCAAGGGACCGGAGGCCAAGCGGCCCGGGGCGAGGCTGAATTGGACAGAAGAGTGCCAAGCCGCGTTCGAGCACCTAAAGCGCCTGTTCACTAGCGAACCGGTCCTAAGCCACCCGGACGAGCAGAAGGCCTTCGTAGTCCAATGCGATGCCTCCGATGTGGCCGTAGGAGCCATTCTCATGCAAAAAGATGGGGAGGGGAAGCTAAGACCATGCGCCTATATATCCCGAAAGTTCTCGGACGACCAGCGTAACTGGTCAGTGTGGGACAAAGAGGCGTTCGCAGTGATGTTTGCCCTGAAAACGTGGAGGTCTTGGCTAGAGGGGGCGAAGCTCCCTTTTGAAATATGGACTGACCATAAAAACCTAGAGGCCCTAACAGGGAAAAGAAAGCTAAGTGAAAAACAAATTCGGTGGGCAGGGTTCTTCTCAAAGTTCGATTTCACCCTCAAACACATCCCAGGGACAAAGAACTTTCTAGTGGACGCCCTCTCGCGGCTTCCGCAGCACGAGAGCCAACGGGAAGAGGTGGTGGACTCGTTAATTTCCCCCTCGCAAGTGGCGGCCATGGTCACCACCCGCTCCCAGAAGAAGAAGAGAGAGTTGGGGGGAATTAACCCTGAGCTGATCGCCCGAAAGACCGAGAGGGAGGGGGATGAGAGGCCAGAGGGGGTGCAAAAGGCCAAAGACGGGCTATGGTACAAAGGGGAAAAACTGTATGTGCCCAAGCTCTTGAGGAGGGAAATCTTGCAACTCTGCCACTCCTCCAAACTGGCCGGGCACTTTGGTAGTCCAATGCGATGCCTCCGATGTGGCCGTAGGAGCCATTCTCATGCAAAAAGATGGGGAGGGGAAGCTAAGACCATGCGCCTATATATCCCGAAAGTTCTCGGACGACCAGCGTAACTGGTCAGTGTGGGACAAAGAGGCGTTCGCAGTGATGTTTGCCCTGAAAACGTGGAGGTCTTGGCTAGAGGGGGCGAAGCTCCCTTTTGAAATATGGACTGACCATAAAAACCTAGAGGCCCTAACAGGGAAAAGAAAGCTAAGTGAAAAACAAATTCGGTGGGCAGGGTTCTTCTCAAAGTTCGATTTCACCCTCAAACACATCCCAGGGACAAAGAACTTTCTAGTGGATGCCCTCTCGCGGCTTCCGCAGCACGAGAGCCAACGGGAAGAGGTGGTGGACTCGTTAATTTCCCCCTCGCAAGTGGCGGCCATGGTCACCACCCGCTCCCAGAAGAAGAAGAGAGAGTTGGGGGGAATTAACCCTGAGCTGATCGCCCGAAAGACCGAGAGGGAGGGGGATGAGAGGCCAGAGGGGGTGCAAAAGGCCAAAGACGGGCTATGGTACAAAGGGGAAAAACTGTATGTGCCCAAGCTCTTGAGGAGGGAAATCTTGCAACTCTGCCACTCCTCCAAACTGGCCGGGCACTTTGGTTATGTCAAAACGCTGCACCTGACGAACAGGCAGTTCTGGTGGCCCTCCCTCCGCAAAGACGTGTCCGACTTTGTCACCAGTTGCCCCATATGTATAATGGCTAAAAAACGGGGGGGGGGGGGAGCACTGGGCTTGCTACAACCACTTGAAACCGCCAAGCGGCCATGGTCGATAGTGTCCATGGACTTCATAGTGGAGCTCCCCCCCCTCGCGGGGGAAGACTGTCATTTTAGTGGTGGTAGACACGTTCTCCAAGCAAGCGCATTTTATCCCTTGTAGAGCTACTCCCCTTCGCTGAATACTGTTACAACAACACGATGCAAAGTTCCACCAAAGCTTCCCTGTTCTTTACAGTATTTGGCTATGAAGGGAAACCGCTCCCGCTGCTACCGGGCGGAGCGACGCCAGACAACCCCACCTCCTTCGAGCAGTGGTGGAAAGGGCCAAGTAACAGCTGGCCAATCATTAAAGAAAATTTAGAGGCAGCGAAGGAGTCCTACAAGAAGCAGTATGACAAATCCCATGTCCCGGCGGGAGAGTTTAAAGTAGGAGATTCGGTGTTTGTCTCAACCAAAAACTTTCCCTTAACCCAGCCGTCTCGGAAATTGGCTTACAAATTCATAGGGCCCTTCAAGGTGAAAAGAGTAATAAACGCGGTAACTGTGGAACTGGACTTGCCACCAGCCCTGGGTAAAATCCACCCTGTGTTTCATTGCAGCTTGATCCGTCAAGACCCGGGGCCGTCCAGCTGGCATCCTCTTTCCACCCGGCTCCTCTCCACCATGGTCGACCGCTGCCTCGCCACCCAGGGAGCCCTGGATTCTTTCCCCCCGACCAGGGCCCCTCCCCTCGCTGTGGAAGGGGCTTAGGGGGGGCAGTATGTCAAGTCTGAGTTATGCTTTACTAGTATAGATTTAAACTCTGGTTCAAACTTTGGTTCAGGAAGTGACTCCTGGGTAAAAGCCATACTGTATTCAAGTGCTGCTAGCTCAACCTCTCCCTACCCCCCTTCTTCCCTTTGTTATGTAGCAAAGCTCTGCAACTAGCTATGAGAAAAAGATTACTGTGCCTTCTCAGAGATAATGGGTACCAAGGAAGTGCCCAAGGCCAGCCAGGCCTGAGAACGATAAAGTAACAACGATGTGTGAATGTGCTCGCTTAAGAATACCCCCTCCCATAGGAATTCCTCTGATCTGTACCTTAAATGTTTGCCCTCTGTATATGCTCGCCAGTTCTCTCAATCTCTGTCGACCAGTCTTGCAACATGTTACAATAAACTTGAAACTTTTATCAACAAGGACTCGTTATTGAAACATCAGACTTGACACTGGCCCTGCTTAAGTAGTCTGCAAAGCCCACACCCAATTTCCAATTACACACAACTATTGGTACCCTAGCCAAGCCATTAGTCCCCATTGGCCACCACCCGGAGTCCAGGTGGCTATTGTTATAAAGCCTCAAGCTCAGCGAGTATCTGGCAGAACATCCTTGAATGTTCTTGATTTAATACACAACAGAAACAAAATGTCTACCACTCTTTTCTTGACTGTTTAATGTCTGCTTAATAGACCAATGCCATCTTAAGCCTCCTATTCTACTGCTGGAATCCACAGGGAACTCAAATTAGGGACTTTCTCCATTTTAAAAATCTCCCCCTTTACAGCCAGAAAACACACAGGGAGGACTGAGGGACTTTTCCCCATGCTGCCTCCTGAAAAACCCTCCAATATGGTCTCTTACCACCTCCGAAGGTCACGACTTGTAAGCCTGGCTCTCTGCTTTCAAAACATTGGTGCTTTCAACATCTGAAGGAGGAGTCTGACACTCAGATTTCTCCATGGACTCAACACTGCCCTGGATGACTATGACTGGCAGAAGCCTCACATGGGACAAGTGGGAGTCAGTGGCTGTAGCTGGCTTTGTTGGGTCAATATCCCAATGTCACTGCTTTCCCTCACTGCTTGCTGCCTACTGTGACCTGACCAGTGAGGAACAAACAAGCCTCCAGGCATTCTCTTCTGGTCTTCTGGGCCTAGCCCTGGATCTGTGCACTCTCCTGAGTGCTGGAACACATCCTGCCTTGGCAGCAGAGCCAGATAGAGTGCAGCTGTCCCAGTGAGAAGGCCACTCCCTCTCCTGGATCAGTTTAAAGGAGCCAACCCTGTTTTGGAGGAGGAGAAGCCTTCCCAGAGGTGACTGACTGTCCCACTGCCTGGACCATTGGAGAAAATTCCTGCTCTCCTTGGGGTTCCTAGCCACTAGATCCTTCCAGGGCGTTGTCGTAGAGGTGCTTGTGGTGTCACAGTCCTCAGTAGCTGCTGCCTACACAGCTTTCTGGATGCCTTGTGTTCATCAGGGCAGGGTTTGCATCATTTGGAGGCTTTTCCAATATGGTGGGGGTCATTGACTGCACCCACATAGCCCTCATTGCCCTCCAGGTGGAGCCACAGGTATATCATAATCACAACCACTTCTACAACCTGAATGTTCAGGCCTCCTGAGACCACCAGAGTATATTTATAGACATCATGTGCAAGTTCCTGGGCACAGGCAGCATCCATGACACCCAGACCTTTGCTGCATCCAGTCTTGATTGCCTGTTGGCCACATGGCTGGAGAGCAAAGGATGGCTCCTGGTCTAGTATGGTGGGCATGGCTAGGTGGCTGTACAGCAGAGGACGCCACCTGTGATGCCTCATGCACCATTTTCTGCAGGTGACTGAGGGGATTCCCTGCTGCCATATTTGCTGTTGCTGCATCCTAAAGTTGACCCACTGGATCACGCAGCCTATAACCAAGCCTACTGACAAACACACATCATCATTAAGCAGGCAGTTGAAGATGCTATTCTGATGACTCCACTACACAGGAGGACACCAAATTATGCAGTCTGCAGCAGTGAGAAAACTGCTCGCCTTTTGTGCCATGCTCCACAACATCACCATGCAGCAGTGCCTCCCACCTCCTATTAGTATGGCTGATTGGGAGGGTCTACAGGTCAGGGACCCTATGAGGACCCTATGCTGTCATTGAGAGATTCACTTAGTGGCTATCTCAAGTGGGAGCATGTGTGGGCACACATCTGGTAGCAGAGGCATCCTGATGGTCATGACGGCATTTCTTCCCCCTCAGCCTGGGTGGGGAATGACAGCCCCACTGGTGGCCTGCCTGTGGCACTGGAACCCTACCAAGGTTCATGGAGGAGCCACCAGCCCCATATGGGCTTCTCCCTCAAACTATGGCCATTCAGGCAATCACATGCCTCCACATGGGTGTCATTGGACTGAAACTGCTTGTCAATATGGATCAAACATAGTACTGTCTTTGGGAGCACCCCATCAGGCACAGGGCTGTCAGGTCTATGGATGTGTGCCTGTGGTTCAGCTGTTGGAGCCAAGGTGGCCTCAGGCATCCAAAGAGGTTGGCAAAGTTGTTGCCATCAGAGTTGTACGTGGTTCTCTTGGGATCGACCTGGGACCCTTGAGCACCTGTGGCTGTGGCAAGGAGGCTGACCAGCCCTGTTAGCCATTCTGTTTTTCACATTGCTTAGAATCCCCTGAAAAAGAAAGGGACAACAGTTGCTACAGAGCTAGGAATTTTCAGCAGGTGAAGGTGCCATATTTGGGAGAGGGAGATGCCATGCCCAGTGCAACTTGGTGTAACCATGGTAGGCTCAGGAGGTAGGGGTCTGGGAACCTTGCTTATCTATTCACATGTGGCTTTCCTGTGGGAGTCCCCCCACTCCTGCTGAGCCAACCAGGTCTTTCTTGCTTCCTCAACACCCTCCTGCGGCTCCGTCTCCCATGGGTTCCCAGCAGACACCAAAACCTCAGTTGGGCACAACGATTCAACTTTATTAAAGGGATCCAGGATTAATGGAGTGGTTCTCGTGGGATGCTTCTGTGCGGTGTGAGCACTTGGGTGCTGCCTCTCTGAGGGAACTGGCATACCTGTGCAGGCTGAAGTAAAGCATGGGTTTTGCTCTCCCTATGGTGTACCCCCCAGGTGCTCTCCTGGTGGTGCTACATGCCCTGTTTTTGTTGTGCTTGCCACCAGGGTGCATGTGCACTCACTCTAAGTCCGCACGGCAGGGAGTTATCAGACAGAATTCTGTGGCAAGTGCTCTGTCTCTGTAGTTCTTGGGCAACCTCCTGAAACCATTTGTAGGGTGGAGGGCCATGATTACAGATATTATTAGCTTCAAAAACTAAGCAATTTGATGAAGATAAAATACTGAGTTTGCATGATCTAAAACTGACAATGTTATTTGACATAAGATGACTTACGTTTGTGCTGCCTTTTACGGAACTGCACCCAGCTCTTCCACTTCCTTAGGATCCGCCTTAATACCTGGCCTCTGTGAAAGCTTCTTGCAGCAGCCAGTTTCCTCTCTAGGATATCCTGTGCACATCTCCGCATACTACAATACTTCATCCAGGCCCTGCAGTTATTAACATCACAAAAAAGGAAAAAATGCCCAACCAAAAAAAGAAAGGGTAAACCAAAAACACTGAGAGCACAAAACCAGGGGGGAAAAGTGGTATGATGTAACATTATATTACCAAATTCAATTACGTCCACAAAACTTAATACCAAGGAAGTTCTGGAAGTCTGCATTTCACTAACGAAAAAAAGGATCATTCTGAATGTTTTCCTACTGTGCATACAACAATGGTTATTTTACATTTTAAATGAATGTAATTATAAAGATTAAGAATGCCATTTTAACCATACCTAAAGATGAGTCTCAAACCACCCAGCAAATTTCACAGGAGATTTTGACTAATGTTTTACATACCCCATCCAAATATACTTTGGTCCACAGTTGATCAAAGATGGTCATACAGCTTATTTTTACCATAGTGTATAGATGGAAAATAATTTTGATAATATAAGCCATTCCCAAATAATCCTTCTGGACTATCTAAGAAAGGATGCTTCCAGGTGGAGAGTCTTCCCTGAATGGAAAGCCAAGATCCTTCACAATAAAAGAGAACATCTACAGGATTCTCTAGCTCAGTCCTATGACTGCTCTGTCACCATCCCTACCAAAAGGACCACCGACTCAATTTGGTCCTTTCCAAGTTTTGTTTAGTAGATTTCAACCCATCCGTCCTTTAAAGAACTGAGGGCAGCATACATGAATTTTTTTCTGTCCCTCACCCCTTTTAATCATTACAGCAACCTGAGAGGTAAGTCTGGGAGTCAGTGACTGGCTGAAGGATGCTCCAGTGGGCTTTATGGCATAGCGGAGACCTGCACTTGATCCCATGCTCCTAGTCCAACCTCATAAGCACCACACTACAACAATCCATTTGTTTTGCTAAAGCACTGCTCTTCTACAACTATCGTTTCTACAACCAAAATGGCATATGTAGAAATCTTGCAATGCCCATCCTAAGGATTCTAGAACCTAAGGGTTCTAGAAAGATTGCAACTTCAGTCTGTATAAATCCCCGTTTGCTGCAGCTTATTTAATTGCGTTTTACCTACTTTTCAGCCAAAAAAAAAAAGTGGATCCCCAAAGCAGCACTCAGGAATAATAATAAAAAAAACTTAACACAATTCACAATCAATACAAAATGTTCCTTGGGGAGGGGATTCTCAGCTGAAGCTCAGTCCAGGTTTTGTTTAGAGGTGCCTATCCTTTGCCTGATAGAAAGTGGAATGCTGGAGGAAGAGAGACCTCAGCATAAACTGGCCCTTGCTGGGCTTCTTCCTGCCCCTCCTCTGATAGTCCCATAGTGCTACCTTCTCCTGCTTCTCCATGACATCAGCATTTCTGAATTTGGCCTTTAATTACTAGTTTTCAACAAATTTCTATCCTTTTCTTCTCTTTCTTCCAAGGACCTCAAGAATATCCGTTTTCCCATCCTCACTTTCCTCATTGCAGCCAAAGCAATCCAACCATTTGCTCGCCTCCCCTCTCTATTAACAAAGCTGCGCTGTGGTACCCCCATGCAGAAATTATTTCTGTCTGTGTGTGTTTGCCATCAAGTCACAGATAACACGGTGACCCTGTTGGGTTTTCAAGGCAAGATTCAGAGGTGGTTTTCCTGCACTTTCGTCTTAGTCTCTCATCCAAGGACTAACCAGAGCTGACCCTGTTTAGCTTTTGAGAGCCTGGCTACCCAGGTCAGGACATTTGTGTACAAAACTGAAATGTGATTACATAAAAACAGCCCTAGTTCTGCTCACATCCCCTTGTTATTATATGCGGATGACACAGTTCTCTTGTCTACCTCTCGTGTTGGATTAAAACGCTGACTGAACCGTTGCCACGAATATTGTGTGACCAACAGACTGCAGCTAAACTATGAAAAATCAAAGGTACTGGTCTTTCCTTTTCCCCAAAAATCATATAAATGGACTATTAGTGGTAACAAACTTGAACAGGTTAAGCACTTCAAATACCTGGGCGTCTATTTTCAATTCAATGCTACTTGGACCCACCATCGCAGAATGGCTATTAATGTAGCTACAGTTAGTGCTACAGCAGTATCTTGCTTTTATTTCTCTGACAGAGGTAATCATTATGTTCCAGCAGCACTTAAGGCCTTTAATGCTAAAACTTGAGCGCAATTATTGTATGGGGTACCTCTCTGGATTGATGCAGTTGACATTTCAGTTGAACATGTCCACTCTACCTTTTTGCAAAAGATCATGCAGATACCTATGTGTGTTCCTTATGCCATTTTATGTTTGGAATGTGGTCAGAATTTGTTGGCTACTAAGGCGTGGGTTCACACTATTAAATTCTGATTACAACTCCACTTCAACTCTGATCCACTTAGTTTTCTGTACCAACTACTTTCTGAATCTGATCATTCTAGCTGGCTATCTTACATTGAAGCTAAAATAAATTCCCTGAATCTATCCTTAGAATCCTTATCTTTGCTTTCTGAGTCTGAGGCTTTTTTAGAAATGAAATCTAATCTACTGAGCTCAGAGCTACAAACTCTTTATGGTCTTGCCAACAGAACCCACTCTTCCCTAAACTTAGGGATTGTCCCAAATGCAAATATTCCAGCTGTGTACCTCTACCAACTTCTAGCTCCAAATTTGCACAGAGCCTTTTCCTTGGCCAGATTCAATGCCCTTCCATCAGCCATTTTATTTGGCAGATTCCAAGGGACTCCCTATTCCAGTAGGTGCTGTCCCTGTGAGATGGGTTGTGTTGAGACTGTCGCCCATGTTCTTCTCCAATGTCCTCTCTATTTGGTGTCCCACCGGGATCGTTTATACTTCATATTGGCCCAAATTTTAGAGACCTCTGATGATTTCAAGGTGCTTTTCTTGCTTGATAATTCTGATCCAGAAATTACAGAATTAGTAGCAAAGGTTTTTTATAGAGCTATGGTTACTCATCCTGATAAGTAGTACTATGTATCAGGTTTTACTGTGTTGCTACCTTGTTTTTTATCTTGTAATCCTAATTTTATTCTGTATGGATTATGTATTGTTTTAATATATAACCTGGCAAACCGACAAAGGCTTCATTATCAGCTATATCACCAACTGTCTCACAGGCCACACTTTTTGTCAAATACAGCAATAGCCCTCTGGCAGTCCACACTAAATACACTGGCAATACACCAATACGCTTGTGCTTCTGGAAAGAAAAATCCCCAGTAACAATGTATTTAAACAAAAACGAGGACAATACACTGGAACACATTGAGTTGGAACTATCTGAATTCTCTGTATTACATGAGTGATAGATTATTTCCAGAGAAAACAACAAACATGGAATAAGTCTGTCAATTCAATATGGCATAAAAAGTTGTACATTTGTCAGGTTTCAGGTAAACTGCATGTACATAGCCAATACTTACTCAAAGTATATTCTCTTTAAGTTGGTGCTATAAAAGTTCCATGCTTTATCACATAACTCTGCAGTCATCTGAAATGTAATTGTACATTTAAATAAATAAATAAACAAACAAACAAAACAAATTAAAATAGGGAAGATATGCATAAATCTGAGAGTACTAATTCACTATGAAATTAACAGCATTTTCATGTTCAACATCAGATCTAACAAAAAATATTACTCTATTTTTCCTAGACATTACAATCTTCCCCAGTTTTTACTATATTCTAGCTGAATGGAATCAATCAAACCTAAATAATCATAGTCATAAACGTGAAACAGTCTAGATAAGATTGCTATGTAAAAGGCTGTCACAGTGAATGGAACAATGCATGTTAATCTTACTATCTATTTGTTGCCTTTGGTTGTATGTTCACACACTTCAAGATTGCCGCTACAAGATAAGAATTGTTATTGACTGATAAGAATTGTTACTGACTAGGCAGCACTCTATGCACTCTATGCAGTTTTCTTTTGTGAATCTATTATTGCTGTTAGTTGTGAATTGGAATGAAGATGTGTTAAATGCAACACTGGCCAATTACCTGCTTTTTTCAGATTAAGGCCAATTCTGCACTTGACCATCACAGAATCATAGGGTGATAACAGACAGGCATTAGGGTTTGTAGAATCTTTCGGGCTCAAGTGCCGTGTTCTACTGAAGAAAGTTTTTCTTCCAGATGTTTCATTCTCAGCTGCGGAGAACATCCTCAAGAACATCCGCAGCTGAGAACGAAACATCTGAAAGAAAAACTTTCTCCAGTAGAACACGGCACTTGAGCCCAAAAGATTCTACAAACCCTAATGATGTTACCAGCTGTGAAAACCTGAAATCTTTGATAACAGACAGGCAGTTTGGGGTGGTTGGGAGGCGTTCCGAATTGGGCCGGCTCAAAAAGAGCCGCCCTGACACTTCGACACACTCCCTGGGGAGGCGGCCCCATCCCATCTGCAAGGTGACTTGGCATGTTCAGACAGGGAGGCTCCTCAGAAGCCGGACTGCTCTTTTTCTCCCCTGAAGAGTCAAGCACTCGAGCACTCATGCGCTCAAGCGCTCTGGTTAGGCATTACCCAAAAAAAGCGGGAAGCGTCTTGGGGTGGCTTGGCAGTTTCACACTACCAAGGCCCCTTACATCTGCCACTTCCAGATGCCGATGGGGCGAATGGCTGTCTGCTCAGAAATTTGCTACCACTTCAGAAGTGGTAGCTTTTTGAGCCAGCCTGCAGAGGCCGGAGTATGGGGTGAGTGCAGGACGGGGACTGGTGGCAGATGTTCGTGTGTGGAAGGATTTTTGGGGTCAATTTCAGAGCCGTCTCTGAGTCGGCCCAAAGTGCCGGTCTGTAATCATCCACAGAAACCGACTGCATTAGTTTATGATTCTAGTGTAGAAAATCAATTTGGGGACAGGGCTGGACCAGGATTAAAGGTCTAGTGTGGAACTGGCCTAAGTATCTCCTGTTTGACTATTTTGATCAGGGATTATGAAGTCTTTAGGCTCTGAGGATTTTGTTTACTTGGTTTTTAAGCATTAATTGTGTTTATATTAGACTAATCACTGATGTTCGGTACTGTCTGCTGCTATGTTATGTTAATCACTGAGGTTTGATAGATGTTTAGAGACATCCCTAGTTATTTATTGCTGGAAGCTTGTTGATATGAATTTGAATAACTGATGGGCAATGTTAGCAAGCACTTTAAAAGGAAGACGACAAAGGGGAAGGAAAAATCTATTAACTAATTGACATTTATTTAAATTTAATTAACTGCATACTGATTTAAAATATACATTAAATATTTATTTTATATCTTTATTTATATATATTCATATATATTTATACAGTTAAGGCAAATGTTCTCCTTACTGATTCTGACATTCGCATAAGTTGATGTCAAGAAAGATTTCACTGACTACGATAGGAGACTAATTGCTGCTATGGAATTTGTAGGCTGCCCTGAAGTGAGCAGAACATACCTTTGTTTTTGTTTTGCCTGTTTCCCCCTTCATTTGCATGTAAGTAAAGGAATTAAAAATCAATCAATACAGTTGAGCTACCAAGGTGTTTTCTTTTTTTTTCTCTTCCACTCCTTTTTTCCTTTTCTTTCTTCTTTGGTGAGGTTTGTAGAGAGCTAAGCTTAATGGAAATTTAATGTCACAGCAAATATCAGGGTTCTTTGAGCTACTGATATGAATACAAGGTATAGAAAAAAGAAGGAATTGATAGCAGCATCAGAAGGTGGGATAATGCCAGCATTGGAAGAAATCCAAAAACTATTTCAATCTGAATTTAGCTGTTTTGCCAAGTCATTTACAGAGCAATTGAGGGGGGGAGGGGTTGGAATCAGAATAGAGATCTGATTGATCCCTAAACTTGCGTAACTTGGAATTATGCCATCATAAACAAAGTTTATACATTTGCAGGGCCCTAGTAGGGTTGTGCACTGAGTCCCATTGGCGCATGAACACAGCAGCTGCATGCTAGTGGAGTAGCAGCACAAACCCAGCTGCCAGGATAAATGTGAGCTTTCCAGGGGGTGTGGCAGCAGTTAGGCAACTACCAAAGTGTTTTCAGCATGGGAACCCCCCTCCATAAGTGCAAAGTTGTGTCAGCAAAAATGGTGTGGTAGCTCACTGACAGTCATGGTAAGCTCAAATTCACTCACTCCCCCCAGTTCTGGCCACAGACATGAGACCCCAAATAGCTCAGGATATCAACTAAGCATGCAACCAATCAGCACACTCCTCTGCTCTAGCCCTGCCTCTCCATGACCCAATCACAGTCCAACAGCCCTACAGATAGTTCCATGAGCTTGTCCCAGAATTCCAGTTGTAGGGCACATGGCATGAAATGCTGTTTGACAGCTCCCTGCCATGCAGACTTAGAGCAAGTGCAAGCACATCCCAGTGGTGAGCACTAAACTGATAGGGCAGGTAGTATTGTTCAGCGAGCACCTGGAGAGCACACGGAGAGCAAAGCCCAAGGCAACTGCTGAGGGAAGGGGGCCACTGTGACAGGTGTGGACTAGGCTGCTTGTATAGTCAGGTGGCAACACCCCCCTTGGCCAAATCCCTGCAGCAGCCAGCAACCTATGTGCCTGCCAATTCCGCATGATGGCCACACTCTTTCCTATCCAGGAGCATTATGCCCTGAAGGTTCTAACACCATTCCTCTTCCCTTACAGAGAGACAGCAACAGGAGGATGACTCAGTTGAGGAGGGTGTGGAAACCACCAACTGGAGGGATCCTTGTGGAATCGGAGCACCAGATGGGGCAGTTCTTTCACCTTATGGCAGCAAATGCCCTTCGTTCTCCTGTAACAGAACATCACTGGCTGCTCCTGCATCTGTTTTTGGCCCATATGTAGGTGCTGATCCAACAGGGATAGGTGACACCCAAACAGCTCCTTGTAAGCACCCAGACATATGCAGCATCTTGGTCATTCCTTCCCCATTGCCACTTAGGAGGAACCACTAGCAGCAATGGACTGAGCAAGCTACTAGTTGTCGGGGTCAGAATCCCAGAAGAACCACTCAGAAGGGGTGAGGGGAGATGACACCACACTCTGCCTCCAAACAAATTAAGTTGTATTGTACATCTCTTCTAACCATTTAAATTGAGGTCACTGGGCAAATAAAAGAGACATCTTTCACTCTCTGAGCCTACTCTTATGCATAGAAAACATCAACCTCATAAAAACCAAGAGACTCCCTAATAATCTCTGTAGAATGAGATTACTTTTACCTTTTTGCTGCTCAACAGTTCCTCTGATGTTACTAAAAATGCAGAGATTCCTCTCCTCTTTCAAAATTTCTGCTCATAGATTTTTCACAGATGGTCAACCCACTTCTTCCAAAAAGCATACCTGCAGTATCTGAGTTCTCTGACCTTGGGTCAGCAGCTTCTGCAGGTGGAAATAACAAAGCACTACCAGCTCAAACTCCCCAGAACTCTAACAACTTCAGAGAGACTATTTCTGGCGAGCAAGGGAACATCACCTCCACTGTGGACAATTTTAAAAATTCTCTACAGAATCTTCACTCCACGACTGGGTCACTTAATTTACCCCACCCAGTGAGACAGACGATCAAGAGCAACCCAAGGTTCCAGAAACACACTAGCATCCTGGGGCTCAGTGCCCACAGAGCTAGGAGCATCCATCTGACATGAGGTGGATGCAGCGAGCATGTACTGTGGAGGAATTGGACATCTGCATGCACATGCAGTTCCATCTATGAACCCTCTGTTCTGTTCTCTGTTTTGCTTGGGAAAACTACTCTTCATCTGACTGTCCAGAGGTGTAACTGACCCATGGCTTAACCATCTCACCTGGTTGAAGTTCTTAGCTCCGTAGTCATTGTCATCCCGTCCCCTTTTCAAGGGATCCTAAGCAATGTGAAAAACAGAATGGCTAATACGGCTGGGCCTGCTCCTGGCCAAAGCCATGGGGGGCCAAGGGTAGCAGGTGCACATGGTCCCAATAACTTCAGTGGGGAGGGCAGGATATAAATGGAACGAAATAAATAAAAATAACAAAAACCTTGACAACCCTTCTGAATGCCAGAAGCCACCATGGCTCCAGCAACTGAGCCACCGGCATGCATCCTCAGACCCTGCTGAACCCTGTACATGCCAGGTGTGCCCAGGTGCAGTGCTGTTTGATCCATATTGGCAGACCATCCTGTCAGTTCCATTGACACTCAAGGGCATGTGAGGGGGGGGGGTGTCCATCATGCCCAGACGCACCATGGTGGTGTTCAGGCATCACAGGCAGACTACCAGCAAGTCCATCATTTCCCATCTGTGAGAAAAGGCCCCCAAACTGATGGCATGGCCATCAGGATACCTCTGCCACCAGATGTGTGCCTGTGCACACTCTCTCGCTCAAGATGGCCCCAAGGGTCCTGCCTCACAGAAGCCCCCAGTGACAGCACAGAGTCTCGTTCCCTGGCCCTACATCAGCTGCACCAAGGAGAGGTGGTAGGCACTGTCACATGGCAATGCGTGGAGCATGGCACAAACTGCAAACACCTTTGCCACTGCCAGAAACTACAGAATGTCAGGTTAGGCCTGCCATATTATGCATTATGTTTCTTTTCTTGTTACCTGTGCTAAGCTTAATTTCTTTGCTGCTGACCTATGAACCATGTATTGTAACGCCTAAGAGTGTGCAGAAGGTGGGAGCTGGTGGATGCTGGTTACTTTATGCCTTTTGCTGTTACCATTATATTGCTTATCTTATTAGCATAGCAATGGGCACATTCTCACCTGGAAATGCAACTACTGACCTTAGGATGGTACTGATGGTACAAGACCCTTAGGATGTAGTGTCTGGCACTGCTGGGTACCAAACTCTCTGGAAAAGAACTGGCTAGGGGGTGGAGACTTGAGTTTCCTGCACTTTTATTTTTTTATAATTGCAATTACTGATGCTAGTTGTGTCATTCCTGGCAATGGCTCTCTATGAGTGAAGAGTCCCTACCTGTATATACCCTTTATAAAGTCTAACCATGTTCTCATGAGAACAAGTTTGCTGGGTTGATAACTGGCAGAATTTCACAGAGCTCTGTGGCCCCATGTGGTGGATATATCAGAACCACAGCTTCAACTGGCTAAATACCCACTCAGACCATGCATGTTTGTTGGTGAGCCTTGTTGTAATATGCTCATGAGGCATATTAACTCAGGAAAATAGCACGTGAGGCATATTGCCAACAGGTGATCAAGTCCGGATGCAGCAAAGATCTGGACATCATAGACACTGCCCAGGGACTTGGACATGATGTCCATAAAGATACTGTGTGCTTTGTGGGCAGAGCACTACCATGGGGTGCCAGCAAGGCTGACAAGTGATACCTCCCCTCCCCCACTAACTAGTGGTCAGGGCTTATATTGGGAGCTAATCTCTTTAAGGGGTGTGTGCAACAGAGGAGGAGCATAACTACTGTGACCCACCCCACTCCACTACCTGCCAGTGATGGATACTTGGCTCAGCTTCCTCCATTCATGACTCCCACTGGTCCTGCCTATCACACCACCCTCACCTGGATCTATCTTGCATTATTATCATCTGCCTAGGATCTGACTGCTTTGGAGAAAGGAAAATACTTTATGATCTTGCCTGAATAGATGAAGTAACACCAAAGCAGGGAGAGGCTGCTTTGCTGGCTGGCTTATCGGTGGAGAAACACAAAATGGTGACTGAAGGAAGCAGGCAAGGGAGTATGAAGCAGACAACAGCCAGTTGCTGGAGGGCCTGATTGGAGCCCTCTGGGGGCTGGATCAGGCCCACGAGTTGTATGTTTGGTACCCCAGTTTAGAGGATAAAAATATATGGGAGTCCACCCAAGAGAAGTTAAAATTGCATGATAGCTAAATCTGTGTTGTATGCTAAGCAAACCATATTTGAATATGGTAACAAAGTAGGCAAGATTTTAGCAAAATTTAGCAAATTTGCTGAACAAGAAAAGGGAAGGGTTCAAGGTGCTCAGAGTAAGAACTAACTCAGGAGAGCATACACAAACAGATGAGCGGACCTTTAATGAATTTAAAAATTTCTGTTCTAACATATAAGGCAGAAAACTTGTATGAGGAAAAGATTAAAATATTTATGAGTAATTTGGACATCCCTAAGGTATCTGGTGAACATAAGAAATTACTGGAGCAATCAATACTCAGTTCTGAAATAAAAACTGCAATTAAAAAGTTAAAAACAGATAAATTGCATTGTTCAGATGGCTTTAGTAATGAATTTTGCCAAGGAACTTGCTCCAAATCTGGAGAGATTGTTTGCTTATATTCAGAACAGTGGAGAAATCTCTAAATGTTGGGCAGATGCAAATATATCTATTTCAAAAGAAAGTAAAGGTCCTTATGATCATTTTATAGATCTATTTCACTCCTTAATTTGGATTATAAAATTATGGCAACTGTTTTGGCAGACAGATTAAATGAAGCATTAGACAACTATATAGTTTTGGATCAGAAAGGCTTTATAATAGGCTGTTTAATGGCTTGGAATGTTAGAAGGCAAGTGAATCTAATAAACTTGTTAAAGTCAGACACATTTTTGCTGTGGTCTTTTTGGCTTATACAGAAAAGGCATTGGACAGAATTGAATAGTCCTTTATGAATGTGGCCCCGTCTACCTTTGGTATTGGTAATATATTTGGTAATTGGATTAATTTACTTTATAAAGTAACAGGAGCTAGAATTCTGACAAATGGTACCTCTTCATCCTTTTTTCAATTAGGAAAAAATGTGTGTCAGGCTCTGTAATTCTCATATCTAATAAACCTGAAATACTAACCAAATGGACTCTTTGTACTAACCTAAGCTCTTTTCTGTAATGTAGTAAATGTGCACATCAAACGGGACACCAAGTGAATGTAAATGTTGTTGATGTTACCAGAGAACAAAAGAATGCAACTGTTAGTAGCTAACACGGCCGCAAGGCATGTTCTCAGGGCAGGGAGATAAGCTAAAGCCTTGTGTAAAAGTTTGCACCTTCAACTCCTTGATGTTATGGGAATGGGGGGAATTGTTTAGAAAGTCTTTGATGTAGAAAACGTTAAAAGTAGAAACCGCCTAGTCCCCGGCATTAGTCTCAATCTCTGTTTCCAGCTATGAGTTTCCAATAAAGTATCATTTTGTTTCAAATGAATGCTGCCTTGAGATTCCATCGCCTGACAGTGTGTCGTGGTCCGGTCAGGGCACAGTGACAGTGAGGACTCCTCAGTTGACAGATGCCAACCAGCAGGAAAATGAAATGCAGGCATTCCCTGACTTGCAAAAAAAAAAGAGGCAGTACTGTCCTGATAGACCCCACCACCAGAAAGATAGCCAGCATTTCCTGGCTTTTGCCAATTACTACAGACAATTCACTGTGGACTTTGCCACCTTAGCTGTGCCCTTGACCATGCTGCTACAACCCCGGGAGCCATTCCATTGGACACCAGCTGTTCAGCAAAACTTCCAGGAGTTAAAAAGACGTTTTGCCACTGAGCCACTGTTGCACTACTCAGTCCCCAGCTTACCAGTTCTGATGGAAATGGATGCTTCCAGTCTTACAATTAGAGCTATTTTATCCTTGCAGAAAACAACCACTGAGACATTAGAACCTTGCACCTACTACTACTCACAACTCACTCCCGCCTAGTGGAATTATACCATCTGGGGATGGGCTCTCTTGGCATTAAAGCAGCCTTTGAAGACTGGTGTCATCACCAGGTGCAGGCACAGACATACCATCACTACCCCGAACATCTGCAAATGGTGCACTGGCTGAACCAAAGCAGATACAGTGCTCCCATCTCTTTTCCAGTTCTATTTCATGGTGACATACATCGCCAGTTCCCAGAACAAGCAGGCAGATGCCCTATCCAGAAAACTTGAATACTCTGACTCCCCAACCCAAGAGCTGCCGTTGGCCAAAGTCCTGCCATTTGATGTCTTCACTACCAGGCCCCCAACATCCCCACTCAGATACGGAAACAGCAGCAACACAATCCCTGGACATGAAAGAAGTTCCAGGGTTGCCAAGAAATCAAGCAAGATAAACCAGCAGGCTATAGAGGGTAGTGGGGGATGCTCACCCATCAAGGCCAGCTTTACATACTACCTGAACACTTGAGGATGCAAATTCTGCATCTCACCCAAGACATCAAGCTGGATGATAAAGACTAACCATTTGTAACCTGAGATTTCTGGTGGCCTTGGGTCCAGACCCAATACATAAGCTCCTGTGATGTCTACCAAACCAGGAAACCAACAGGACTGCTGCATTCCCTGTCAACTCACTCAGGACCCTGGTAGGCCATGTCTATGGATTTTATAACCAACCTAACTCCAGCGGGTATACAAGTATCCTAGTAGCCGTGAACCTCCTCACAAAGATGCTCCATTCCATCCCCTGCATTGGCCTCCCCACATCTCATCAGACTACTCAACTGTGCCTGCAGAATATTTTTGGACTTCATGGGCTACAGGAACACCTAGTATAGAATCATGGGGTACAGTTCACATTCCACTTCTGATGAGCTCTACACTCCTTATTTGGTACCCAAGTACATTTGTCATTGGCTCACCATCCCCATTTGGATGGACAGATGGAATGCACCAATGCCATGTTTGAACAATACCTAAAGTGTTATGTAAACCACCAACAGGATGACTGGTCGGCCTTACTGCCTCTAGCCAAATTCACTTATAACACTGCAGTGCATGCCTCCATTCGCCAGACATCCTTTATGGCCAACTATGGATATCACTCACAGTTCCTGTCCTAGGTCATGCCAGCTTCAGCAGTCCCCTCTGCTAATGATTTCGTAGGTGAGCTCCAGGCCCTCCACACAGTCTCCTGTGAACAACTGCAGCAAACAAAGCAGGCATATAAAGCAGAGACGATGACCTGATGAAGGCTTAAAGGTTGAGAAATGGGTGTGGCTTTCCACGTGGCAATTCAAAAACCAACATCCATCCCAGAAGACAAATGTTCAGTTCATCAGACCCTTCCTGATCACAGAACAGGTGAACCCCATGGCCTCCCATCCACCCTCTGAATACATCTGGCATTTCATCTGTTCTCCATCATTTCCTCCTGGTCCCTGCCACACCTCTACATCTGCACTGGCCCCCAGCCCAGGCTCCTCCACCCATCTTGGTGGAGGGTCATAAAGAATATGAAGTGGTACAAATCCTGGACTCCTGGAGATAACATAGATGGCTCTAGTACTTGGTTGACTGGAAAGGCTTATGGTCCAGAAGACCACCCTTGGGAACCCACAGACAATGTCTATGCACCTGCCATGGTGCGACAATTCCATAGGGCTTATCCCCAGAAGCCTAGCCTGGTCCCATCAAGAGGGGGCCCTGGGGGGGGTGTTGTGGACCAGCCAGAGTGCAGCAAAAGTGAGGACTCCTCAGAGGAGGAGGGGCTTTGTGTAGTCAGCCCACAGTCAACATAAGCCGACCAGCAGGGAAATGAGGTGTAGGCATTCCCTGACTTGCAACCAAGAGTTGATTAAGAATCTCCTCCACCCTCCTGCTCTAATCCAGCAGGTGAAGGTCAGCCAGGCCCCCCCTACCAGTTCTCCAGGGTCACCAGCACCCTTGGAATTCCACAGAAGAAGGTTGAAAACAGATTTACAGGCTAGATGGCACAGTACACATCTCACTGCTCAGTGCCAGCTGCCTGTTGATAGTGAAGATGAAGGACTGTTCCTTATAAACTGACTGTACACATGACATCTTGATGTGTGGTTATAAAGTCACCTGAGAGAAGCTTTTGGGTGTGGACACAATGTGTTCCTCAGATGCTGAACCTGCTGGCACTGTCTTGATTGATTTCTGGAAACCTGACCTCTAACCAAACGACAATGGACTTCTGAAACTTCCTCTGCTTATTCTTGGAAGTTTGAAATATGCTGCAACCTGACACCAAGAAGCTGGTGAGTCAAGCCAGAACAAGGTGTAAGACAGGGATGCCTGCTTTCTCTATTACTGTTTAATTTAGCAATTGAAGTCCTTCCATTAGCAGTATGACAACATCAGGGTATTAAAGGCATCCGTTTTCATCAAAATACTACCAAAATGCTTTTATATGCGGGCAATACATGATCTAAAAAAAAATCAGTGCAGAACTTAAATAGACAAATTGTGGCATTTGGGGAAGGAAATATCTCTCCCGGTCTTTGACGGGGCGCCGCTGAAGACGGCTCAGCGGGTAAAGAGCCTGGGCGTCTTACTGGAGCCTTCATTATCAATGGAGGCCCAGATAACAGCCACTGCCAAATCAGCATTCTTCCACCTGAGGTGGGCGAGGCAGTTGGCCCCTTTCCTAGAGCGTCAGGACCTAGCAATGGTGATCCACGCGACGGTCACCTCAAGACTGGACTACTGTAACGCTCTCTACATGGGGCTGCCTCTGTACCAGACCCAGGAGCTGCAGCTAGTGCAGAAAGCGGCGGCCAGGCTGTTACTTGGTCTCCCAAGATGGGAGCATATACGGCCGGGGCTGCGCGGACTGCACTGGCTGCCAATCGTATACCGGATCCAGTACAAAGTGCTGGTCATAACCTTTAAAGCCCTATATGGCCAAGGACTGACCTACCTGAGGGACCGTCTCTCCCCATATGAGCCCCAGAGAGCACTGAGGTCAGTGGGGAAAAGCAGACTGAATATCCCTGGGCCAAAAGAAGTCAAACTTCAAAGCACCCGCACTCGGGCCTTTTCCGTTGCGGCCCCACAACTCTGGAACAAACTCCCAGAGGAGGTGCGGGCCCTGCGGAACTTAGACCAGTTCCGCAGGGCCTGCAAGACCGCCCTCTTCAAACAGGCGTTCACCAATAACTGAATTAATGTTTACCGCCAGATTAATAACGGTTACCGCCAGTGTTGATTTAGGAATGTTTTAATTATTGATTGATTTTAATGTGAATTTTAATGTGAATTTAATGTTTTTAATACTGTATTGTTTACTTGAAATGCTGTTAGCCGCCCTGAGCCTGCTTCGGCGGGGGAGGGCGGGATATAAATAAAATTTTACATTACATTACAGTTTCAGGATACAAAGTGAATAACAGCAAATCAATATTAATAGATGTAGGGTTAACAGAGGCAGAAACAATTAAACCATCACGGAAGAGTAAAAGGATAAGATATTTAGGTATTCTTATTTCTAATTATTTAGGCTTCATGGTATAGCAAAACATAAATCCAGTTATTAAGCAGTCTGAACGTGATTTAAAGAATTGGTCAAAATATATACTCTTGGTTGGGTCGCACTCATTAAGGTTAAAATATTTACCAAGATTCCTTTTTATGATTATGACGCTTCCTAGTGAAATGTCCAGTATTAAATCAAATGCAACAAATGTTTAGTAGATTTATTTGAAATAACAGAAGACCCAGAAATCAAGCAGTCCAACAGACACGAGACAATGGCAGTCTGATGGCACCCTCTGCTGAAAAATATTCTCTTATTTCTAGACTTCCTGCAATAACTAACAGGCTTGCAAAGGATAAGAAAGATGCATTCTGGGAGAGAGAACAATATGGTCTTTCTTGTCCTCTTGACATTTGGGTGTGAAAAAACAACCAGCAAAGAGATGACCCAGGTATAAGATATACCTGCATGGCATGGACCCAAGCATGGGATCAGACCAGAAATTGAAGCTGGATTGCTCCCCACACATACCACTATCAGGCCCGTAGCTACGAGGGGGCATATGGGGGAACTGCCCCATGACTTCTGGAAGAGGCCCCCTGATTCTGGGGCCCCAACCAGCCCCTGGGGCATCTGCTATGGCTCTAGGGCAGTGGAGAGGTCACTTCTGAGATGGGGGGCATCAGCACTCTCAGCCTTTGGTCTGAGTTAAAGGGCCTGCTGATCAGCTGTTTCACGGGCCCATTAACTTGAGAGGGCTGGAGGCCCCTTCTGCTGCCTACCTGCGTGCTGTTTTAGTGGCAGGGAAAGGAGGGCTGTGGCGAGCTCACCACCACCCTCTCTTCCCCACCAGTAAAATAACACTCGGGTTGGCAGCAGAAGCAGGCCCAGTCCCGTGAGAGTTAAGGGCCTGCGAAACAGCTGATCCATGGGCCCTTTAACTGGCATGGGGGCTAGGGGCTGCTTCTGCTGCCGGGAAACTGAACACACACACACTCACTTACAAAGCATCCAAAATAAACAGTTAGCAAACATTTTTGTGATCTCACTGGGGCAATTTACTCACAGGAGTTGCTGAATGTAACCATCTGCTGTATTTCCACCAATTCTTCAGACTAACACTAAAAACAAAAGGTTCTAGTTTACTCTTTACCAATGTTCCCTCTAATCTAAGTTAGTTTTTTAGCCTCTGGCTCACACATTTTTGTCTTAGCTCAGAAAGGATGGCCCCAGAGTAAATTAATTTATTCAGTAGCTCACAACTTTAATACCAGTAGCTAATGAAGTACAATTTTTGCTCACAAGACTCCACAGCTTAGAGCAGGGGTATTGAACTCATTTGTGATGAGGGCGAGATCTGACATAAATGAGACCTTGTTGGGCTGGGCCATGTCGGGTTGGGCTGGGCAATGTCAGGGCAGGCCATGTGTGGACCTATTTAATATTAGGTAGCAGAGATATAAACTTTATAAAGGACACAGACAAACACAATTAAATATATTTTTAAAAAAGTTTAAAACATGCTTAAAATGTTGGCACTCATTAGTCTTAAAAATGTTTTCTTTGTATTTCTCCTGTGGGGTCCCGGGAACTGGGCAAAGGAAGCTCTGGCTCTTTCATTCCTTCCCCAGGGGACCAGGAGGGGAAGGAGACTTAGCCAATAGTAGGAAGAGAGGCTTGGCTCAGTAGCTCTGCTGTGGGATTGAGAGAGCCTGGCAAAGCAAGCTCTGCCTTCCTCCCTTCTTCCCCAAGGGAGGAGCCTCACCAAATGGAGAAAATAAAGGCTTTGCTCCGTAGCTCCTGTGTGATTGAGCAAGCCTGGCAAAGCAAGCTGTGATGCAGAAGGAAGCAAGAAAGAGGAAGAAGGAAGTAGATGACAGCCAGTTGGATGGGGGGGGGGCTGATAGGAGCCCTCTGGGGGCCTCATTTGGCCCCCAGGCTGCATGTTTGACACCCCTGGCTTAGAGGGACTATTGCTCTTAACTATCTATTTTATTATGGAAACAACATCTGAAAGGAATGTAAACCAAATGGAGGGAATTTGCTGGCTTTTCTTCCTTTCTCACAGCTTCACATGTTCACCGGGAACAGCCACGTGGTTCTGCTGGCTTGCCTGCCCCCATTCAGCTTTGCTCCTACTGAGATTTAAAGGCACACAAACTTTCCAAGTTCCCAAGCCTTTTCCAAACTTTCAAGCTTCTTCTAAGCCAAGGGTAGTCAATGGTAGCTCTCCAGATGTTTTTTGCCTACAACTTCCATCAGCCCCAGCCAGCATGGCCAATGGCTGGGGCTGATGGGAGTTGTAGGCAAAAAACATCTGGAGAGCTACCTTTGGCCACCCCTGTTCTAAGCCTTCCAAGGTGGAAAGGCACATCATGGCTGTTGGGGCAGGGCTTCCCCCTGCTGGCTTGCAAATCCAGGGGATCCCCCGCCAGGACCTGGGGACTGGCAAGCTTATTTAGCTACATGCGATTGAAGTCTGGATGGATTTAGGGGTGTGTGTGTGTGTGTGTATCTATAGATAAAGATATACACACACACACATATACATATCCCCCCTTTTCTCTTTGTGTCTGTTTTTTCTTGTAAGATTATTATTCCTGTAAGGTTTGTGATATTATTTAGTGTATTAAGGAAATGTAAACTTGAATTTGTGGTAAAATAATTTTTTTAAAAAATTAAGAAAAAGAAAAAGCAATACACTGATTTGTTAATGCTATTCAGTTTTAGAGATGGCAATTATTATTTGCAGATAATGGGTTGCCAGCTCTCCCCACCCCCAACCACCAGCTATGGGATGGTTGTCAGATCCAGTTTGGGAAACTCCTGGAGATCTGAGGATGTAGCCTGGAGAGGACAGTACATTCAGTAGTGTGTAATGCCACAGATTCTACCCTCCAAAGCACCAATTTTCTCCTGGAAAATTGTTCTCTGTATTCTGGAGATAAACTGTAATTCGGAGGAAATCTCCAAATCCCACTTGGAGTTTGACACCGGTGTTTGGAAAGATGAAGCATTATTATATTTATTTATTTATTTCCGTAGATTTATAGGCCACCCTTTCCCATAGTGGGCTCAGGGCGGCTTCCAACACAACAAAACAATCAAACCAGTTTAAAACAATTAAAACAGTTTAAATAGTTTAAAATTGAGACAGTTAAGCCACAGCTCACATTAGGTGAGGCGGCGCAGATGGTATAAACAGATCGATTGGGCTTGCTTGTCCCAACCTAGGTGTTAAAATCCCAGCTGTGCTGGTTTCACAGAATCAGTGCAATGCAATCAGTGCAGGGGAGCCCGTTTAAGTGATAGGACGCCCGTCTGCCTCAGCCATAGGCCTGATGGAACAGCTTCATCTTACAGGCCCTCCGGAATGGTAACAAATCCTGAAGGGCCCGAACCTCCACCGGGAGCTGATTCCACCAGCTTGGGGCCAGGGCTGAAAAGGCCCTGGCCCTGGTCAAGGCAAGCCAGATGTCCTTTGGGCCAGGGATGGTCAGAAGATGTTGGCTTAAAGTGGGCCCGGTACTCAATTGGTAGCCAGTGCAAACTGCGCAGCATCAGCCAACTGCTCGCCCATACAGGCGATTCAGACAGCAATCATGCTGCCGCATTCTGCACCAGTAGTCTAGCCTGGAAGTGACTGTTGTAGTTGTTTGGTCTGCTGGAGATGAAAAAAGGCAGATCATGCAGCAGCTGTGACCTGGGCCTCCATAGAGAGGGTGGCATCCAGTATCACACCCAAGCTCCTCACCTTCTGGGTTGGCACAAGAGATGTACCATCTAGAATGGGAAGCCGGATCCCTGATCTTGGCCACACACCCCCCCCCCCGGATCCAAGTACAGGACCATCTTAGTTGGATTAAGCTTCAGCTGGCTCAGTTGCAGCCAATCGGCCACTACTTCCAGCACCCTGGTTAGATGATCTGGGGCAGAGACTGGCTGGCCATCCATCAACAGATAGAGATGGGTGTCATCTGCATACTGGTGACAGCCCAGCCCAAAACCTCTGGCAATCAGGGCAAGGGGGCGCATAAAGATGTTAAACATCATTGGCGAGAGAATAGCTCCCTGTAGTACACCACACTCTAGTGAGTGATGCAGGGAGGTCTTCTCGCCAATCACCACCCTTTGTCCCCAACCACAGAGGAAGGAGGAAAACCACTGTAAGGCAACCCCTGGACTCCAATGTCGGCAAGGCGGTGGGTCATTAGATCATAGTCAACCGTGTCAAACGCTGCAGAGAGATCTAAAAGTAGTAACAGCGCTGACCCGCCTTGATCCAGATGCCTTCTAAGGTCATCTGTGAGGGCGATCAGAGCAGTCTCCACCCCATGACCAGGATGGAAGCCAGATTGGAAGGGATCAAGGACAGATTATACACTTGATCCTGTCTGTCTATAGAACTGCAACAAGAATAACAAAAGCTTAAGTTTTTGCAACTAATGTCTTATCCTTTCCATCTGCCTTTCTTCCTTTAACAACCAAAAAAGTCACGCGGAAAATGGGAGCAGGAAAAAACCACACGGCTCTGTGTAGAACCAGCTTAAAAAACACCTTTAAGTAAATGTTTGTATGTCATCAATAAAGTCTAGTTGAACACTCTTGTAATCCAACTCCAGGGTGTTTTTGAGTTTGATTATTTGTTTGTAATTTATTATAGGAAATAAGCTTTTGCTGGGATAAAGCATTGGAGCAAAACAGGAAAATTAAATTGATTAATCCTGTCGCATTATTGATTAATATGCTGCAGAAATAAACATGCATGCAGCTGAAGAGGAAGAGGAGGAACATTTTTTGTGAATGAATTGCATACAGGCATTGTTCAATCCACACCTTTATAAGGCTTATTGCTGTAAAAAATACATTGAAGTTGGATTACAAGAGTGTTCAATTAGACTTTATTGATGTCATACAAACATTTACTTATAGGTGCTTTTTAAGTGGTTTTTTCTTCCTTTAACAGACACACCGCCAACCTCTTGAAGGTCAGTTTTAGATCTCAAAAATCCTAAGGGCCAAAAGGCCTAGTGAAGGCTTTTGGCAGCCTAAATAATTGGGTGTGCCTACCACTTCTACACATGGGGCAAATCCAATGCTGCTGTTCAAGGCTCGGAAGTCCCTTACCTACACAACCTGATTTCCAAACCTAAAGGATAACAGCCATCTGGAGAACTGCTTAAATGAATCTGAGAACAATCCTAAACAGGTCTACAGAAAAGTAAGTCCATTTTATTCAATAGAGCTTACTCCTCTGGAAAGGGTTCTTAGATCTGCAACTTTTATTTATTTGGATGTTTTCTTTGGTTCTAAAGAATAAACTCTGTACAGTGGTGGGCTTTCTTTGTAGAAAAAGCCCAGCAGGGACTCATCTGCATATTAGGCCAGACCCCTGACACCAAGCCAGCCAGTTCCTATGCATTCCTGCTCAAAAAAAGCCCTGGGTGAAGTGACGGGGAATTAAAGCCTGCCTTGGCGGGGAGGGCGGGATATAAATAAAAGATGATTATTATTATTATTATTATTATTATTATTATTATTATTATTATTATTATTATTATTATTATTATTATTATTATTATTATTATTATTATTATTATTATAGGAAGGAGAAGGATCCCTGGATTTTATCAGTATCAGAATTATTCCAACTTTTCCCTTTGCTGTCTCCCCACCACCACCATCACCACATGTCTTCTTTTCTTAGGCCTTTGGGGATAAGAGGGCTTCTTTATCTTAATAAAATCCTTTATGATGGTGGCAGAATTTATTTTGGGTTGGCCCTCTTTATGATCCTAACCATATTCTTTATGATCTTAAACATACTCTTAAATATACTCTTTATGAAATTGGCGACAAGAACTCTTTCTGAAAGTAGCCATGCTCTTATGAAATGAGCACTAAGCTCTTCAAACACCTTAGAATGGGATGGTCAACGGTAGCTCTCCAGATGTTTTTTTGCCTACAACTCCCATGAGCCCCAGCCATTGGCCATGCTGGCTGGGGCTGATGGGAGCTGTAGGCAAAAAACATCTGGAGAGCTACTGTTGGCCATGCCTGCCTTAGAAGTCTCTATATTTCAATATGAGTTTTGACTGCAGTTATGAATTTGGCCACCAGAGATTTCAGTCTCTCAGCATCGTGGAGCCTCTATAGAGGGCCAGATGGGGTAATTGGGTGAAAGTTCAATCAGCCTCTTCTGTGGAGGACAAGAAACAAGATGAAGCCATTGGCATAAACCCAGCAACTAGGAGTAGGGAAATGGTTGCCTGAGGCGTTCCCAGCGATTATTGTTTATTTGGCTGCAAAATTATTTACTGCTGAATGACACAAGTGGCTTTGTGCATGAGGTCATTAATGCCTATATAAGCTGTGGGGTTTTTTGCTCCAGACTGCCTCTGTGTCAGATTATGCCATGCTAATTGGGAAAATGTAGACTAATAGGGCTAAGACCTGTTGGGACTTTTCAGTATGCTCTCTGCTTTATTGTATTTTATGCTTTATGCTGTAAATGTGTAACTGTTTTTTGTCTTGCTCTCTATCCATATATTTTAAGCCTTCTAAAGGAGTGTTCTTACGTCTAAAGGAATTGTAAGAGCAACTGTACTAATGTAATCTCTGTTCTGTCTTTCTATCCATATATCTGAAGCCTTCTGTCTAAAGAAGAAACTGAAATGTACTAATGGTATCTAAACTGTTTGCCTTCTGTTTAAAGAGAAACTTGGAGTCTAATAAGCTGTTTTTGCTTTGAGAAACCTGGAGTCAGAATCAAGTTTTTCTACGAGGTCTTAAAACTTATTCGTGAGTATGTATTAGCCTTCTGATAACTGCAGGTTGTTTGGATAACTGCAGGTCTTGATTTTGGTGTTTTATATTGTTGGGGGTCCAATAGAAACCCCCCAACAATGATAAAGCTAGATAGTTATTCAAAATAAAATTATAATTCTCTCTGAATTTGATAACAGCAATTGTCCTGATTCTATAGAACAGGGGTGGTTTTTTTGAGGGGGGGGATTATTACCAGCTGATCATCATCAAGTCCTAAAAGCGTGTGTAAATACGTGTCTGAAATTACTTTTAACCGTTGGCTTAAAGCAGGATCGATACACATATTCCTGGGAGAAAAAAAGAAGAATTTATATTACTTTTCTAAAAAAAAACCACTAATAGCAACATTATTCAAATAACGTTAATGAAACATCATATTAAAATTATGTATAAGGGAGCAAGATATGAGATAAATGAGGATCACTGCTGTATTAAGAAATACTGTTAACTCATGTTCAGAGTAGCAACCATAAATGTATTACACTGTAAGAAATCTTTCAAAAAATCAACTTTACTGCTGATAATTTTAGGCACTCCCCACAACTCAGCTGTCCTGAGCTGTTCTCTGTGGTCAGCCCAAAAACCAGCTGCACAGTGGGGAGGTGCTGTCCACTTTGCAGCTCTTTCCTTTAAAGGGACTGCAGAGGTGTCATGGGTCAGCCAGAACATTACAGCAGTGGGGACTCCACAAGAGAAAAGGATTCCTCATCAGGAGGAGAGCTTTAGGGAATCAGCTCTGAAGCAGCAGAATTTGATCATCAGGGTTGTCAAAACTCACAGATGACAGCTGCGGCAAAGCCACCAGCACTCCCTAGCCCTGCTACAACGAATGAGGCTCAGGTGCTTATTACAACCAGGCACCACGCCGGCACCGGGGCCCCAAGCTCCTGCCCCACAGGTGGCCCCAAGGAACGTGGGAAGAGAGCTGGATGCAACCTTTGATGGGGACCCGGAGGAAGTGAACTATTTCGGGATCCAGGCAAACAGCTACATGCATTACTGGGGCCACTCCTTCCCAGACGAATTCAGCCGAGTCGACTACCTGGGCTCAAAACTGAGAGGGGCCGCTAAGAGGTGGTACATAAGCCTGTCTTTCATTGCAGCTTGCTTCGTCGGGACCCCGGGCCATCCAGTTGGCACCCTCCCCCTGCAGGGGGCCTCGCTACATTGCCGGTCGACCGCGGCCACGTCATTCAAGAAGCCCGGGACTGTAACCTAACCAAGTCTCCTTTGCAATCCCGAGCGGTGGAGGGGGCTTAGGGCGGGCAGTATGTCAAGTCTGCTGTACTTTCTCTAGAATGCATCTTTGGTTCAGGAAAAGGATCCTGGGTAAAACCCACACTGTATACCAATGCTGCTAGCTTGATCTCTCCTTTCCCCCCTCCTTCCCTTTGTTATGTAGCAATGCTTTGAAATGGGAATATGAGAACGAAATAGTAACAGCAATGTGTGAATGTACCCTGCATAGAGTACCCCTCCCTCAAGAATCCCTTTGATGTATACCTTAAATGCTTGCCTTGATTGTATACTCGCCAGTCTTTCAATCTGGCTCTATAGTCTAACAACATGTTACAATAAACTAGAAACTTTTATCAAGAAGGTCTCGTTATTGAAACATCAGACTTGACACCAATGGGTTGAAATTAAATCAAAAGAGTTTCCGGCTCAACATTAGGAAGAACTTCCTGACAGTTAGAGCAGTTCCTCAGTGGAACAGGCTTCCTCGGGAGGTGGGGGGCTCTCCTTCCTTGGAGGTTTTTAACAAAGGCTACATGGTCATCTGACAGCAATGTTAGTCCTGTGAATTTAGGGGGAGGTATTTGTGAATTTCCTGCATTGTGCAAGGGGTTAGACTAGATGACCCTTCCAATTCTATGATTCTAAGACTTAGAACAGAGTTTCAAGAGAGAAGGTGGAGTGCACAGATACTTGTTGATTAGTAGTTGCAGGGTTATGTTTAAGCAGCTGGAAATTTAGAATAAGTTCTTCCAGCTTGAAATGCTTGAGAGCCAGTTTGGTGTAGTGGTTAAGTGTGTGGACTCTTATCTGGGAGAACCCGGTTTGATTCCCCACTCCTCCACTTGCACCTGCTGGCATGGCCTTGGGTCAGCCATAGCTCTGGCAGAGTTTGTCCTTGAAAGGGCAGCTGCTGTGAGAGCCCTCTCCAGCCCCACCCACCTCACAGGGTGTTTGTTGTGGGGGAGGAAGGTAAAGGAGATTGTGAGCTGCTCTGAGACTCTTCGGAGTGGAGGGTGGAATATAAATCCAATATCTTCTTCTTCTTCTTTTATGCTTGGTTTAATACTGACTTCATCTAGTATGACTTCAATATTGGCCTGCCAGTCCCCTCACTATCAATGGCTGAGTGCCTGACTGTGTATTTTCACATGGAGGTCCCATATTGATGAATTCTAGGGGGAGCAGTCTTCTCTGCATCTCTCCAGAGGTTCCTTTCCTGTTTTTCAGCTCCCCCGCCCAGGCATCTTTTCTTAGTCTCCTCCAGGTTGACAAGATGGTTATTCTTTTGTATGGAGAAGTCCTTTCCATATCAGCTTCCCACCTCACAGTGCCCTCACCTGGTTTGAGAGGCCCTTTTTTTTTAGTCTCTGGGGAGCAGTTGGCTCTGTCCCCTCCAGGTTATGTGGTTTCACCAAAGCTAGTTTTAGTCAGGCCAGCCACCACACCACACACTTTCCACTGAGTAGCTCCAAACACTACTTTTTAATGTATTTTGCCATTTTTATGTTTTTCTTACCTTTAAATTTGTTTAAATGCCATGTGAACTCCAATTCCTTTTACAATAGATATAGTCTTACTTCATTATTACAACTTTAAGTCACACCTCTTCATGCCCCTCTCATTCATGATCACCAGGTGAAAAGCTCAGCTAATATCAAGGTTCTTATTATCAAGACAATTCTAAGACATTCTGGTATAGAACAATCACATAGTGATGATGCACCAGCAATAGGAAATGAATGGCAGAATAGGGGGTTAGGAAAGAATTTTGTGTGCTGCTGCATTTAATAACATACAAATACAACATTAGTTCAGATTCTTAAACTCATTGACCTTCACCCCTTATTCTTTGTTTTTAAAGCTTTAATCACTTGTTGATGTATTATCCTGTTATATTTAAAGGATCATTAATTAGAAACTTTATCAAGCATTTTCTGAAAGTCAAAATAATTCACATAACACTTCTTTACATTTCACTTTTTTACACTAGATCACAATCTTTTACTGTCCATACAAAACATACTTACCATAAAATACTAGCCAGCCCATGGTCCATTATTTCTTTGATCTTTTCTTCTAAAAATCTAAGTGGGTCATCTGGGCACATAATTAATAAACCACTCAATAGAGCCTGCAAGAAATGCTATATAAGTAATTCTGATAAACATAACAAGTACACCTATATATAAGAACAAAAAGTTAAATGTTGTTACCTTTCCACGTTCATATAATTTCTGCTAAAACCTTAGCCATTTGTGCATCAGCTTATATAAAATTCCATGTTTTGAATTGGGAGTATATCTTTCCAAACAATTTAATCCCAGGTTTTGTTGGTTCTGTTATTAGGGATGTCACCTAAAACAGCATGCATGCCGGGAGCAGGGCCTGTTAAAAATATTAATTTCACTCTATTGGCACTAATTGTTCGGAGGCAAGTAGAAAAGTCAGGGAAACTCAGTGGGGTTCCCATCATACTCTCCCCAAACTGCCCTCCTGGGATTCTAAGAGCTCTTGGGAGTCTGAATAGACTAATTTCCACCTGTTAAATACTGGATTCAATGCATGAGGAGGCTCCTTGCATAGTGATCAAGTTCTTTATTAGTGATACAGCATCTTTAGTAAGTGACTATAAACTACTGGAAAGCACTCAGAGCATGCAGTAATATATACAGTTGAGTCAGGAGAAACCCACCCCCAGGAAGCAGAAAACATGCTGTGATTGTACCCTTTTTGGATCCTTCATTAGAATATGCATACTCATTGGCAGAACCTAGGATCCTCTGATACTGCCTCCCGATCGGCCGGTTTGAATTATGCAGCCAATCGGGATGCAGATCTTTGGATCTTCTCAGTCTACTGTGTTGCGCCTCAAGCTCAGGACACAACACCCAACATATCCAGGCATGCCTTCACATACATAACACACCACTTCATCCATTCTATTTCTTTAACAGAGTCATGCAAAGCCTGTCAATGTTTCATATTCCTAGAGCACATTCATTCCTCATCAGACTTTCCCCCGTTTTGTTTTTCCCTTAGCTTACTATTTCATTTTTTTTACCACAAACTGCAACATAATAAACCATCTTCTAAAAGGTATTTTATTCCATGTAAACGTTGCTGATCAAATATTTCAAATATCTACATGTCATTAAACGTACATTATCAATAAAATTGTGACTAAAATCTTTGATCAATCCCCAGCTAGCCTTGTTTCGGTCTTCTTGCTCCTTTTCCCGTGACGCTTCTACTGGATTTCGCACAAGCTGCTCCAGGGCAGTGAGTTACCCTGCCTTTTTTCGAGTTCCCTCTGCAGCAGGCAGAAACCGGTTTTCAGAGGATCCTGCCCGCTAGAAGCCATACAGTTCAAATTTCAAAGGAGTAGATTTGGTGTCCCTCACTATGCACCAAACGCAATTCTTAGAATAGAGTCAGGGCAAGTATCACTAGGGCCTCACAGCTGGTATCTGACATCGTGCCTTAAACGAAACTTAAATCCATCTGCCATAGCCACCTTAATTCTTCTAGAAACCTACCACTTAGGCTGAGTGGATGCCGTTGAGAATGAACTAGAACTACACAGCTTTCCCCCCTTAGCAATTTGCCACCTTGGGAGCTTTCACTGTGGCCTGACTTAATCTTTTGCTTTCAGCACTTCTAGAAGGCAGATACCTATGCATTTGATATTCCCAGCACTTTTGCCTCTGCCACTCTGGCACAGTTGAAACAGTCAAGCATGTGTTACTACACTGTAAATTCTACAAGGACATGCACTCCATACACTTCACCCCTATTCTATCTAAGTTCCCAGTGTAAGGTTGTCAAGTAACACTCAGGTAGGCTTTGCTCTACTAAAATAGGTAAAGCTTTATTTCTGATTTGTCACCAGTACACACCACCCCCTACAGGGGCTTTGTCAGGAATGAGCACAACGTAACAAATGGTTCTAAAATACCCTTTCTACCCCCTCCTTTCATGATTTCAACATAATAGTCAAAAGCAGTTATTCTCTAGGCTAAACAAAAGCAATATATTGTTCAAAGGCATACAAGGTGTTATTGGGAAGACTATGACCAGATGGTACACGTAGGAATTGTTAACACTTGAGGGTTCCCAGAGTTCTGGTGATGCACATGGGACTGTTTTCATGTTACAGCCCCGGTCTTCAAGGACACAATATATCTCACAGACAGTCAGGCACCAAGAAGTGTGGAAAAGAGAAGAAAAAGGGGGAGAGGACAGGAGAAAGGTGAAAGAGAAAGCAAATTATTATGCAGATGAACCATGAATGTTCACATGATGCCCATATAATAAGACATGTGGTGATACATGGCATACATATCAAACATGTGATAATAAAGGATGCAAATGACAGAAGACCTGTGGGATTCTGACACCCAGGTAGATCAGATATATTTTATACATCCCTCCTCCTGCAAATCACTTAAATAAAACCTCAATTGAAGAGGTTACATTCTGTGCTAAGGTTTGAACCACAAAGTAGTTGATTATCCAAACTCTCATCACCTATGAAGCATAGGAAAGTTTTTGAATTTTATTTTCTTAATGTTTACACTTATATGAAGTGTGTACTAGACACTACTATAATATTGTTCATTTCTTGATTGTTGTAAATAAAGAATAAAGAATCAATTTGTCCTTAATATTTCCTTCTAAATACTTTTTTGTTGTGTCTGCTTAGGCAAGTGATTATACCGAAATGTTAAGAAACATTTGAACAAAAAGATCTATGTCAGTTTAATAGTATCTTCTACCACGGTGTATGCTGTATTGAGTCAACTTATTATACAGTACTGCAACTCCAGTATAAATATTGTTTCAAGTAAAGGCTACATCTAGTCAGATATAAAATTTCAGTGAAACAGAATTAAGCACATACTTAACTCTCCCGAGCAACTTCCTTCTCTTGCTTCCTTTTCCAAAGCTGCTACTGCAACCACACCATAGCTTGCTTTTCCCCAGCTCCCTCCTGTTTCCTGTATCCCCCCTTCCCTCCCTCCCCCCTCTCTTTCACACATACAGAGAGAGAAAGAGATGTGGCTGCTTCATGAGGGAGAGATACAAAGGAAAAGGAAAGGAAAGGAAAGGAAAGGAAAGGAAAGGAAAGGAAAGGAAAGGAAAGGAAAGGAAAGGAAAGGAAAGGAAAGGAAAGGAAAGGAAAGGAAAGGAAAGGAAAGGAAAGGAAAGGAAAGGAAAGGAAAGGAAAGGAAAGGTCCCCTGTGCAAGCACCAGTGCTTTCCAACTCTGGGTTGACCTTGCTTTCATGTTTTCACTGCAGACTTTTTTTTACGGGGTGGTTTGCCATTGCCTTCCCCAGTCTTTTACACTTTCCCCCCAGCAAGCTGGGTACTCATTTTACCGACCTCGGAAGGATGGAAGGCTGAGTTAACCTTGGGCCAGCTACCTGAATCCAGCCTCCGCCAGAATCGAACTCAGGTCGTGGGCAGAGAGTTCAGACCACAGTATTGCAGCTTTACCACTCTGCGCCATGGGGCTGCTGAGATACAAAGATAAGCCTTTAAATACAAAGATAATGCACACACACAGCTTCTACTTCCTTCTCCAAGGAGGATCCAAGACAGAGAGAAAAAACAAAGTTGTCGGTGTCCCATGATGGCAGCTTCAAGACCAACAATATTTTATTCCAGATATAAGCTTTTGTGTGCAAGGGTCTGTTATGTGGATGGATTCTCTCCACCACTCTGGAACTTGTCTTGCCATCATGCTGCTCTTCTCACTATGCATGTAAAGAGAGACAAGAGGTATGGCACCCTTGTTCTTGACACAACAGGTCTTCCAAAAGGCTGCCAAAAATGGCGGCTCCAAGGGACTTGTGACCCAGCAGAGAGACTCTGCCGCTGGAAGTGTGGGAGGGTCTATGGCACCAAGACCACTCCTTTATAGAATGCAGATAACCCAGGCACAAGTGATGCCATTAGGGGAGAGGGGTCTGTTTTGCATCCAATTAATAAGCATACCTATTGTCATATAACTCTTTAGCATATAGGACTGAAAGGGTATAAATATTATTGATCTTTATTGCTCAGGGTTGCTTCTTGATTCTCCCTCAGTGAGCCTCAGACAACAGCCCAAAGAAATCTCTTTAGTACTTTTTTTTTTATTGTTAAGTTTGGAAGGTGTACGCATTAAGACTTTTTTTCTTGCTAAAGTTCTCTGTTTTTCTGTGCTTGGACATAATAAATTGAAACTTTTTTGGCTATGGCGTGTCTCTCTCCTTTTTGCCCAAGGGGCCCCATCTCCCCACGGGTCCCTGAGTACCCCAGTAAGGAAATCTCACAACAATTTGATGGCCTGTATGGGGATTGGGGCATTGCAGAAGTGAACTAGCTTTTGGGGGGGGGGGGCAGGACTGATCCAACAAAGTATGTCTTTCTTCCTTTGTACTAACCTGTTTTTACATTGTGGAATTTGAGGTGGAGGGGGAAAGAATAGAGACAGCTGCTTTGGAGGCAGGAGTAAGTCCTTAGATTGCACTAAGGCATCAATAAGTTTAAGTAAAGGGAAAGGCTTAAGCCCTTGTGGAATGAGGCAGCATTTATGTAAGTCCAGGTATAGTCTGGCATTTTTACTGTTTGGGAATCCTGTAGACTCTGTGGGTGCTGGCAGCCCCAGTCAGTCTGAGGAAGAAGCCATGGGAGATGGCTTGAAAAATCAGTTAGTGTTTGTTTATCCATGAATGGTGTGACTGACTTGTGCATGAAAGCAGAGTGCTTTTCCTGGTATAAATCCCATCTGGATACCCTACACCCAAGTTGAGTTGGTACCCCTGCCCTTAGCCTCTCCCGATGGAAGATGAAGGCACTGCAGGGAAACCTCGCGCTTACAGTGCTGTCTTGTGGGTTCCCATGACCAGCGTTTCCCACTTGCTGGGTCGCAACCAGGCACCGGGTCATGGATGTCTCAATACCAGGTTGCAAGTAAGGTCAGTGCAGCGCCAGGAGGCAGGAAGATGGCAAAGGCAGCCCCTGGGCTACCCTCTCCATTTAAATACTCAACAGGGTGTTTACATGGGTGGGGGAGGCAGATCGTCTGCTTTTGCAGTCTCCCTGTGAGGTGGGGAGAGAGCAAAGGCAGCCCCTGGGCTCCCCTGATGGGGTGTTTAAATGGGGGGGGGGAGGCAGATTGCCTGCCTTTGCAGTCTCCCCGCAAGGTGGGAAAAGAGCAAAGTCAGCCCCCAGGCTCTCCTCCCCATTTAAACACCCCAGTGGGGGGAGGCAAATTGCCTGCCTTTGTAGTCTCCTCGCAAGGTGGGGAGACAGCAAAGGCAGCCCCTGGGTTCCCCGGCAGGGTGTTTAAATGGGGGAGAGGCGGATTGTTTGTGTTTGCAGTCTCCCTGCAAAGCGGGGAGAGAGCAAAGGCCGCCCCCAGGCTCCCCTCCCCATTTAAACACCCCAGCAGGTGAGGCAGATCGCCTGCATTTGCAGTCTCCCCATGAGGTGGGGAGAAAGCAAAGGCAGCCCCCAGGCTCTCCTCCCCATTTAAACACCTGAACTACTGTAGAAATGAAGCAGTATCTGAAGAAGCATGCATGCACACAAAAGATTATACACAGAATAAAACAAAAGATTATACCTGGTATAAAGTGGGCCATGAAGGAGAAGTGTAAAAATAACTGGGCCACGGAGGGGGGGGGGGAGTTTGGGAGAACCTGCCCTTGACTGCTTGGAGTCTGGTGTGTTCTCCCGCTTATAAACCTCATCCTGGTCTGCTGCACCAAGGCTAGGTTGGTACTTGTGCCTCCAGCATCAAACACGTGAGGTCCCTTGCATGTATATATGTGTGCGATATTAGGAAAATAAGTGTGTTGCCCAGGGTTGGGATTGCACTCCGGGAACAGCTTGCCCTCTCTGGAATGCCCAGGGTGCACGGCTTCTGAACTTGGTTGTGAAACCCCGTGCCTCAACGCACAGATCTCTTCTCCTTCCCCTTCTTTCCTTTTCCCCTTTTCCTCCCTTTTTCAGATTGGAGAGAAGAAGCTGTCTCACTAAGTACTACATTTCCTTTGAGCCCTTAGGCAGTGGACTGTGTGTGTGGAGAGAAGACAGCGGGAACAGCTCAGAGTAAGATTTTACAGGGCTCTCCCCTGGACAGCATGCTTAAAATTTTTGACCCACTGCTTGGATCAGAGAAATTTCCTATGAGTCTTACACTGAAGAAATTTATTTATTTCTGCTCAAATAGGAGGCCTATTCAGCTGGCCTGGCAGATCTTTTTCTCTCCCCCCCCCCCCCGCCCCCACCCAGTGCAATGGGATGTTATTACTGTGGGATCTGGGGGTACTTTGCTAAAGAATGTCAAAAGAAGCAACGTGATCAATGCATGCAGCAGTGGGGCTGTGCCCGTGGACCCCAGTAGACTACCACCCCCACCAGCAGACTGGGTTAGCCCTTACACAGAAGAGATGGCAGGGTGGGGGCGGCACCACGGGGACTAGGAACTACGTGGCTTTGTCCTGTGCTGCCATCTACCGACCAGGCCTGCAGTGAACCTCTAGTTGACTTACACATTGGGACGAAAACATACTCATGTTTGGTCAGATGTTAAAACAACCTGAAATAGATCTAGTCCCTGCAGGGAAACTTATACAGGCTGTGGGGCATTGAGGGGAAATTGATTCCACATCAATTTTCCTCGGAGGTGCAAACTGAAATTGACAATGTAAAACTTTCTCATTGAGTATTGCTGTCCTGTTATATACCCATCAATTTGCTGAGGAGGGATTTACTCTTTAAATTGAATGCAACAATTATTTGCCAGGCATCAGGGAAATTAAAACTACCCATTCCTCTGGAACAGAAGGTGAATAGGTCACTTTTAATGCTCCTAGCAACAGACAAATGTACCCTAGCAAATGTACCCCATTTCATTTTCTGGTGAAGTGTGCATGCACACGAAAGCTTACATGTTGAATAAAACTTTGTCGGTCTTAAAGGTGCTACTGGGCTCCCAACTTTGTTCTGTTACGTTCTCATACTGTATACAACATCAGATTTGCCTGTTTCTAGCTGTCCCACACTATTATGGCCAGCCAAAATCTGTGGACCTGTAACTCCCCTGAAAGTATTCTGGAGTTGGGAATTCCCTACTTCTCACAATCCAGGTGGCAGGTTTTGAAGGGACAGGGCCAGCTATGGAAAAGCAGGGCTATCAATGAAGTCTCTATTATGGGTGTGGAGTGGGACTAGGAAGGGTCCGGAACACACACTTTCTCCCCGTACTTTCACCTGCCATCTAACTTGATAGGTCTTTAGTTAGATGATAACAGAAGCAACATGATAATAACAGAAGCAACCTTTCAGCCAATATGGACTCAAAGTGGCTTACATCATTCTCCTCTCCTCTGTTTTACCTCACGGTATCCCTGTGAAGTAGATTAGCCTGGGAGTGAGACTGACTCAAGTTCACTCAGCAAGCTTCCATGGCATGAACTGGAAATCAAACTTGGATTTCCCAGATCCTAGTGCAACACTTAAACCGCTATACCATGATGGCTCCATAAACCAAACATATTCTGAGGAGTCTTGTTGCTTAGAAAGTCTGAACTTTCTCAAATTAGCTTCTTACCCCTTGAGGATAAATTTCACATACCTTAAAGATGTATTAGTTGCAAAAGTGATGAAAATGCCCTTAAATATTGTTTGATTGAAAATGGACTGTGTTGCGCTCATACTCAAACACACACACAAACACACACACACACACTCCATCCACTTGTCTCAGTTGCTTCCATGATATAATAACTTTGATACAAATAAAACAGTAGACCTGCCCTCACCTGGTTAAACCGAGACAAATCCGATCTCATCAGATGTTGAAACTTAAGCAGGGTCAGCCCCGGCTAGTATTTAAATGGGAGACCTCCAAGGTATACCAGGGTTATATTCTGTCTTTGACTTTTCCTTTCATTCTCTCTTCCTTCTCCTTTTTATTTCTCTCACAAGCCTCATTTTGGGCAGGAGCTCACAGGAGTGGCGCTCCAGAACCTCTAAATTTTATTGTGCTTTCTTTCTTTCTTACCCCTCCCCCAAATACTTGCTTCTGGGCTCCATTGTTCAAACCCCCTATGAGAATTTTGCTGAACTCTAAGATCTGACAAACTTTCTAATATTTCCCCCCACAAAAAATGGGAAAATAACCAAAACATATAAAGCAGACAGATGGAAATCCTCCTCATGCCACTGTGGTCACATAGGGGAAAGTAGTTTAAACAGTATGATGAAAGTGAGGTTTTATTATGACAATTAAGCAAAGAAGCATTTTAAGGTAGATGCTGAGCTGATATAATTTAGTGCCCCTTCTGGTGATGTCAGGGGTGTGTGGCATATGCAAATGAGTTGTGCTACTGAGCTCTAGCAGCTCTTTTTCTACAAAATGACCCATTTATTTGTATCACCATATATAAATACCTACCTAGTGAAGACCCATTACATCAGATGAAATGAGTTCTTCAACCACGTAGGCTTATGTTGGGACAAGATCAGTTTAGTCTTTAAAGCAACCCTGGAGAATCCTGATTGTGTATGTCATAAGGCTATTTTTCTTTCAGCATACTAAACCCTGCACTGAAGGAGGTGGATAAACTTAATCCTATGCAAGGATTATGCAGGGCCGGCCCTTCTGCTAGGCAGATTAGGCATTTGCTTAGAGTGCCAGGTCAAGGGAGCGCCGCATTGGGTGCTCTCCCCCCTCCCAGTGCCCTAGGCAAATGCCCTGGCTTGCATGCTGGCCAGCTGGCTTCACTTTGTCTCCTCTTTGCTCTGCTCTCTTCCGATTCCAATTCCAATTCTGAAAGGGAGGCGAAGCAAAGCCACCCAGCTGTTGCACCCTGGCTGATTCACTCCAAGGCAAGCGAAGCAGCCGGCACGCAACTGCTGGCTTCACTCTGCTTCCCTTCCAGAATTGGGAGGTGAAGGAAGCCAGCCGCCCGGGTTCCCTCCCCGCCCTGCTTCACCATGAGCCCCCCGAGGGGTGGTGGTGGAAGGGAACAGGCAGCGTGGTGTGGCGCTGCAGGGTGGCACCACAGAGGAGGGCAGTGGGGGGACGGGCTTGCCTAGGGCACCGTACACCCCTGCAAATCCCATTCGTTATGCTTAGACTTGTCTTTGTGCTTTTTAACAGAAGGCTCAGAGGCGAACACTCAGAGACCAATGCTTTCAGGGCCACACGCTTTAAAGGGGCAGAGGCAGGCACTGACCACTCAGATGCCACTGATGGAGCATGGGACTTTCTGTTTGAATCAGGTAAAAGTCCAGTAGGCTGACGGTTGGGAGCGGCTGATGTAGATTTAACAGCATCAGAGAGCTTCAAAACTTTCTCCCATAAAGCAGCTCAGAGGAAAGCCAAATGTCTGATCGTGGGTAAACTTCTGACAAATGGGACAAGCTCCAACGTTGTGAGCCTCTCCCAAACAAATCACACACAATGAGTGATCATCAGTCTTCGGCATACTAGCACCACAACTGGAACATTTTTAAAAGTCAGACAGGTTGCCTGAGGCGAATGTTTGACAGAAACAATCTAATATAGAGTCAGGAGAGAAGGCTAGGTATAAATACACCTGAAGGTGGTGAAAAGGGGACTGAGGGAGTGTGTGGAGGCCTCCCCCACCCCTGAGAATATATGCCTGTTTTGGCAGGAAATGGTCTCATTGGCTCTGGCAGGATGGGGCTCCTCCTACTCCATTGGGCTAGGCAAGTTTTGTTTTTTGGGAGGCTGGCCTGTGCATGTGCAGCACATCATGCGGGACTGCACAAGGCAACGATGATGAACTGATCGTTCATTTCAGCTATTTAAAATAACAGCACCCCACTTGCAACAAGCGAGGGGAATAATTCATATCCCAGAAGAAAAATGAGACAAGTCCAATTGTTTTCTTCTTGCAAGTGGGAGGTTCCGTTATTATTGATAACTGAAAAATGGATAACAATGCATAACGTCCCAGTAGCCAGAATGGATGCCAGAAGGGAACCCAAAGAAAGGAGGAGCAGTCTTCATTTCCCCTGGTACATCTGTCTTTCCGTCAGCCTTGCATTCAGCCTCCGGGAGCTAACCCGGAGAAGCCGTTAGCAGTTTACCTCATAGGTGTCAGGTATGGAGTGTTTTTTGAAGTAGACTCGGAGCGCAGGGTCCATGTTCTGAAAGGTAGCCATGGCTGGGCCAAGCAGTGTCCTGCTGTGAGGTTGGGGGGGGGGGTCTTCACCGTCGCTCAAAACCCCACTGGTCTCCAGCCCCTCAGCTGCCGCTCATGGTCGCCTAGCAACAGAGCTGCTGCTTCTCCTCTGGCCAGCCAGGCTCTGTCCCCGCCCCCAATTCATCCTTGGCAGCCTCTCAGAGGGCAGGATGCGAATGAGAGGGGCAAACGGCTGACCTTCCAACAGGCAGCACTGGCATTTGCTGGAGGAGATTGTTTTGGCGGCCCCCCTCCCTGCCCCGAGACAGCTGGCCCTGCAGGACAGGCAGATATTCAACAGGGGGGAGAGTGGTACACCCATTGAGTTTTTACCTGTCAAATGGCTGTATATTCAGAGGAAGGAAAAAAGTGCCAGTAAGGGGGTAATTTGTGTGGCTAGAGACTGAACGTTCAGCATGCTCTGTGGAAATATATAACTGGTTTTCGGGGACTTCTGCCTGCTGCCTCCCAGCCCCATAGCTATGAGGGGCCCTGGGGGGCATAGCCCCCGACTTCTGGGTGGGGCCTTCTGATTTGGGGGCCCCAGTCAGCCCACGAGGCCTCTGCTAAATCCTTGCGGCAGATGGCAGAAGCAGCAGACAGCCTCCACACAAGTTAAAAGGACTGCCTGCCAATCAGCTGACTGGTTGGCCCTTTAACTGGCCCGGGAGGTCCAGACTGCTTCTGCCATCGGCCCCATGTGATTTCCCAGAATGCCACCCAAGGAGGAGGCTTCCTGGAGACAACAGGAAAAGAAGCCTAAACCTGGGCGGACCAGATAACGAGGGATGGAGAGTGATGTAAAATGGGTATGCCAGCACTTTCGCTCTGGGAGCTGGGCCTTGGAAAAGAACAGACTGCTATTCTGTAGTCAGCAGCCAACAGCCATATTGACTGACCATGTGGGTGAGCCTGGCTGGATGCAGGAAGCCTGAAGCAATGAAGTATCCTTAGAACATAGAATCACAGAATTGGAAGGGACCTGTAGGGTCATCTAGTCCAACCCCCTGCACAATGCAGGAAACTCACAAACACCTCCCCCTAAATTCACAGGATCAGCATTGCTGTCAGGTGGCCATCTAGCTTCTGTTTAAAAACCTCCAAGGAAGGAGAGCCCACCACCTCCCGAGGAAGCCTGTTCCACTGAGGAACCGCTCTAACGGTCACGAAGTTCTTCATAATGTTGAGCCGGAAACTCTTTTGATTTAATTTCATCCCACTGGTTCTGATCCTACCTTCTGGGACCACAGAAAACAATTCCACACCATCCTCTATATGACAGCCCTTCAGGTACTTGAAGATGGTGATCCTATCACCTCTCAGCCGCCTCTTCTCCAGGCTAAACATGCCCAGCTCCTTCAGCCTTCAACATGGTAACTTACTAACTTTAGAATTGCCTGCTCAACTTCCAACAACTTGTAGGGCATTTTTTTAGACCAGGGGGAGAAGGATGTACTTAAAACCAACTTTTATTTGATCTTGTTGCTGATTGTGCATTGTGTTAAGATTTTACTTGTAATCTGGGGTCGTTTTGTACAAAAATAGGTGGTGCTCATCCAGGGATTGTTATGCGGCTGCACCTACTATTCAATGGACAAGGTGGGAAGGAGGAGGGGGAACCGTCAGGAAGGGAAGGGGGAATCCACACTGTTGACAGTGGTGCCAGTCCTCCAGGGGTCTCCTGAAGGTCTTTGGGCTCTGTGGCAACTAGGTGCTGGGTGGCAGAGGCTCTTGAAGCCAGGCCTCAGAACTGGAAAGGGGGATTGGGAGTCCTGTTCTTCTCACTCTGGACCCCTAAATTGAGCAGGTGGTGACCATGCGCCCTAGTTATACTGAACTATCAATCACTACAGAAACAGCATTAACGCACTAAATCTTTTACTGCAGGGATGGCCAACAGTAGCTCGCCAGATGTTTTTTGCCTACAACTCCCATCAGCCCCAGCCACCATGGCCAATGGCTGGGGCTGATGGGAGTTGTAGGCAAAAAAACATCTGGAGAGCTACCGTTGGCCACCCGTTTTACTGTATAAAGAAAATGTGCATGGTGTTTAGGATTATATACTGGTGAAATTGTGGAATATCTAGTGAGACACTTCTCAATGGCAATATGAATCTGTGAAGCCACAAAGAAGCATAAAATATCATTTGGGGAGAGAGAGAGAACGGCCAACTCTGTCTTTACTTACAAGGAGTATTCTTTATGTTGTCCAGAGTATCGCTCCTAAAGGGGTGGGGGTATACCTCTGGACATATACTTGGAGTGGGTTGGAGCTTGTATACCTCCATAGCATTCTCTACCCCTTTGCTTATGTTTATGTTGTTGATGTTGGATTCAATTTATACCCCGCCCTCCCCACTGAGGTGGGCTCAGGGTGGCTTAATAGTTCCTTGGATTTTATAGGAGTACTCACAAAAAATTGGAAGAAAATGGACTCTTTAAAACATATCTTTCTTAGGGAGAGCCACAAATTACACACCTCTAAGGAACCATGGCATTGTGAATGTGGGGAGACTGTGCAGTTAGCAATCAGTACGGAACACGAAAATGATGGTTTGTTTCATTTTATGGTTTGTTGGGTTGCCATTTGTTTTTTTTCCCATTGCCCAAATGATTCTTAGTTTCTTTGGTTTGGGAAGGTGTAGAATGGGCCGAGTGGGCTAGAGACACCAAACATGCGACAAACTCTTCAGTGGACTCTCCTCTGCATGCTCTTCAAGTTTGGTGCAAATTGGATTTCAGGGGGCCAAGCTACAGCCCTCCAAAGCAGATGCCTTCAGTAAACCGCTCTCCTAGGAGCACGTCAAGCTGGGGAAAGAAAGGGAAGGTACCCTGCAGTTTCTGGTCCATTTCACCCCCAGGAAGCTTGGAGGGGAGTGGAACCAACTAGAAGCAGCAGCTCTGCTCTTTCCAGCCCCCTGCCTTCTGGTCAGTTTTCAGTGAAGCCTTAGGGGGCTGGTAACAGCTGGGCTGTGGCTTCTAGTCAGTTTCTCTGGAAACTGACCAGAAGGCAGGGGGCTGGGGAAAGTGGAGCTGTGATCTAGTCTGTTTCTGGAAACTGATCAGAAGTGCAAGGAGCTGGGGAATCATGCCAGGCTGTCTGGAAAAATGAACTAAACAGCATGCTAAGAAAAAAAAAAAAGGCTGTTTTTGTGTTCGGGTACAGTGAGAACGTTCTGATGCAGAAGACTGCTTTCTTGGGTACAAGTTGAACACTGGAGTGTAAGCCAGTTTTTTGAGTAAACAGGGAATAATAACTAGCCAAGTCATTCCAACAGAGATGATTAAGCAGGAAGTGCTGTGTTATAAATAGCAAATAAAAAATTTTATAAGAGAAAACAATCTGTATTGTGTAAGTTAGTTTTGCAGTTTGACACAGATTTATTTGATCCTATTTTACAAAGCTATAGAAGTCATCATGCTTTCAGTTCCATATGCAGTTTATACACATTTTGCACATCATTCTGTTAATATGATGTTAAGAATCTTCCAGTTGTGTGTGCATCTGGGGACAAAGTAATAAAAAAAGCTAAATAAATAAGAGAACACCAAATGATTGTTTCAGTTATACAAACATTATTTGACAACCAATTTCCCAAACAGCAGCAGCATTCAGGCTTTTGAAAAAGAGCAATTTCATAACAATATAATGAAGGTACAGAGATTCTGGCCAGCAGTAAAAATACATTAGCAAGGCAAGTTTCAGTATTTTTTTTAAAAAGGCACACTTCATTAGATCATTTTAAAACTTGTCTATCTTACATTTTTATTTGAAAATGTACAAGCATTAAGTACAATCAGTGTTTTGTTTGAAATCGCTATAGCAGTAACTCTTGGAAGACTGTTTCTAAATCCTATGATTTCAAAAGCTTTGAAGGCACAGGATATGTCCTCAGGGTTAATAATCTGCTCAGAGAAAGGGTGGAGGACTATTTGCACTCAGGCTACAATAATACATTTATCCTCACCTACAGTGTCATTACAATAACAGTTGTAAGATTCAAACCTCTTCCATTTGTGTAGTGCTATTATCTTTTAAGCTGGAATATTGAGCCGTTCTTAAATTAGAACCTAATACAAAAACCTGCCAAGTCAAAGTAACCTGGATTGAAGTACCATTTGTTCTGTCAAAACGAGGGTACAATCCTAAATATACTTGTCAGGGAGCCTTTTGAACTCTGCCTTACTCCCAAATAAACCTACTTAGGCTTGAGCATGGGTCTCTTTTACACTTAGATAAGTGGAACCTACAATCTTGGAAATGCTTTTAGGGTGCAAAGGCAAGACCAGCATCCAACTATGGACCCCCAGGAGCAATTGTTTTCAACAGGAACTACTGAAATTATCTTCCATTGATCATACGATGGTTAGGAAAGAAGCAGGTGAAAGAATACCTGTGGCTTCCCCTGCTAGCATTAAGTGCATATAGGACTCTACAGAATGAGGTCCATGCCTTTCAGCACATGCAAACTAGGCTGCCACTGAGGGAGATTTTGCTCCATTACCACAGCATTTGGGTATAAATGTATGGAGAATCCTATAAAAGTTGCCTTCCTCTCGCTATATCCCCTCATGTGTCAGATCTACATGGGCAAAATGAGCTTCTGCCTTGGTTTTCAGGACTATTCCTTCTATCACAGAACCAGGCACTGTTTCGGTTGGGGTAGGAAACGTAATAATGTTGCTTTAGTCATCCAGTGCTGGAAACTGCAGTATCAAAAATAAAGCCTTGAGTGCACATGCCTTATCAACCAATATGTAATTCCCAGCAAGTGACCTATGTCAGTAGTGCTGTGTAAACTAATTAATATTTTAAAAGATGAAGCTGGCTTCCACCCAGGGACAGGTCTGTGTGGTTTCCCTGCTGCTGGTGCAGTGTGCTGATACAGTGCAATTTCAATGGGCTTCTAAATGACAGGTTTCCCCATAGCGTCCCTGCCCCACTCTGCCAGCTGTGGCCACCCCAGTCTCCCTTAGGCCACTGGGCTTTTTCCAAATTAAAAAATCAGCTATTGAATATTATTTCAATATAGCTTCATGTGCAACAGGTTCCTTGAATTCCCTGCTTTCATTTTTTTTTAAGTCAGTCTCTACGCACAGCGTTCCCCCTCCCCCCTTAAATGAAAGCTGGAAATCTGAGGAACCTGTTGTGCTTATTTGTTACAAGGCTACCCTGATACAAAAATAGTCAATTGCCAATCCACCACCACCACCACAAAAAGCCCTCCAGTGGCTGGGGAAGGAAATGACCACAGTAGGGTCAGAGTCATGAAAAATGGCTGCCGTGTGGACAGAAAAATGGGAATGTTCCCCCCCACACACAACAGCCATCCAGGCTTTACTGTGATCCTTCCAAAAATCAGAGGAAAGTTGGGGAAACCCAGGAGGTGCATGAAGAAGAGTTGGTGTTATACCCCGCTCTTCACTACCATGAGGAGTCTCTGAGCAGCTTACAATCACCTTCTCTTCCTCTCACCAAAACAGACACCCTATGAGGTAGATGGGGCTGAGAGTTCTGACAGAACTGTGACTGATCCCAGGTCACCCAGCTGGAGGACTGGGGAGTCAAACCTGGTTCTAGATAAGAGTCCACTGCTCCTAACCATTACACCAAGCTGGGATAGATAAACCCATGTGGAAATGGCCCAAATCACATTTTATGGGCTTATTTACATAATATTTATAAGCAAGTTAATATAATCCAGTTGTATAATTTCATTTGGTTTATTAAAAAGTTGCACTTTTACAGTTAGGCTCGTATGCAAGGGTTTAAAAGGAACTGTTAGATCATCCACAAATATACCTGAAGTTTTAAGAATCCAGTTTAAATTTTTACAAAAAAATTTTACCAATCTAATTTTGTTCCTGCTTTCTGTCAAGAAGTAACATACAAAACAGTTGAATGTTTGCATTTTTATTCAAATCCATCATCACTGATACTTATGTCTTGAGATTCTCCATGCTTTAAGACAAAGAAATCCTCAGTTTTCAGCCCATAACTATCAAGAGCTTCCTTCAGTTTAGCTGGAGGGTCCAAGTAATACTGTGAAAAGAACAAGACAATGTCACTGGGGCTGCCTGTGCCTACCCTGGACTACAGCTAGTGATTCGCATTTGACCAACTGTAGCTTGAAAACTGGTTTCTGTATTATGAATTGACTCTAATAATGCACACACAAATTCTATTTGGTCACTATGGGAACAGGATATTACTGGAGAAGCTTGCTTAAGAAAGATACAGCCAAGGATTGTGAGCACAGCAGGAATGCAGATATCCCTGTTCACGGAAAATGATGCTTTACTTAGTGAGCTTCTCAGATGTTACAGTGCTCACAGGAATATACCAGTTCTACGGGCACTTGTTTAATATTACAATCAATTTTCAACACAGAACTGTTCTTAACCCTGGGGACGGAAGCTACTTCTAACATGCAGTCTTTATATGATATATTGGCTACAACTTTCCCAATGAAGGAAGTTCAGGAATTTTAGCTTATTTCTACATTTCCCCGCAGTTGAAACCTTAAAAATATAACACAGTGAGTCTATAGTTCAATCACATAGAGAACACATGTTGCTCAGTGGTGAAAAATTGCTACCCTTTGTCATCTAAAATAAAATCTCATGTATGGATTATGCTATCACCGTAATTACAGTGCTCAAGTACAAAAGGCAAGTCTTACATCAAATATATGTTTATACTTAAGAAGCGCTTATAAAGTAATGGAACCATTCATTAGGAAAGATTAAGCATTGCTGCAATCCCTTAAAAAGCTGAATATTAAGAGAGTTTACCTATGCCCAGTTGTAAACTAGTTGCATTATTATTTAAATACTGTTAATCCAATTGTACTGGCGTTCTCGGCATCATTTAAGTCTTACATAATTTAAGTCATACAGTTGCAGGAAGGAAAGCTTGGGGAATGTGTATGAGACTGAACTGTGCCTCAGATCAAGTAATAAGCACAGCATTGTCAACCATGTCTAAAGTAGGACCAATATGAAAATTATTTTTGCACACAGATACTTGGATGTGAATGTCAAAGAAGTAAACAAAGGGAGGAAAATCTCGGAAACAAGAGTTCTTCTCATACACCCAAGTAAATGCAAGGACTTCAGAAACATGAGCAATTTACACACTTGAAAAAGTAAATTTAAAAACAGTATTCAAACCAGTAAAGTTGCCCTGGAATAGATCTCTGTGCACATTGCATCCTCCTATGAAACTCATATCAGTGAAGGCTGAACCACCCAGGGTAAAGGACAGGTTTTCATCTTCTTACAACTAACACAGCAATCCTATGCACACTTAGCTGGGACCAGGGGTCGTTTCGTAGAAGAATAGGTGGCGGAGCTCATTAGCATAACTCATTTGCATATGCCGCTGCTCCCCCCAGCCAAAATCAACCCAATGCAAGACAAGAGAGCCTTGGGCAAGTGAGGCCTGCCTGGGCTGGCTAGAGATCCAGCCAGCCCAAGCAGGCCTCGCTCACCTGGGGGTTTCCTGGGCTACTGCCCCCAGTCAAAAGGGCAGCAAGCCACCCACCACCCAAAATCACGTAAGAAGTGGAGAATGGGTGGTGCAGGCTTCTCCAGGGATTAATGAGGACTGCTGGGGGTGTGGCAAAGCCGCTGGTGACTGGATGGCAGCCTGCTCTCCTAATCTAGGGATTGTTATGCAGCTGCACCTACTATTCAATAGACAAGCTAGGTGGGGAGGAAGAGGGGGAACCCTCAAAAAGGTTCATGAACTGCGCTCCTGTGAGCTCCTGCTGAATCTGAGGCCTGTCTGGGACTAAATCCTAGTTAACTCAGTGAGATTTACTTCTCAGGAGGTCTCCTTAGGATTGTCCATACATTTCCAAATGCAAAACTTCCCTTTTCTCAAAGAGTGTAAACTGGCAACCATTCACTAACATATGAAAATGTAAAGTAGCACACTCAAGGACACCAGGGGATAGGAATGTTTTAAGATGAACAGAACACTGTGCTCTCTTATTCTTCATTACATATTGCCATACAGTGGGCAGCTATTGCCATTGAAGCAAAAATGTCCAATCACTTCCTTTAAACATCAGAAATGACCTTAAAAATGTTTCCATAATACTTAGCTTCCTTGTTTAATTTAAGGTTTCACTTTATTGCTTCTATTATTTCTATCACTGGGAGACTGCGGGTGACGAAAAGGCAAGGGAGAAACAGTGAATGAAGACTCAGGATAAATCCAGCAAGTGGGCAAAAGCTCAAAATAGCGCTAATCAGGAACTAATAATAATGCCATCTAGGGATTAGAACTGTCTATGTTTGAGATGTTTTAATGATTTTACTGTGATTTTATTGTGACGATTTAATCCCATGTTGTTTTAACTGTTGTAAACTGCCCTGAGCCCGTCGGGGGAGGGTGGGATATAAATATAATAAAATAAACAAATTTTGAAGTGTACCCCGTGACAGTGATGTGGCAATGAATCGACACTCTTCTGCCACCACTGCAGCTGCCCAGTGGAGGCCAGGAGAGCTGTTCCGTGTGTGTTAGAAGCCTGCTGGGATCTGCCCTACAGGAGCAGGTGGTCCGTTCAGTGGGCTGCTGTGACTGTTTTGCTCAGCATTTTGTAGATAAAATCTCTTACATCTGGTCCAACTTTGACACTGTCAGCAGTGACAGGATCAGATGGTGCCAGCGTGCTGTCTTGTCCAATTATTTGGGAAACTCTTCAGTTTATTCAGCCTGAGGGTATGGATGGGATCCTTGGCATTTTGAGATCTACCATCTGCTTGTATAACCCCTGCCCTTCCTGGTTACTTAAATCTGCTGCTGGGGGGATGGGCTGACTGGGTTTGAAAGGTACTTAATGCTTCCTTAAGAGGGGACATCTTTGCTCCAACAATGAAACAGGCTGTGGTACATTCGCTTATAAGAAAGTTATCATAGGCTGTGATCACACACATTAAATAATGCACTTTCAATCCACTTTCCAACTGTATTTTGCCAGTTCACACAGTAAAATCCAGTTGTAAAGTGCACTGATTGAAAGTGCATTATTTAGTGTGCATGATCGCAGTCGTAGATCCAGAAGATTTCAATAAGTACCAACCAGTCTCAAATGTTCCATTCTTGAGCAACGTGACTGAACAGGTTGATGGTTGGACAGTTCTACACTTTCTTGGATGAGGCAAATTCTTTAGATCCTTTCCAATCTGAGTTTAGGTCTGGTTATGGGGCTGAAAAAGCTTTCTTCACCTGGATGCTAACTGGAGTGGTTGTAAGGACCATACCACTCCAGTCGTGGCTCACCTACACTGGCTCCCAATTTGTTTCTGGGCACAATTCAAGGTGCTGGTCTTGATCTTCAAAGCCCTATTCAGAGGTGTTGAACTCATTTCTTATGAAGGCTGGATCAGAAATAAAGGTCACTTCATCAGGCTGGGACATGTGTGCCATAACATGTCATGCCAGGTACCAGAGACATAAACTTTATAAAGAACACAGGCAACCCCAATATTGTTTTTTACTGAAAATACAAACACGCTTAAAATATTAACACAGTATTTTCTTTATATAAGTCTTTGATAACTGACACCTCTTGCTCTGAATTATTACATCAAAATCTTAAATCAATGTCTGTTCTGTACTAATCTGGTGTATGTGGCTTAGACGTGTATCACTAAACTGAGAACGTACTTTTGATTTACTGAACTTTATTACAGAAAAGAGCTGTTCAGAGATGTATGTTGATTCAAATATAGACGGAATTTTAGAAGCAAAAGTCTTAAACTGGGGTTAGTTAGGACCCCAAAACTGGTATAATTTGCTAATGCCAACTTCAGAAAGATTATCCTTCAGTACAGCATTATACTGGTTGCCCACCTACCTGTGATTTGTGGCATCTTTTTTAAATTTGTAGGTGGGGAGCTGTGTGAATGTTCTACTTGGTCAACTGTACTGACTCACTACATGTAATCCACCTTGAGAACACCTCCCAACTTATGGAAATTGTTCCTGTCCATCTCTTCCCCCCTCCCCAGCAGAAGTAGTCCAAGGGGTCCTCTTCCCTCTCTGAAAATACACTTCACCACTTCACTAGAGCAACGAAGTTTTTCTCTGCAACCCTGGATGCATTTTTGTGTGACAAGCAGAGGTTTACCCCAAGTGTACACATATAATTTAAATTATCTGAGTAGTTGGAGCTACTGCCTCAACACTTAAGAACATAAGAGAAGCCATGTTGGATCAGGCCAATGGCCCATCCAGTCCAACACTCTGTATCACACAGTGGCCAAAAAACCCAAGTGCCATCAGGAGGTCCACCAGTGGGGCCAGGACACTAGAAGCCCTCCCACAGTGCCCCCCCCACAAACACCAAGAACACCGAGCATCACTGCCCCAGACAGAGAGTTCCAACGATAAGATGTAGCTAATAACCACTGTCTGTTCCATATGCTTATCCAATCCCCTTTTGAAACCATCTATGCGTGTAGCTGCCACCACCTCCTGTGGCAGTGAATTCCATGTGTTAATCACCCTTTGGGTGAAGAAGTACTTCCTTTCATCAGTTCTAACCCGATAGCTCAGCAATTTCATTGAATGTCCACAAGTTCTCGTATTGTGAGAAAGAGAGAAAAGAACTTCTTTCTCTACCTTCTCTATCCCATGCATAATCTTGTAAACCTCTATCATGTCACCCCTCAGTCGACGTTTCTCCAAGCTAAAGAGCCCCAAGCATTTTAACCTTTTGTCATAGGGAAAGTGTTCCAACCCTTTCATAATTCTAGTTGCTCTTTTCTGCACTTTTTCCAATGCTATAATATCTTTTTTGAGGTGCGGTAACCAGAATCGTACACAGTATTCCAAATGAGGCCACACCATCAATTTATACAGTGGCATTATGATATTGGCTGATTTGTTTTCAATTCCCTTCCTAATAATTCCCAGCATGGTGTTGGCCTTTTCCATTGCAATCACATACTGTCTTGACATTTACAGTGAGTTATCTACCCTGATCCCAAGATCTCTCTCTTGGGCAGTCTCCACCCGTTCACACCCCATCAACTTGTATTTATAGTTAGGATTTTTGTCCCCAATGTGCAATACTTTGCACTTGGCCATGTTGAACCTCATTTGCCATGTTGGCACCCACTCACCCAGCCTCGACAGATCCCTTTGGAGTTCCTCACAATCCTCTCTGGTTTTCACCACCCTGAACAATTTGGAGTCATCCGCAAACTTAGCCACTTCACTGCTTACTCCCAATTCCAAAGCATTAATGAACAAGTTAAAAGGCATCAGAACCAGTACTGAGCCCTGCAGCACCCCACTGCTTACTATCTTCCACTGAGAAAATTGCCCATTTATACTCTCTCTCTGTTTCCCATTAATTAGCCAGTTTTGATCCACAAGAGGACTTGTCCTTTTACCCCATGACTCTCAAGCTTACTAAGGAGCCTTTGATGAGGAACTATATCAAAAGCTTTCTGGAAGTCAAAGTAAACAATATCTGTTGGGTCCCCTTTGTCCACATGTTTGTTCACCCCCTCAAAGAACTCTAACAGATTAGTGAGGCAAGATCTTCCATTACAGAACCCATGCTGAGTCTTCCTCAATAACTTTTGTTCATCAATGAGCCTACTAATTCTGATAATGGTTTCTACCAACTTTCCCGGTTGAAGTCAGACTGACTGGCCTATAATTTCCTGGATCTCCTCTGGAACTCTTTTTAAAGATGGGGGTGACATTTGCTACCTTCCAGTCCTCAGGAACAGAGGCAGATTTCAGTGAAAGATTACATATTTTTGTCAGGAGATCCACAATTTCACCTTTGAGTTCTTTCAGAACTCTTGGATGTATGCCACCCAGGCCTGGTGACTTCTCAGTTTTTAATTTGTCTATCAGTTGTTGGACCTTCTCTCTCATCACCTCAATCTGACTCAGGTCTTTCAACACCCCTCCCAAAATTAGCAGTTCTGGAGTGGGCAAACACTTCTCATCTTCTATAGCGAAGACGGAGGCAAAAAATTCATTCAGCTTCTCAGTAATTTCCCTGCCCTCTTTCAGTAATCCTTTTACCCCTTGGTCATCCAAGGGCCCCACTTGCTCAATACACAACAAAAATCATGAACCCTCCACAGATTCATCAACTGCCTGTCAATGACCAGAATTCCTAGAATCATAGAATTGGAAGGGACCTCCAGGGTCATCTAGTCCGACCCCCTGCACAATGTCAGAAATTCACAAATACCACCCCCCCACACACACACACATCCCCAATGACCCCTGCTCCATGCCCAGAAGATGGCAAAAACCTCCAGGATCCCGTGTCAATCAGCATTCCCCTGGGTGTGTAAGAAAGGACCACAAGAACTTAGCACTGGGACAACCCTTTCTGCCCTCCTTCTCATGATCTGCCTAATTCACAGAATCAGCATTGCTGTCAGATGGCCATCTAGCCTCTGTTTAAAAACCTCCAGAGAAGGAGAGCCCACTACCTTCCAAGGAAGCCTGTTCCACTGAGGAGCTGCTCTGTCAGGAAGTTTTTCCTAATGTTTAGTGAGAAACTCTTTTGATATAATTTCAATCTGTTAGTTCTGGTCCGATCTTTTGGGGCAACAGAAAACAGTTCTGCATCATCCTCTATATGACAGCCCTTCAAGTACTTGAAGGTGGTGATCATGTCACCTCTCAATCATCTCCTCTTCAGACTAAACATACCCAGCTCCTTCAACTTTCCCTCCTAGTACTTGGTCTCCAGACTCCTCACCATCTTTATGGCCCTTCTCTGGACATGTTCCAGCTTGTCTATACCCTTCTTAAATTGTGGTGCCCCAAACTGAGCACAATACTCTAGGTGAGGTCTAACCAGAGCAGAGTAAAGTGATACCATCAATTCACATGATCCTGACACTATACTTCTGTTGATACACCCAAAATTGAATTTGCCTTTTTAGCTACCACATCACACTGCTAAGTCATGTCCGGTGTATGGTCCACTAAGACCTCTAGATCCTTTTCCCACATACAAGTCTCCCCTACCCTATAATGATGCATTTAATTTTTCCTACCTAAATGCAGAACTTTATATGTATCCCTGTTAAAATTAATTTTATTTGTTTTAGCCCAGTTTTCCGGCCTGTCAAGATAATCCTGTATCCTATTTCTGTCTTCTACTGTATTTGCGACCCCTCCCGATTTAGTATCATCTGCAAATGTAACAAATATTCCCCCTATTCCTTTATCCAAATCATTTATTAATCTGGGAGACCCAGGTTCATAAGCCTCATTCTGCCATGGAAGTTGCTGGGTGACTTTGGGCCAGGTACTCTCTCAGCCTACACATTCTTGCATCGTTGTTGTGAGAATAAAAAAAAAATAGATGGGGAAAATGAAACTTGTAAATTGTTCTGGGTTCCCTCTCTACTGGGTAGGAAAGCATACTTAGAAAATAAAAATGGTGGAACAAAAACTTATTGTCTTTAAGATGGCTCAAGACCTCCTGTTTGATCTTAGCCTACAACTACACCTTCTTGCCACTCCCCTCCACACAAACACTCAGCGCTTTCCCAAACCCCAGAATTATATTTCTCCTCCCCTCCCATGGCTTTCCAAACACAGTTCCCACCACACACCCCATTGCACACGCTTCAACCCTTCCCTTCTGTGTCCCTCCTTCCAGTCCCTTGAACCCCTCCCCTCAGACACACTCTTGCATTCCCATGCCAACAATTCCCCTAATGCCCATTTTCATAAGCAGCTCCCCACCACCATCTTCCCAAATAATGACTTTCTACCTCACCTCTTCCCTCTTCCCAAAGTGCCACTTCTCTGGCATTGCGGCAGAGAAAGAAGGAGGTGGGCAGAACAACAACATATGAACATATGAAGCTGCCTTATACTGAATCAGACCCTTGGTCCATCAAAGTCAGTATTGTCTTCTCAGACTGGCAGCGGCTCTCCAGGGTCTCAAGCTGAGGTTTTTCACACCTATTTGCCTGGACCCTTTTTTGGAGATGCCAGGGATTGAACCTGGGACCTTCTGCTTCCCAAGCAGATGCTCTACCACTGAGCCACCGTCCCTCCCCAAGTAAAGGAAGGTGGTGGTGACAGCGGTGAAGGAGGAAGCTCCTGATGCTGACATAGAGAGGGGGGTCCAGCATGCATGCGCACGGGTGGGAGGTGGCAAACCCTTCTCCCCAACTCTGAAAGGACAGGGAGTGATGACCATACATGCACAGCTTGACTCAACTGTGAGAGAGAAAGGAATGGGGAACCCTCCAGCCAGCCAACCTGATGCAAGTCTTTTCACTGCTCTTGCCATCATTGCCATTCTGTTCTTTGCTTGAGATCTGGATAACAGGCCTAGACTGGCCAATTCCAGCCCCCAGGGCCATATGTTTGACATCCCCACCCTATGTAGTTTGTGACCAACATAACTGAAGGACTGTCTAATCCCTCATTAACCTACTCAACCACTATGGTCTCCTTTGGAGGCCTTATTTCAGAGGCTCTTGCCTTTCGAGGTTAGGCACGTAGCAAACTGGGGAGTGGGCCTTCTCAGTTATGGCACCAAAAGCTCTGGAACTCTCTCCTCACGGAGATTTGTCTGTCCCCTTCTGTTGCCATCTTCTGAAGCAATTCTTGTTGCATTTGGCATTTCCTCAGGGATCCCTCCTGGTGGTCTTTTATCCAAATACTAGTCAAGGGTTTTATACCGTCATCACCTGCGACTCCTTGAGCGCTTTCATCAGCGCTGCCTTCGCACCATCCTCAACATCCACTGGAGTGACTTTGTGACCAACACTGAAGTCCTCAAGAGGGCGGAGGTTACAAGCATCGAGGCACTGCTGTTGAAGACGCAGCTGCGCTGGGCAGGGCATATTTCTAGGATGGAAAACCACCGCCTTCCCAAAATTGCTCTGTATGGCGAACTTTCCACCGGCCATCGAAATAGAGGGGCACCAAAGAAGAGGTACAAGGACTTCTTGAAGAAATCCCTTGGCACCTGTCGCATCAACCATCACCAGTGGTCTGACCTAGCCTCAGATCGCAAAGCATGGAGGCACACCATCCACCAGGCTGTCTCTTCCTTTGAGAACGCATGCATAGCTGGTCTTGAGGACAAAAGGAGATTGAGGAAGAATCACATTGCTACAGCACCAACCCCAAATCAAACTTTTCCCTGCAGCCACTGTGGCCGGATCTGCCTGTCCCGCATTGGTCTTGTCAGCCACCAGCGAGCCTGCAGCAGACGTGGACTACTGCACCCTTCTTAAATCTTCGTTCGCGAAGTCAAGCCGAGAGAGAGAGAGAGAGAGAGTCAAGGACAAGGCTCTTCAGCTTCCAAGACATGAGGAGATCAGGCTAACTTGGGCTATCCAAGTCAGGGCATCAGTTTGTAAATAATAATATCCCATTCTCTTCAAAAGAAACACTCGTGGTTTACAGACAATTAAAATAAATTAAAATACCAGCATAATCACATATTGAATATTAAAAAACAAATTTGAGACTAAATTACATAACTAGATGGCTACGCACTACATCTCTGCACAATTCACTGTTCTGGCCTGCATCTTTTCAGGCAGCCTCCGCCAGAGGGGCAGCTAATTTTTCAGAAATCTGCAAAACATTGTTTTAGATTATGATTTTGAACAGAAACCCTACAGTTGTCAATAATGATTAGTTCACACATACCTCATTGGCTAAAGCAAAAGTTCCCCAGTGAATTCCAACAGATTTCTTTGCCTGAACATCTATATGAATCCGTACAGCTTCTTCAGGGTCCACATGCTGGTATTTCATAAACCACCTACCAAAACAGAGATAAAGTATTTTTCTTCATCTGTTACGCAGATAAACAAGTTCTTTATTACAGTGCACCATAAAACTCATCTTCACCTCTTGCTTCTCATTGCCTCTTAATGTACATTTGCTCTTCATTTATCACCCCTTTGTTCTCTTCTCCCAAAGCCTTTAAGAACAGTACCCCATTTGCTCCTCCTCAAAATTCCTCCATAATTTCCCAAAGCATCTCTTACACCACTTTAATTTCTCCTGCCAGTTAACAGTGCCTTCCTACCTCTCCATCAAGAGGTATCCAATATCTGTTCTCAAACTGTGAGTCCTCTTTTAGAGGCCATTGCCTCTTCTCATGCCCTGTACACCTACTGTGCTAAGCAAAATCACTGGTCATTTGATAGATAGGGTCAAATGCTTCATGCTTTCAGTTTACATACCTTGGCTCGTATGCTCCAATAGGGATAGCAGCAAGATCAAAAGGCCCAAATCTTCTCCCTATCTCTTCAAATGCAATGCAATAGCCAGTGTCTCCTGCAAAGAAAAACCTATTCCAAGGTCCCAAGACAGACCAGCTTCCCCAGAGAACTTTGTTGTCATCGGTAGCAGTCCTTTTGGACCAGTGTTGGGAAGGAGTGAAAACGAATGTGACTGCATCATGACCAGGAACACAGTTTTCTCCCCACCAGTCCAGTTCAATGACATTCTCACAGCCACATTTCTGCATCCAGTCTAAGAGACCCAAGGGCACAAACCATCTCAGGTCACTTCCAAAACGAGTGTTTAAATTCAATACAGTGTTGTAGTCCAAATGGTCATAATGGTTGTGGCTGATCACCACTGCATCTATCTTGGGGAGCTGATCTACTGTGCACGGAGGTCCTCGGAAACGCTTAGGACCCATCCACTGGACTGGAGAAGCCCGATGGCTGAAGATAGGGTCAGTCAGAAATGTAAGTTCATCCATTTCCACCATTACTGAGGCATGTCCTAGCCATGTGACTCGCATACCAGCTCCAGTCTTTCCGGCTAACTCTGGGTTCTGAACAAAGTATGGCTGCACTACTGGAAGCTCTTTGTCAAGTTCCTTACAAAAGAAAACAATATAGAGAAATTCAGTGTTGGGGAAATCATGAGTGCAAGAACCTTTTCATGCATTTCCATCCCCACTATATTCATTTGAGGAGGGAGAGAAGCTGGTGTCCCAATTGCATCAAGAAAGAAAGACAGTTGTTCTAAAAAAACCCCCTCTTCTTTATTTAATTTCAATCTCAAATATAAATTCATTAAGACATATAAGAATCAGGTATGCAGTATACAAAGTTAATCAAATTACTTAAATACCCAATTAGAGTGCATTGTAATTTTATAAAGAATATATCCTGGTTATTCTATCAAATCCCATAACATAGGGAGGTTGATCAGAACAACAAGAAACAAGACTAAATTCCCACATTAAACACCTTTTCCCACCCACAGGAGCTAGTGTAATGGCCAATCAACTCTGTGACAAGCATCTGATATATAAGAGAGAGGGAGAAGGAAGCAGATGACAGCCAGTTGCGCGGGGGCCTGATAGGAGTCCTCCAGGGGCCTGATTCGGCCCCCGGGCTGCATGTTTGACACCCCTGCTCTAAAATGTCTCCACTTTGTTAAAATGCTGAACAGATTTACTAATTCATGGAAGCATGCCAAAGCTTTCCTTTCCTGGGGAATGAAAAAAATAATTTTATTACAAGCATATCAAACTTAAGCCTCAGGGATTTATAAGCTGCATAATGAAACTCTTAAAAACATATACATACTCATTTTTCCACTGCTGTTGTAAGAACTTTTCTCCATTCCTTTCTTCTATGAAATATGCAAAAACCTTCTCTGCTACAGTGCTGAAGATCCAAGAAATATTAACTCCTTCCCAAGTACAGGGGCAGCATTAATTAAATCATAAGGTGTTGAAAGCAACATGCAAAACTGCATTATAGTACATTTCACCACAAATCCTTCAACAGAAATCCAGAAGGGAGGTAATCTTATGATAGTCTTATTCTGCCTTGGTATTAGTATACTGGCAGAAGTATGGAAGTGTACATAGAACTCAAAACAGTATAGCATAAGAACTACAACAAATTTTCCAAATTTATCCTCAATAACAAGTTGGTCACAGAAACAACCGCATACAGAAAGCATTCACGTTATTCATTTATCTAAGTTAATAAATTCCAATGTGGAAAAAATCAGTTTGAATTTGATAGAGAGGAAAGCTAGACTGTAAGAAAAAAAATGACCAGCTTTAGCAAGATTACCTAATTTGTTTTAAGACTTCCACACTTACCATATAACGTCCGATTTCACTAAGCAGTGTAGCCCAGCATCATCTATACCAGCAGCAGACATTCTTTCACTAAATCTTCAGAAACGTCAACCGTTTACATTAATTTTGAATTTTGGTCACACTTGGCTCAGAGCACCGTAAACGTTCCTTCTGTTGAAGGCACACCCACACTTTTAGTTCAACAGAAGGACCCTGGGGAAGGCACCATTGAGTGCCTGTTGAACACTAGCCATTTCCCAGTTTACATCCATTCTCATGCATATCAACATGTAACTCTTGTCAACCTCTGTGGCAGCAGGCAGCAATCAGGAATCTTTTGAAGTAGAAAGAAGACATGCCCTCTGAGTCTCTTGTGTAAGTGGTATCTCACCACCTCAACCACGTCCCTAACTGCAGCCCTCTTATTTTGTAGAACTGTTGCCAGTGGAAGTAATTCACTTTTACAAGGAAAGTGATTAATGGCTATCACAGAGTATAACTGTATACTGCACAAATATTAAAAACTGGCATAATGTTACCATGCAGACTGATATTTCCATAAAGTACTATTATTGTGGCGCCCATATCATTTAATGGCCAGTTTTATTCACTGTGGTCAAGTCCTTCAAAATATCTGAGAAAGCTCCATTAAATGCTATACTCCAACACTGAGGCCAAATAGTTCCTATCTTGTGCCAAACATTGTTTTTAGCAAAATACCACACTGGCACATGCATCTACAAAGGTCTACATAACAACTAGAATGCATTATACAGGTAAGCATGCCCAGCTTCTAGAACAGGGATGGCCAACGGTAGCTCTCCAGATGTTTTCTGCCTACAACTCCCATCAGCCCCAGCCATTGGCCATGTTGGCTGGAGCCGATGGGAGTTGTAGGCAAAAAACATCTGGAGAGCTACCGTTGGCCACCCCTGTTCTAGAACACCATCAGATTCACTATTTGTAATGCAGATCACAGAAAACTCTCTAAGAACATATAACGATTAGCACCAAGAGAAGGATGTTTTATCTACTCCTCCACTGGTATGATCAATAACAGAATCAGGTCCTTACCATATCTGAAGAGCATTGTGGCCTACATAACAGAGCTCTGGAGCAGAGTGCCCACTGAAATGTTCTAGCAAGGTAGTCAAAAGGTTTAAGCAAAAGGCACAGTATTCAGACAATGGCTCACACAAAAACCTTGAGCTGCACACAACTGGCCAACAACATCATTAGACCTAGCAGCAGCAGCAAGATTGTTCTAGTCCACACTGAATTCCTAATCTTGCCAGCAAATTCAAACTCAGAGATACATCACCTTCATACTTTCAGTCTTTTCTCTGCAACTGTGAAAAAAAGGAATTTTAAAAGCCAAGGTCCCTCCCCCCCCCCCCCCAAAAAAAAAAATACATGCTGTGATTCCAGACTACATAAACATGCCCTGGAGCCAGCAGAAAACTGTCTGATGCTGTCAATAAAAGAAGGAATTTACAACATGAGCTATAGAGTGAAGAATGTCACTTGGTATCAGAGGCTTCCTTGACCTACTCTTCTGGAGGAATTGCTCCTCTAGGGGTTACTGGGAGTTCTAATGCAATGCGGGCTTTGGATAGTAAGCACAGGTAATCCTCGGCCTTAAAGAATCTAGTTGATAGTTGTTGGTATCTCTAGATCTCCCTCATTTTGCTCATCAGAGAGAGACTCTCCCTGTTCCCATCCCTCTGCCTCTGTTGGAGGAAGTGTCTGAGTCGCAGTCTGATGCCAAATGCTCCCTTTTTCTTTGAGTGGAGGGGGCTCATTTTTGGGCTGCCTTAATTGGCTAGGCATGAAGACCCAAAGATCTGTGATCCCTGGACCTGTGTTTGCTGGGCCTTCCCCTGTTCCAAGAGACAAGAGAGTGGGAAGAAGAGAAGTGGGATCCTATAGGGGATCTAGATCTCCTATGTCCCCAGTAGCATTAGGGGTGAGGCTCTGACAGATATCCCCAAGTTCTTTCCACATAGCTTGCTTAATAAAAGACATAAGATCTGGAAAAAACTGGACTTGCTGCTGTAACTGGAATCCAACTGGGGGGGGGAGGGCATTAGGGCCTCCCATGTTGGGTTAGTTGTCTTGTGGGGATGCTGGATTGTGTTCCACTTGAAAGCCTGGCTGGAACTCGGTGGAGACCTCCACCACCTCTCCAGGCATTTTCTCTGCTGGGCAGCTTGCCTGGGAAAGACCTCCCAAAGAGCAAGTTGACTCAAAATGGCCACCATTGTAAGCCATGTGGCCTGATCCAGCTACTGGCCTAACTCCACTTACACAGCCATGGCTGCATGTGGGCCATGCTGCTCTCCTCAGCAGTCTATCTTGTGCTTGCGCTGAGGTGCCTAGCCCACGAGGGAGGGTTTGGTTTCCTCTGCCAACAAGAAACCATCGTCCTCTTTCAGGCCTGGCATTCTTTAAGCAGCTGCTACACGCTTTCCTGCTTTCAACAGCCGAATAGATTGTGAGGCATCTGCAGGATTTTTCCCTTCCTGTCCATGATCCCAGGGTCCACAGAGGGAGAGGGAAAGAGAGAGGGGAAAAAGGACAGAGGCTAAGGCAGACTCAATGGGAGGGAAGAGGAGGAAGAGAAAGTAAATTATAGGGCAGAGTCCGTATGCCTAGCCACACTCCCTTCTGAGAAGGAAAACAAACTGGAGAGGGTGACTCCCACGAGGCTGAAGACAGGAAGCTGAAAATTAGTTCCTGCCTCCCTTGATTGGACAGTGGGAATATCACCCTATCTTCTGCCTCAGAAGAATAAGATATTAAAATAAGGCACATAGTTCAGAGGCAAAGTAAATGCTACAAAAATAATGAAGTTATCTAGCTGACATTCACTTTAAGTCCTATAGCAGTAATGACAGTTCTTAAGCAAGGAGCACAATACAAATATTGGCAGCAAAGGAGGGCTAGGGAGGAAAAGGACAAGAATCTTCCTTTCTAACACAAGCTGTATTTTATAGAAAACTGCCAGCCATAACTTCTTTACCTCCTCAACCAATCACTGGGAGGTATCCATGGAACTTTCTAAGGTGAGAGCAAGTTCCCCCTCCCATACGAAATTCACAGCTGAACTGTGTGAATTAACAGGCCTGAGTTGATTACCTTGATAAGTAACCATCAGTATGGGAGGGTTGTGTGGATGATACCAGCAGAGAATATGAGAAAGGTAAAAATTTAGCTGGAATGTTCCTAAAATGGCTTCTCTCTGACACAGTCCTAAGTCAATGTGGCTGAAATGGGTACGACAATGTCATAATTGTCTAACAGGGGATGTAATAGGATTCTGTAAATTCTTAACTGCATTTCGTAAATGTTGATAAGTCTCATGTTTCATTAGCCGACTTTGCTCTCAATCACCACCAGCTTGTGTATCTCTAACCTAACCAACATTTTATGGCCTACATCCAGCAGCGTGGGAAACCAAGACAACCAATCAGCAAAAAGAGATTTGCCTATTCTCAGGACTCCCCCAGGCATGCAAAAAATATTTAATTCCTCAATTATAAACAAAGCCCTCAAAAGCACTGGATGTGCTTGTTTCATTAATGCTTAACAACCCCAATATTTAGCAAAGGAGGGCGGGAGAGCAGAAAGGGTATAGAGAAACAACCTGCACAAGTATTCTGGAGAGCATGAAGAAGGCTGCCTCCAAAGAATCAGGACAGGGAAGATCTCCTCCTTCTGCAATATATCACTCAAATCCAGGTCTCTATAAACTTCTTGCTCACTCGACCCAAACATCAGTGCTACAGCCAATGACGGAAGAGTGCTAGATTGCTGAAATTCAAAAGTAACTTGTCTAAGAAACCTAGGGCTTGTGCATGATAGGGGGAAGGGACTCTCTCAAGAATTTATCCCCACCATGATTCCTCGAGCCATACTCCACCCTGTAAATACTAAAATGGAGCATCTTCACACAACGACAGAGAAAATTACAACCAGCTTAATTCAAGATCATTTCAACAGGATTCAATTTGATTCTAATTTCTTTAACAAGTGGTGTTTGCTGTATGCATCACTTAGCATCTAATTTCTTTAACAAGTGGTGTTTGCTGTATGCATCACTTAGCACCAACATGTTAATTTTAGTTTAGCAGTCTGCAATACCTCATTAATATTTTAACAAGAATAATTTCACAAATAATGCATGCCAATGTAGTCATGCCAACATTCCAGCATCAGCAAAATCTACTAATTCTGTCTGAAGAAAAAAACTATGTAAAATGGAAATTCTTGCCTCCCCGCACCTGAAGGATTCATCAACTGAAGATGAACCTAGTAATTAGTGGAAGAAGAGTAGTCACATAATGTGTAGTCAGGAAAGCTGACAAGTGATTTGTGTCTCATACAATTTTCATTATAATATTCAACTTCAACTAACCAATTTACCTAACTTCAACTAATGCAATAAACTAATTTCTTTAAAGGTTATAGATTCAGGACCTGCTGAGTCAGTCCCGCCTCAAGGGCCATATGAGTTCACACTTCCAGTGGCATTCACAAATCTTCAGCAAACAGATGTCACTGGGATCTCAATAATTTCCAGACTTTTTTTTGTTAAAATGTATAAACTTTATTTGAAATATGAAACAGAACAGGTGTCAGTCTATATGACAAGATATGCTAAGAACTTTGGATATGATATACAAATGGAACAATGAGAAAGAATGTAGTTGAAGGGCTTGAAATTTACTTTTAAGTTTTAATCTTAAAGATTTTTAAAAATAAAATTATGTTTCATTGGTATATGTCATGAGATAATGTTTAAAATATGAGCAGCATCAAGGAGCATTTTACCATATGTGGTAGGCCTGTGATAAAGCTATTTTTTTTACTATAAATATACCTCAATACAGAAGATTTTAAACATTAACATACAAAGGAAACCAGAACAGTTTTTAAAAAACTATGGAGCTTTGTTTTTATATACAATTACTGCACTGAACTTGCTTTATGCACAGAACTGGAAATCTATGAAAATACCCACAGTAGAAGAACGGTTGTTGAAAAGATGCTGAAATTTGCAGAGATGGTTAAACTTGCTTCATTGATCAGAGAAAAGACATTATCAACATTTTTGGTTAAGTGGAACCCCCTTGTGGAATGTTCGTATGTAAAGGAAAGAAATTATTTGATGATTCATGGATTTGGGGATTAAGATGGTTTAAACAATAGATTAAAAAAGGAGACTTGCTGGTGTCTTTGTTTGATTTCAGAGTAAGTGGCCATGTTATAATTTTAGAATTACTATAATTAATGCTGTTTTTCTTTTTCATGGCAGAAAATTTTTGGAATGTCTTCATATGTTTCTTTGACCTTTTTATTTTATGCATCTGTTTTTCTTTTCTTTTTCTTTGCCATTTTTGTTTCTTTTTTCTTTTTATTGGTTCGAAAATTTTAATAAAAATAATATTTAAAAATAATTTCCAGACCCCTGCTTTTAAATAATAGTTCCATACAAATAATATGACAGCAGGCCTGGGCTTGCCATCAAGTTTGTGTTCAACAAAGCCACAGCCAATCCTGGCCCCATGACAGAGGTCCCCAACAATATATGGACCACGATTCATCAAATCCCCACTTGATTTTTTTGAGAGATGCATAAAGTACTGTAAGTTTGCACCCAAAATGTTATGTGTGAAGCAGAGAGTACTTAGGGCATGACTGAATTAAGTAAAAACAGAATATTTACCTGCTTTGAACACGGAACTTTGCTGTTGTTCTTCTCTGTAAGAATCCACTTCATAATATTAGGGAAAGACAGTGATTTCCACGTTGGCCAAGGGTTGACAAACCTTCCATCTTTACCTCTCTTTGATTTTGTGACATCTTCTTCCAACCTGTAGTCCAGTCGGAAGCTTTTCCGGGATACCCGAGAGGAATCACTGCCCTGGGAACCTTGACTTGAATGCTGTCGTTTCCTTAAAGCTTCTTTAGGATATTGACTGCAAGCAGACAAAGGCTGTTCTTCATACATTTCTTTAAGTGAAGACCTGGGGGGGGGGGGGGAATAGCATTCAGACCGTTACTTGCCCTCCAACGGAAAAACACAAAAAACACCAAGCTGCATCCCTAAAATAAAGTTGTAAGCAGTTGCTAGGCCTCTATTTTTCACAACAAAGAATGCACAACAAACACATTTTAGCAGACAGACATTTTGGCATCTTTGATACACAGGAAGTCTCCAGTGCTTTGCTGTGCACACCGTCAGAATCTTGGACTGCTGCTTGCCAGAGAGACTTACACTGGAAGAGTCCCGACATACAGCTCTTGAAATTAAGTTTATGCAGTTTGACTTTCCTACCTCTTTCCTCTCAAGAGTGCTTACTCGGGCAGGCATTATGTTATTATCTGAGAGACGAGGAAGAGGAGGAGACTGGATTTATACCCCACCCTTCACTCAAGCATCTCAGAGCAATCTAACTCATCTCCCAGATACTAGTTTTTGAAGGTGTAGGAAGTGGAGGAATAAACTCAACAAACCAAAGTTTTCTTGTATACCTAGGCTACCCATGCCCAGTTTGCCTTTCCCATTTGGACTCCCAGCTGCTGGGGAACCCAATAAACTGCAATACTAGGAAAAACAAGTTTACCGTAATCAAAATGAATGTCAATCTCTTCATAAAAGACATATATTTATGGTTTGCAAATGAAATCAAATGTACCACACATACACCAAACATTTTAGTAGACTTCACACATCTAGAGAACAGCAAGCAGAATGGATTGGATTTAATCATGATTTAATTCACGTCAGTAAGACTCAATTTAAATCATGATTTTCTACATAAAGGCACATTCTTGTCGGCCATAATATCTACAACTCATTTTTGTATAATAACTTTTCAGCTTAATTATCAGAAAATTAATGATTGGTTATTTACCACTTGAAAAGGATAATTATGAAATTATTGCAAAATGAATTCTCAGTTTAATAGGTTAATCATTAATATTTGGACAAGTTTTCTACTGTACTTTACTGGATGGAGAAAAATAATCATTAACAGTAACGATTTAAATTGTTTTATTTAACTAAAACAATAACATTATATAGCAAATATATTATTGTATTTGTTTAAAACATCCATGAGTCTACACTCACAAAGAACTCAAGATTTCTGGAGTATTCCACTCAAAAAGTTTCACTTTCATTTGTGCTGCTTGCCCCTCTCTCCTTGCACTCAGCTCTTAATATTTCCTCCTTATCCAGACATATACCACCCCTAACATCCTTATATTCATTAGACTTCTTGAAACTTAGCACTTAAGAGATAAGGGGTTGATTCTGTGTGCATAGTTTTGCAGAAGGCCAATAGGACTGAGGTATCTTAACTGTAACTTATAACATTTTTGTTGGGAAGAAAGGGCATGCTATCTCTGCAGATAACTGCAAAACCAAGCATCTGTAGTAATATCTTCTAGAAAGAAAAACTGCCAAAAAATAATCTTACATGAACCTCTGGGAGAGTATGACATTGTGAATGAATTAATGGAATTCATCTACCAAAAGTTTTAAACATTGCATGAATATACAGCCTAATGCTACATAATTAAAAATAAGTCCATATTTCATGATCATAGAATCACAGAATCAGAGTTGGAAGGGACCGCCAGGGGCATCTAGTTCAAGCCCTTGCACAATGCAGGAAAAGTACCTCCCCCACCTTCTTTCTCATGATCTGCCTAAGTTCAGAATCAGCATTGCTTTCAAATGGCCATCTAGGCTCTGTTTAAAAACCTCCAAAGAAGGAGAGCCCCTCCCCCCCCCGAGAAAGCCTGTTCCACTGAGGAACAGCTCTGTCAGGAAGTTCTTCCTAATGTTTAGCCAAAAACTCTTTTGATTTAATTTTAACCTGTTAGATCTGGTTCGACCTTCTGGGGCAACAGAAAACAACTCCACACTATCCACTATATGACAGCCCTTCAAGTACTTGAAGATGGTTATCATATCACTGTTGAATAACCTTTGGACTATAATGTAGCTTAAATAGAAAACTAATGGAAGCTGTAAAAGGTAAGAAGGACTCCTTTAAGCGGTGGAAAACCAGTCCAAGTGAGATTAGTAAAAATGAACACAGGCTGTGGCAAATCAAATGCAAGACTGTGATCAGGCAGGCAAAAAGGAACTATGAGGGGCATATTGCAAAAAACATAAAGACCAACAATAAAAATTTCTTCAAATATATTAGAAGTAGGAAACCAGCCAGAGAGGCAGTGGGGCCCTTGGATGACCATGGGGTAAAAGGATTACTGAAGGAGGATAAGGAAATGGCTGAGAAGCTGAATGAATTTTTTGCCTCCGTCTTCACTGTGGAAGATGAGAACTTTTTGCCCGCCCCAGAACCACTAATTTTGGAAGGGATGTTGAAAGACCTGAGTCAGATTGAGGTGACAAAAGAGGAGGTCCTACAACTGATAGACAAATTAAAAACTAATAAGTCACCGGGTCCGGATGGCATACATCTGAGAGTTCTCAAAGAACTCAAAGTTGAACTTGTGGATCTTCTAACAAAAATCTGTGATCTTTCATTGAAATCTGCCTCCGTTCCTGAGGACTGGAAGGTAGCAAATGTCACCCCCATCTTTAAAAAGGGTTCCAGAGGAGATCCGGGAAATTACAGGCCAGTCAGTCTGACTTCAATACCGGGAAAGTTGGTAGAAACCATTATCAAGGACAGAATGAGTAGGCACATTGATGAACACAGGTTATTGAGGAAGACTCAGCATGGGTTCTGTAAGGGAAGATCTTGCCTCACTAACCTGTTACAGTTCTTTGAGGGGGTGAACAAACATGTGGACAAAGGAGACCCAATAGATGTTGTTTACCTTGACTTCCAGAAAGCTTTTGATAAAGTTCCTCATCAAAGGCTCCTTAGAAAGCTTGAGAGTCATGGAGTAAAAGGACAGGTCCTCTTGTGGATCAAAAACTGGCTGAGTAATAGGAAGCAGAGAGTGAGTATAAATAGGCAGTCTTCGCAATGGAGGACGGTAAGCAGTGGGGTGCCGCAGGGCTCGGTACTGGGTCCCACGCTCTTTAACTTGTTCATAAATGATTTAGAGTTGGGAGTGAGCAGTGAAGTGGCCAAATTTGCGGATGACACTAAATTGTTCAGGGTGGTGAGAACCAGAGAGGATTGTGAGGAACTCCAAAGGGATCTGTTGAGGCTGGGTGAGTGGGCATCAAAGTGGTAGCTGCGGTTCAATGTGGCCAAGTGCAAAGTAATGCACATTGGGGCCAAGAATCCCAGCTACAAATACAAGTTGATAGGGTGTGAACTGGCAGAGACTGACCAAGAGAGAGATCTTGGGGTCGTGGTAGATAACTCACTGAAAATGTCAAGACAGTGTGCGTTTGCAATAAAAAAGGTCAACGCCATGCTGGGAATTATTAGGAAGGGAATTGAAAACAAATCAGCCAGTATCATAATGCCCCTGTATAAATCGATGGTGCGGTCTCATTTGGAGTACTGTGTGCAGTTCTGGTCGCCGCACCTCAAAAAGGATATTATAGCATTGGAAAAAGTGCAGAAAAGGGCAACTAGAATGATTAAAGGGCTGGAACACTTTTGCTATGAAGAAAGGTTGAAACGCTTGGGACTCTTTAGCTTGGAGAAGCGTTGACTGCGGGGTGACATGATAGAGGTTTACAAGATAATGCATGGGATGGAGAAAGTAGAGAAAGAAGTACTTTTCTCCCTTTCTCACAATACAAGAACTCGTGGGCATTCGATGAAATTGCTGAGCAGCCAGGTTAAAACGGATAAAAGGAAGTACTTCTTCACCCAAAGGGTGATTAACATGTGGAATTCACTGCCACAGGAGGTGGTGGCGGCCACAAGCATAGCCACCTTGAGGAGGGGTTTAGATAAAAATATGGAGCAGAGGTCCATCAGTGGCTATTAGCCACTGTGTGTGTGTGTGTGTGTGTGTATATTAAAAAAATTAAAAAAAATTGCCACTGTATGCCACAGAGTGTTGGACTGGATGGGCCATTGGCCTGATCCAACATGGCTTCTCTTATGTTCTTATCCTTAGATAGATTTTTCTTCAAAAAGAGGTCCATTAAAAATCCAATTTACATTTTAAAAATCCACCTTGATAGCAAGTAAGTGTTCTCCAGTTGCAGACTAAGAACATTTACCAAATTAAAATGAACTCCCAGCTAGGAACACTGAAATAAATAATGGCTTGATTGCTGTTCCAGTTTTTAGAACTGAAAGAACCAAGAGTTCTTTGTGGTCATAGTAACTATTTATCAGAGGTCAAACATCAAACTATCAGTCAGAGGACCAAACTCTTCAACCTATGCCCAGAAGTCACTCACATGATTCCCCGCCCCCCACTGGAGAACATAAGCAGGTTTAAACAGGCAAGGTGGTTAATAGTAGGACCTGTGGATAGCATCTTGAAACATCCCCTGGTGTGAATCTCAACTTCTAATTTGAAAAGTTGAATCAGATTCTATTTTGACTGCAGGCCAAAGCCTGCAAATGAAAAACACTCCACTAGCAGTAGCATAGGATATGTACTTTGTTAGTTAAAGTGCTGACCAAATGTGGAAATAACTTGAACAAAGGATTGCAGCTGAGGCAGGATTGTAATCCTGCAGTTCAGGAAGCCTCCATTTTATTACTTTGTATTGCCTTGTGCTATTTTAGAGCAGCCCTGTATCCAGGATTTTTTTCCAGGGGTGCCAGGGGTGTTAATTAAAGGAAAGTTAAAAGAAAACCCTTTCTCCAGCAGTGCTCAGGGCGGGCAGCAGACTCCAATGTTGTTGCTGCCGCACAGGGCTGCTGTTGCTGTGGTTGGCTGGGAACATAGCAGCCCAGCCTGACTTGATTTGGAGGTGAAGGCAGTGAGGGAGGCCCAGCTGGGAGGGGAAGGGGCTGCACCAGCCATGGCTTGCTGCCCCCCACTGCCAGACACACACCCCAGCAGCTTAGCCCAGCTCAGCCCTTCTGCAACAGCAGTAGGGTGGGGGCCAGACCCGGAGGGAGCAGAGACAGTGGCTCCTCTCAACTGGCTGCTGAAGCATGGGCTGGCCCAGAATGGATGAGGAAGTGGCGTTCTGCAAGGTGGGTCAGGATGACTTGGGCCCAGCAGAGCAGCTGTGGTTGAGCAGAACGGGGAGGGAGAAGGCCATATGGGGCCCCTTTTGAGCCACATGTGTCCAGGCATGATGTCCTTTGGCCACACTGGGTGGGGGTGGGGGTGATGCAAATGCAGAGCCTCATCTGCCCCACCCCTAGCTACCGCCCTGTTTAGAGGTTTCCTGTACTTTAATCTATAAATGCCATGAGCATTCTGATTTCCTTCTGCAGTAAATCTTTGGATATCAGCATGTGCATATATTAGTTTGTTTACAGTATAAGATTAGTGAGATGCTTTGAAGATGAGCAAGAAGCTTGTCTTTAATTAGCTATGTAAGTCTATTTTTCCATGTCCTTTATACCTTATTTCAATAGGTGTGGGTAGAGCACACTGGTAACTATGGATGGCAGGTTAAGTGTGGGCTGGTGGATAAATTAGTTTAATCATCCAGCTCCCTGAAGCATCTTTGGATAGAGGCTGTCTGGTCCAAATTCCTGAGCAGGGATCTTTCTATTTTCTAGTCACCAGTTCTGTTTCTATTATCACGGTCAGCAACCAGATCCAACTGACAAAAACATTATCAGGTATACAGATATTCAAGATAAACTCCACTTAAAATAAAAATAGAAATTTAGCAAAAGAAATCTATATAAAATTACATAGAAGAGAATAAAATATATAATATATAAAGCAACATCTTAGATAACCATATTTAAAATTTGAACCTGGAATCTAAAAATCAAGAACTATATAGTACACCTTGTGATTAAGTTGAAGTCAAGGCTCAAAAGGGCAGGACTGAAATGTGTTGCTCACTTTGATCACCTGTGCACAGAATCTAGCAGTTAGCTTGGTAATAACTGAGATTTCATCTGTTAATAATTTATCTAGACATATCTGGACCACTCCTACCATAGGACTGTCAGCAAGGGAAAGAACTGTCTCATCTCAAATTTGTTTATAAAAGGAGCAGCAGAAAAAGACATGTCCTGTTGTCTCCACCCCTGCTAGAGGACAGGGCCAAACTGAGAGGATTTGGGATCTTATACTTCAAGCCATCAATGCCTGAACCGTCACTGTCCAGCATAGGGCAATGGCCTGAATGGCCAGCATCTCTCATAAAAACTTCAGTGTGCAAAGATGAGAAAGGGGCAGCTTGGTTTTTGTTCTGTGGTGGGAACCAGGGTGAGATTACCTACCTAACAGGAATCAGGCTGCAAGGTGAAGGCAAATAAATCTTAACTGAATTCTAAAGAAAAACCTTTTGGTACTAGTGCATTTTGTAGGCAAATCATACTCACAGTAATTTTCAATAGAGTCTTACTAACAGAGGCATAATCCTGAATTATCAGCCACTATTGACAATAATGGGGTAAAAGGCACACATCCATTTCTTCAAGAAATTTTGCTGTAACACTATAAGTACCATCAGAACCAAAAAAATTTCACAGAGATGCCTGTTCTTTGCAAGAGAACTGACCTGCTTACTTAAACACTGATAATGCCATTTCATCCATTATCATTTTGATATAAAATTCAAAACCACATTAGTGAAACTGGCTGCTGAGATGTTATGCAGCTAAATATCACTTTTGTAAATAAGATATCCATGTCTTGGCTTGAGATGACAAAGCTTCCTGTATTTTCATCAGGCTGAGGAGAAGTGAAATTGTGATGTCAGAGGAGGTGACATAACTAGAATGAGGAAAATAGCACAATCAGAAGTGTCCTCACCCCACCCCACAACCTTATTGCAGAGGGGTTTAAGGTATCTGAGTCAATCTCCTACACTAAGAGTTAGTGCTGTATAGTGGTCAGGGTGGATTGGGATCTTCGAAACCCAAACTGGAATCCCCACTTTAATGGGTGACCTTAAGCCATTCAGTCAGTCACTTGTTCACTTTCTTAGCCTACCTTTCTTCCAGAACTGCTGCTGTCAGGATAAAAAAAGAAAGAGGGGAGAATGATATTTTAGGAGAAAAGTGGAGTACAAGTATCTAAATAAAATAAACAAAAGGTGGCTGCTTTCATTAACAATGACTAATCACCAACATGACTCGTGTAAAACACAGATCCTTACTTCAAGCTCTGATGTCACCACAAAAGCATTTTACTGATTATTCACTTAGAATTTTTGACACTTGTGTATTCTCTGAAATACTCGTCCATATTCAACCATCACCTATATATTAATAGCAAAGTCAGCCAAACCTGAAGATACTTAATAATTATAATAATAATAATAGATTTTATTTATATCCCGCCCTCCCCGCCTAGGCGGCTCAGGGCGGCTAACAACAATTCAACATTAACATAAATAGGTAAAACATTGAATTTAACAATTAAAATTAAACATATAAAAACCAGTTAATTAAATTAAAATACATAGTTTAAGTTACATTATATATATCTGGCAGCAATAAAGCTGTTCTGGCGCTGGTTCTGCCAGTTTAGATAATATTATAGATGGCGGTTCTTTGTTCCTAGCAACTCAGCAGTCGATATCGTTATAGGCTTGTCTAAAAAGGGCGGTTTTGCAGGCCCTGCGGAACTGGTCGAGGTTCCGCAGGGCCCGCACTTCCTCCGGAAGCTGGTTCCACAGTGCAGGAGCCGCAACTGAAAAGGCCCGTGCTCTGGTGTTTTGGAGTTTGGCCTCTCTCGGCCCAGGGATGGTCATTTTGTTTTTACCCACTGACCTCAGTGCCCTCTGGGGTTCATATGGGGAGAGACGGTCCCTTAGGTAGGCTGGTCCTCGGCCATAAATTCAGTCACTGGAGCTGTGAACTGAAAAACAGATCTCTCTACAAACTTGAAAAGGACCCTAGATTTACAAGGAAGGTGGTGGTTAAAACCCTGAAAATGATAAAAGGAACACCTGTAGCTTTAAGCAATGGATCCCCTCAGTAGTCCACAGTATTTTAAAGCTGGGTCTCTGTGAGTAGGGTGAGAGGGCAGGATGAGAGGGCAGGGTCTTTTGCAGACCTAATTTTGGTCCCTGAGGGAGGACTCGGGGGGGGGGGGGGGACCATGCCTGACAAAGGTTGCAAACTCCAGACTGGAAAGTTTCTGGGTATAGTCTGAGGAGGGTAGGGTTTGTGGAGGGGAGAGGCCTCTGCTGAATATAATGCCATAGCATCCACCTTCCAAAGCAGTCATCTTCTCCAGGGGGGACAGATCTCGTCCAGAGTTCAGTTGTGATTCTGGGAGATCACTAGGTCCAACCTGGAGGATGACAGTCCTAAGTCTAGCAGCAGCCTCTGGGTGAACTGGTATCAGCATCCGACTTGCATTACTCAACTAGGCCTGGCTGCTTGCTATTTTCAACAGCACCCACTCTATTAAAGCTACATGCTCTCAATACATCATTACAAAAACTCTTATCGCTGTCATTAAACATTTCTTGGTATATCAAAACAATGAACAGACCAATTTCATTATTGAATAATGATTACAAGTTGTTTACTACAATTTTAGCTGAAAGATTAAAGTTAATTCACGGAGACCTATGCTGCTTTTTATCCAAGAGACAGCTGAAAGACAGTGTCAGAACACATTAGATATTTTTGGAGTACCTGGGAAAACATAACACAAAATAATCAGCTTTGAATTTTCTAGATGCTAAGAAAGCGTTTGGCAATTTAAATTGTACTTTTATGTTCAAGGTTCTGGAAGATATGGATTTTGGTGATAATTTTATTAAGGGTGGGGAAATAAATTTATTATTCACAAATAATTGTTAATGGAGATTTAACTAAGCCTTGTGAGATTCAAAAAGAAACATGACAAGATTGCCCACTGTCTCTCCTTTTATTTATTTTGGTTCTTGAAATAAACTTTCATATATAATTCCACTTTCATCTTGGCAAATCCAAGCTCCCTAATTGGTTGGGACTGGGTGGGACTGTGGTGCATCAACCTTTGGCCTGTCAAACCATCAATCAACTGCTCTAATGTCGCACTGGATGACTCTGCTCTCCCCCACCCACAGGTGGCCCCAGGACAGATGGGGATTGGTCCTTTGATGAAACTGCCAGGGAGTGGCTGCTGCTAGGCAACTACCACTGCTTCTCCACCAAGAAATCAACCAAGCTTGGTTCTCTCAATAGAAGCCAGTGGGGGAGACCCTTTCATGTCCTATTTTAGCCTTTGAGGGAAAACTCATCGGTTGACCGCTTCTCTCTCCCACGTGAGTGGCTGTTGCTAGCTAGCCAAGTTGATTCTGTCAGTAAAAGGCAACCAACCTTGGTTCTGACAGTTGCTGCCTCTCCCTACTCTCCGATTGGCTAAGCTGCCTGCTGCACTGTTTTGTAGAGGAGAGAAAGAAAGCCTTCCCTTGACTGGCTGAGGGATGGAGAAGGAGGGAGAGAGCCACAGAGAAAGCCTTCCCACGATTGGCTGAGGGAGGGAGGAGAAGGGAAGGTTTTCTCTTGATTGGCTGAGGACTCCTCCCTATCCTCCTCTGGGAAGGAAACACCCAGTGACAGAGTGCAAAAATGGTGTCCTGTCACAGAAGGCCAGCTACTGAGAGAGACAGATAGGGAGGGAAAGCGAGACACAGAGAGAGATTGAAGTCAACGTTATCAGAGAGAGAGAGTGTTGTTCTTATTGGTATCACTAAAGACCTCTGAGGGAGAACTCATTGGGGCCAGTCCTGGCTAGGACTGCCAGTTCCAGGTTGGTAAGAAATCCCTGGAGACTCTGTGGTAAAGTTTGAGGAGCGCATAGGAGTTAGGACTTCAGAGGACTCTGCCAGACCCAGGTTCTTGCTGTGGAAGCTGACTGGGTAATTTCAGTCACACACTTCCAGCCTCACCTACCTCGAAGGGTTGTAGTACAAATCAACGTGGGGAGAGGAGATTGATGTAAGCTTCTTTGTCCCGCCCCCCCGGGAGAAAGACTGTCCTTTTCCTATGTAGAGGCTGCAAGGAGGGGTGAGTTGGTGGAAAGCTGAAGTCAGAGCAGCAGATAAAGGGAAGGAGATAGGGTTGCCAACTCCAGGTTAGGAAATTCCTGGGTATTTAAGGGGTGGGGCCTGAAAAGGGTGGGGTTTGAGTAAGGGTAGTACCTCAGACAGGTACAAGGCTATGCATACCACCCTCAAAACAAGCCATTTCCTCCTGAAGAACCACTGTTGCCAATCTCCAGATGAGGGCTGGAGATGGTGGCGGTGGCTACAAGCATAGTCAGCTTCAAGAGGGGATTGAATAAACATATGGAGCAGAGGTCCATCAGTGGCTGTTAGCCACAGAGTATTGTTGAAACTCTCTGTCTGGGGCAGTGATGCTCCGTATTCTTGGTGCTTGAGAGGGGCAACAGTGGGAGGGCTTCCATGTCCTGGCCTAACTGATGGACCTCCTGATGGCACTTGGTGTTTGTTTGTTTTTTTAGCCACTGTGTGACACAAAGTGTTGGACTGGATGGATCATTGGCCTGATCCAACATGGCTTCTCTTATGTTCTTATGAGATCACTCAGAACTACAACTGCTCGCTAGATGGTAGAGATCAGCTCCCTTTGAGGTGTGAGAGGAGAGTGAATGCCTTCATTTGGGAGGGTGGGAAGATAGCAAGTGTGGGGGCACTCACCCAGACCCTCTTTCTAGAGCCTGTTGTATTTTACTCCACAACAGGCCTTACCCCTAGTAGAGACATAAGACACAATGAGAGGATTGGGGGAGTTAAGATTTAAAAAGAGACTTACAAGTTAAGAGCCTTTGCATAGAATCATAGAGTTGGAAGGGACCTATAGGGTCATCTAGTCCAACCCCCTGCACAATACAGGAAACTCACAAATACCTCCCCCTAAATTCACAGGATCTTTATTGCTGTCAGATGGCCATCCAGCCTCTGTTTAAAAACCTCCAAGGAAGGAGAGCCCGCCATCTTCTGAGGAAGCCTGTTCCACTGAGGAATCGCTTTGTCAGGAAGTGCTTCCTGATGTTGAGTCGGAAACTATTTTGATTTAATTTCAACCCATTGGTTCTGGTCCTAGTTTGGTCCTAGTTTCAACCCATTGGTTCTGGAGCCAGTTTGGTGTAGTGGTTAAGTGTGCGGACTCTTATCTGGGAGAACCGGGTTTGATTCCCCACTCTTCCACTTGCACCTGCTAGCATGGCCTTGGGTCAGCCATAGCCCTGGCAGAGGTTGTCCTTGAAAGGGCAGCTGCTGTGAGAGCCCTCTCCAGCCCCACCCACCTCACAGGGTGTCTGTTGTGGGGGAGGAAGGTAAAGGAGATTGTGAGCCGCTCTGAGACTCTTCGGAGTGGAGGGCGGGATATAAATCCAGTATCTTCTTCTTCTACCTTCTGGGGCCACAGAAAACAATTCCACACCATCCTCTATATGACAGCCCTTAAGTACTTGAAGATGGTGATCATATCACCTCTCAGCCACCTCCTCTCCAGGCTAAACATCCCCAGCTCCTTTCCTCATAGAACTTGGTCTACAGACCCCTCAACATCTTCGTTGCCCTCCTCTGGATTCGTTCCAGCTTGTCTATATCCTTCTTAAAATGTGGTGCCCAAAACTGAACACAATACTCCAGGTGAGGTCTTACCAGAGCAGAGTAAAGCGATACCATCACTTCATGTGATCTGGGCATTATACTTCTGTTGATACAGCCCAAAACTGCATTTGCCTTTTTAGCCACCGCATCACTGTTGACTCATGTTCAGCGTATGATCCACTAAGACTCCTAGATCCTTTTCGCACATACTACTGCTAAGACAAGTCTCCCCCATCCTATAACCATGCATTGGATTTTTCCTACCTAAATGCAGAACTTTACATTTATCCCCGTTAAAATTCATTTTATTGATTTTAGCCGAGTTTTCAGGCTGTCAAGGTCACCCTGTATCCTGTGTCTGTCTTCTTCTGTGTTTGCAACCCCTCCCAATTTAGTATCATCTGCAAATTTAATAAGCTTTCCCTCTATTCCTTCATCCAAATCACTGATAAAGATGTTGAACAAAACAGGTCCCAGGACAGATGCTTGAGGCACTCCACTTGTCACTCCTCTCCAAGAGAATGAGGAACCATTCACAAGCACTCTTTGGGTGCGATTTGTCAACCAGTTACAGATCCACCTAACAGTAACAGAATCCAAACCACATTTTACCAACTTGTCAACAAGGATAGTATGGGGAACCTTATCAAAAGCCTTACTGAAATCAAGATAAACCATGTCTACAGCATTCCCCTGATCCAGCAAGGTAGTCACTTTCTCAAAAAAAGAGATCAGGTTAGTCTGACATGACTTGTTCTTGAGAAAACCACGCTGGCTCTCAGTAATCACATCCATTCTTTCTAAATGTTCCAGGACCGACAGCTTGATGATTTGTTCTAAAACGTTTCCAGGTATAGACATCAAGCTGATGGGTCAGTAGTTACCTGGATCATCTTTTTTCCCCTTCTTGAAGATGGGGACAACATTCACCCGCCTCCAATCTTCCAGCACCTCTCCTGTTCTCCAAGAATTCTCAAAAATAATAGCCAGAGGCCCAGAAATTACATCCATAAGCTCTTTTAGAACCCTTGGATGCAATTCACCTGGCCCTGAGGACTTTGTTTCATTTAAAGAAACTAGGTGTTTACATACTACCCCTATTCTGATCCTAGGTTGGAACTTCATACCCTCCTTATATGTTCTGTTTTTGCCATGTTGAGCACCGTTTCCCTCAGAAGAGAAAACTGAGGAAAAGTAGGAATTGAGCAGTTCCGCACTCTCTTCATTACCTGTTACAATTTCACTTCCCTGCCCTCGCAATGGGCCCACCATGTCCTTGCTCTTTTTCTTACTCTGAACATAAGAAATTATTTGATCTTAATTTTGGAGGAACTCCTAAAGGAGATTGAAGAACTGAGGGCAGTGGCTGAAAAAAGAGGGCATCCAGGTCTATCTGGATGATACATTCCAGTCTGGTTTCCACCCTGGCCACTTGTCACCCTCATAGATGACCTCCGGAGGCACCTGGGTCTACACTGCTGTTACTTTTACACTTGACAGTGGCATTCGACACAGTCAACTATGACCTTATGACCAACATCTACATTTAACATCTACATGCGCCCCCTTGCCCAGTTGGTCCAGTGGTTTGGGCTGGGATGTCACCAATATGTGAATGATACCCAGTTCTACCTGTTGTTGGACAGCAGCCCAACCTCTGCCCTGGAGATTTTGGGCAGGGCACTGGAGGCTGTGGCTGGGTGGTTATGGCAGATCTGGCTGGACCAGCTAGCCAAGTTAAATCCAGCAAAGATGAAGGTGCTGTACCTGGGTCATGGCAAGATTGCATCAGGTATCAGACTCCCACCCTTCAACAGTGCAAAACTTGTGCCAGCCCAGAAGGTAAAGAGCCTGAGAATGATCCTGGATGCCTCACTTTCTATGAAGGCCCAGGTCACTGCTACTGACACGTCTGCCTTTCAGCAGATCAGGCAATTGGTATCCTCTCTCTCCCCCCCAGGACCTAGCTACAGTGAATCATGCAGCAATCAATTCCAGGCTTGACTACTATAATTTGCTCTATGCAGGCTTGCCCTTGGGACTGACCTGGAAACTCCAGCTAGTACAAAATGCAGTGGTGTGCCTGCTGACTGAATCGCCTGTACGGGCTTCATTTGGCCTGTGCTACACAAATTGCATTGGCTACCAAGCGAGTACCAGATCCATTTCAAGGGGTTGGTACTAACCTTTAAAGTCCTGTGCAGCCTGAGACTGACACATCTAAGGGACCATCTCTCCCTGTATGTGCCCCAAAGGGCTTTACACTTGGCTAATCAATATATACTGACCATTCCCAGCCCAAAGGACATCTGGTTAGTCTCAACCAGCGCCACAGCATTTTCTGCCCTGGCCCCAGCCTGGTAGAATGCAAAATGGAGGTGTTCTACCAGGCCTTTGGCTGAGGCAACAGACATCCAATCAAGTTGGCCGCCCTTACTGCAGCCTCTTTTTCCATCTGGCCCAGTTTTTATAAGTTTTTACCACCCCAGCAGCTGTGATCTAGTTTCACTGCACTCCAGTCGATAGCTGTTTTATTTATATTTTAACTATTTTAACTCATTGCATAATTATATATTTTACTATCTGATGTAATCTGCCCTGAGCCCTCTTGCAGTAATGGCAGAATATAAATTGACATAAGTAAATAAATAGATGGCTAAATTGACAGAATTTGGTGCACTAGTTCAGGGGTTTTAAGCATGTGGCCTGAGGGCCAAATCAGGCCCCTGAGCAACTGGCTGTCACCTGCTTCCTTCTCCCTCTCTTTTGCTTTCTTCTGCATCACAGCTTGCTTTGCCAGGCTTGTTCAATAGCACAGGAGCTACAGAGCAAACCCTCTATTTTCCTCCTTTGGCTAAGGTTCCTCCCTTGGGGAGGAAGGGGGGAGGAATAACTTGCTTTGCCAGGCTCTCTCAATCACACAGCAGAGTTACTGAACCAAGCTTCTCTTCCTTCTATTGGGTAAGACTCCTCCATCTCCTGGTCCCCTGGGGAAGGAAGAACCAGAGCTTCCTTTGTCCAGTTCCCTGGATTGCACAAGAAAGACACAAAGAAAATACCTTTAAGACCAATGAGTGCTAATGTTTTCAGCATGTTTTATTTTAAGCTTTTTTTTAAAAAAAAGCTTTGTTTGTGTCTGTATTCCTTATAAAGTTTGTATCTCTGCTACTTGGCATTACATTTTTTGACACACATGGCCCAGCCTGAAAACGTCTCATTTATGTCAGATCCATCCCTCATAACAGATGTATTCGACGCCCCTGCACTAGGAGGTTTCAAAATTATTGCACAGAAAAATAACGTTAACAAAAATATGAAAATCTATTTATCATGCTTTATTTTTGTTAATCCACCACACACACTTCAAAATGGGAGGGGAACCCAAGACTTTACGCAACCCAAAGAGCTAAGCTAATACCAGTGTAGTTCTTTCTTTCTTTCTTTCTCTCTCTCTTTCTTTTTCTTTCTTTCTTTGTATTTTTAGGTGTGTGTGCACACCTGGAAGTCATAGTAACTTCCGATGACTGACCCCTACTGGGGGCATGGAGGATATTCAGAGAGGTGGCTGAATAAAGCCTGCCCCTGCCTCCCAACTGTTGGTATTCCAATGAAGTCCCCCATCCAAGTACTTGCCAGAATCGGCCCTGCCTAGCTTCTAAGATTTCTCTGGAAGTTGAAGTTCCACTGAAATACAACTAGGTATAGGACTGCCATTTTAGAAATGCAGATTTTGAAACAGAGTTTCCCCTTTTGCTTTTTAATTTTTAATGTCTGACATGGGAACTCACAGCTTGCTGTAGTCCTAGTAGAACATTTTAGCGAGTGCCTGCTTAATAGCTGCAGTAGCTCTGCGACAACTCTTCGTGCTTACATAACAAATATACTCTCTGTTCAAAGAGAAGATATATATCCTGACAAAACAGATTCACAATTGATACAACTGCCTGAGTTTACAGAGGCAGCTTGGAAGGAATGAAACAGTACAGAAATGAACAGTTAACAAGATAACAGGCTGTCTAGTCCAGTATATTTACCTGAAAAATCAGGAATGGAGAACATCAGAATATTTTTGTCAGAAGGTATTCTTGCTGTCTCTTTTTATACATGCAAACTTACTCTCTCACTGACTAGTCTTGAATTACAACCTCTCTCACTGACTAGTCTTGAATTACAACCTACACCTCGTAATTAGAAAGTGTTTGAAAAACAGAGACGGAAATACACAACTTATTAAGATACCACTTAATGACGACAAATCTAGAGAGAATGTGGCTGCTGTATGTAATTTTTCAGGGATGGCACTGGAGGAAAACACCCTTGACTTTCATGTTCCACTTCCAACCAATCTAGAAATTCCTATTCTCCCTTGCTATGCAGCAAACGAGAGGCAAATAATAGTATAAAGAGCCTCACAGGAACATGCCACAGCCCGTGGAAGGCCAGGTTTGCACTGGATCTAACTACAGCTGCCCCAATTGGCCAAAAACAAAAAGGCTCTGCCAACAGCACAATTTCAAACTTGACCATTTCTCTCCCATTTAAAAAAATGAACAATGACGTCACCTTGAAGATAAGACCAGCATGACGACCTTTAGAAGCCAAAGAATCTTTGTGTGTCGGAGTGTGTGTTCCTAAATTTGTTTTAAAATTATACTATTATACTACACAACTGTAGTCCCAAGTCAGTCAAAAAGGAAATGTTGCCTACATGTTCCTTGAGACATTCTGCAACTCCGTAAATCACAGCACTTTTTGATTCTGTAACGGTTAATGATGTGATTTCATTACGACTATCACCCGACATATATAAAGCACCAGTCCTGGGCTAGGTATAGTACAGAAGAGGCAAAAACAAAGCATCTTTGCCTATGAAAATTCGGTGTGCTTAAAATTTTATTTAGGTAATTTACTACCCCCCTTTTCTCTGTAGTAGAGATCCAAAGTGGCTCGCATATGTACAAAATTTAAATAAGCAATTCAAAAAGCAAAACACTGTTAATGAGCAAAAGAATGAAACTACTTTCTGGGAAGGTCCTGTAGCTTTCTTGACAGCCACAAGAGACCTCTGGCATGTGCCTCTGGCCATCCCCAGGCTTTACACCTGAAACCGAGGAGGAGGCAGAAGCAAAGCATTGTGCAGCTAGCATGATACGCCCCAATAATTTCCCTCCCTTTGCCTTTACTTACAACGCAAGCAAAGCAGAGAACAGAAATGTGTGATTGCAGCGTTGGATAAAGAAATGGTAGAGAAGGGATGGAGTGAAAATGCAGTGATGGCAAGAGAAAAAATTGCAGACATCCACGTCAGTCACTACATAAAACCATTCCCTAGATCAGGTCCATAGCCACAGGGGGGCCTCTGGGGGCACTGCCCTCTGACTTCCAGGCAGGATCTCTGATTTCGGGGGGGGGGGGCCTCTGAGATGCAGCCTGTTTTCTGGCGAAGCGTCACCCACAGCAGCTGGAGCTGGGAGAGCTGAGCAGGGGACAGTGCACTGCAGCAGCAAAAGCAGCAGGAGGGAGGCGGAGGACCAGGAGGCGGAAGAAGCCGCGTGGAATGGATTGGGAGGGCGGATGGAGCTGCTGGCTGCGAAGTGCCAGGTTGGGGAAGAGGGATGTGGAAGAAACCCCTCCCCCACTTGTCCGCAAGGAGCAGCCCCTTCTTGACTCCAAAGTTTTAGGGTCGGCTGCCTCAACTTGGCCACTTTCAGAGCCTCCAACTTTTGCCCCTATCCTAGAAAGCTTCTGAAAAGTTGGGAGCCTCGCGGTGGATGGGACAGGGTGCCTCACAACTTTTACAAAGCCCGCCCCCCCCCCCCACTTTTATAATCCTGGCTACAGCCCTGCCCTGGATTATCTTAATACTGTAAAAATTCATAGATCTACAGCCCAAAGAATCAGGATTTCTATCAAAGAACCACAAGAGGAACCGAGAAACCTCTACGTTTTCTTGTCCAACTATATACACTGAAGAACAATACAGCCAGTCATTCCCTAATGGACTCATGAGCATTGGTAGGTGAGTGGAAAGGAAATAAGGAACCAGGAAAAGGGGATAGATTATGGAGACTTTCAGGAAAGGGGATGAGGAAATAGTGGTAAGAGGAAAAGGAAATGCCCCCATTTCCTTGTTGATCTCCCACTTGTAGTAGTAGTAATACTGTAGAACTTCTTCTGTTTGGGCCCCACAATACATCATATTAATCATGGAACTGCATACACCTTAATTTTAAAACTGAAGAAACTGGTGTTTCTTTGATTCTTTCTGGAAGAAAATTTCATTCCTTCCCTACCTAAAGTTTGCAGCTTGCACATAAAAATTCTAGAGGACAACTAGAGTCTTTTGGCTATTAGCATGGTGCAGTGGTTAGGGTTGAACCAGGATCTAAGACACCCATGTTCAAATCCCACCACTGCCATGGACACTTGGGCCAGATACACAGCCTCCTATTTCACAGGGCTGCTGATAGGATAAAACAGAGGAAAGGGGAATGATTTAAGCAGCTGTGGGCACCCACTGGGGAAAAAGGTCAGATACAAATGAAGAGAAAAAGAATCAGAACCCCAAGACTACAATCCTACAACCTAACAAGAGTTCCTTGATCTTGCTTGCTTTTCAAAGCAGTGGATAACTTCTTTCAAAAAATATGTGAGTCTGAAATGTTAAAACAGATTTTGAATGTGAATGACAGAATGAATGCTGACCACTGAACGCTGTATGGCCTCCATAGTCAATGGCGCTGGTGGGATACCCAGAGGCAACAGTTCCAGGCCCGTAGCTACGCTTCTGAAAGAGGCCCCCTGACTCTGGGCCCCCAATCAGCCCCATGGCTCCAGGGCAGTGGAGTGGTTGCTTCTGGGGCGGGGGGCATAAGCAGTCCCAGCCTCCGGCCTGAGTTATAGGGCCCACTGATCAGCTGTTTCACAGACCCTTCAACTTGAGGGGGCTGGGGGCCCTTTCTGCTGCTGGCCCCGCGCAAGGTTTTAGTGGCAGGGAAGGGAGGGCTGTGGCGAGCTCACCACCGCCCTCTCTTCCCCACAAGTAAAATAACACACGGGCCGGCGGCAGAAGCAGCCCCCAGCCCCGCGTGAGTTAAGGGCCTGCGAAACAGCTGATCCACGGGCCCTTTAACTGGTGCAGGGGCTGGGGGCTGCTTCTGCTTTCGGCCCACATGTTATTTTACTGGTGGGGGAGAGAGGGTGGCAGTGAGCTTGCCACAAACCTCCCTTCCATGCCACTAAAACAGCGCACAGGCCGGCAGCAGAAGAGGTGGCGAGAGGGGGAGCAGTGGACGAGCGAGTGGAGTGCAGCGGTGGGTTGGGGCGAGTGGAGCACAGCGGCTGGGGGGCGCCATGGGGGTTGTCTGCCTAGGGCATATTTGCCCTTGAGCCACTCCTGGCAGCAGAAGCAGCCTCCATGCCCCCTGCTACTTAAAGGCCCCGTGGCTCAGCTGTTTCACGGGCCCTTAACTCGCATGGGAGCCTGCTTCTGCTGCCGGCCCGAGTGTTATTTTACTGGTAGGGAAGAGAGGGCAGTGGTGAGCTCCCCGCAGCTCTCCGTTCCCTGCCACTAAAACAGCGCATGGGCTGGCAGCAGAAGCAGTCCCCACGCAAGTTAAAGGGCCCATGAAACAGCTGATCCACGGGCCCTTTAACTCGCCCGGGGGCTGCGAAGCAAGTTGGTGGGGGGGAGGGGAGTTGAGGGCGGTGGCAAGAGAGAGGCAAGCAGGGAGGGAGCCACCCGAGGGAAGGTTGTTTGGGCCACTGGGTGAGGCATCAGTGCCCCCCGAAAAATGTAAATACCCCCCGACCTTCCAAATTCTGACTACAGCCCTGAACAGTTCCCTCATTTTTCTCTAAACCAGGGGTGTCAAACTCTTTGGTATGAGGGATGGATCTGACATAAATGGGACCTCGTCAGGCTGGGCTATGTGTGTCATAAAATATAACACCAGGTAGTGGAGATATAAACTTTATAAAGGACACAAACACAGTTAAAGGTTTTTTAAAAGTTTAAAATAAAACATGCTTAAAACATTCTTGCAATACTTTGTTTATTTAACAGTCTCTGATAACTAACACCTCTAGCTCTGAATTATTGCATCAAAATCTGGAGACAATGTCTGTGCTGTAGTAATCTTGAGTAGGCTGTTCAGGTGTTGTTTAGGTATTTATCTGTAAGCTGCAAAACTACTTTTGGTTTATTGACATCCATTACAGAAATCTCATTATCAATGCTTTGAGCCTAAGACCCAAAGGAAAACATGAAATGGCTGGGCATTGCAAATTTTTGTACATAAGCTGCTTCATGTGCTGATCAGCCAATGGACAAAACAGAGGCTTTCGTCTTTAGCTCCTGTGTGATTGAGCAAACCCGGCAAAGCAAACTGTGATGCAGAAGGAAACAAGGGAGGGTGAAGGAAGCAGTGAGTTGCTTTAGGACCTGATAGGAGTCTTCTAGGGGCCTGATCTGGCCTTCGGGCTGCATGCTTGATACCCTTGCTCTAGACACTTCCTGTTCTTCTATGGCTGGCACATTTAAAGGTCCAAAATGTGAGTAGTTGCTTTGAAATCTGGGGGCAGGACATTAAAACCACGGGAAATCTGTGTGGAGGGAGAGTGTACAGACTTTGTGCCTTACTAGCAATAAACAAACAGTTAAGGGGTTTAAACTTCAGGTTCAGGCAGGGGTGGGGAGAAATATAGTCACAATTTCCTGTCAGATAAAAGCTCCATTAATTCATTCTGGATATGAAGTAGCACACAGGATATTTAGGAGTCAGCAGTAACAGGAAGGGGCAGGAGAGTGTGTGAGAATGAATAGGAGCTACGAAGATGAATGAGTCACAGAAAGCATCAAGGAAACGGGCAGGGATATTCAGTGAGGAACCTGAGGAAGGTATATTAAGTTTGAAAAGTGGATTTCCTTTAATCAAGTTTGAGAAATATGCCCCAATGAAAAATGGAGGTAGTCGGCTAAGTGGGATGTAGCATAACCCCTTGTAGTTTAAAATACATGCCACCTTGAATGCCCAACTGCAGTACCTTGAATAGAGAAGTTAATTAATGTTTTTAATAATCAAATTCAAAACTCTCTGCATTTCATCATTAACAAAGCAAATCAGAATCACAGAAGAACACTTTTGCTTTTTACAACAAACATCCAATTCCAGTTTAAGCGGGTCACAGCTCACTTCTTCAGATACTGAAGAAATGAGCTATGAATCATGAACGCTCCTCCCCTGGCACAAATGTTAACGTGCTACCGGACTCTTGCTCTTTTCTACTGCCACAAACAGACTAAGCAGCTCCCCATCTTCATTTAAAGCGAGCGAGCTAGCAAGCTGGGGAGAAATAAAAAATCATGGCCAATTGCCAACTCTAACAAATGCTATTCTATCGAACAGAGCTTATTTTAAACATTTCAGCTTAGGTTTGGTCTCCACAGTGACCATAAATACACATATACAGGACTTTTTGCCTTTATTGCAGATTTTAAATAAGACATCAGTACTTTAAGAGATACAAATCTGGGAAGAGGGGATTATGTAACAAGGTTCTGGAAGACTGCTGCAGCACATTTCCATGTCTGCAAAGGAGAGGACAACAATTATAGCAACGGAATTGATGTTCCTGGCTTTCATTCTTCAGTCCAGACTCATTCACAAACGAGACACCTCCCCCCCCCCCCCCCCCGGAGAGAGAGGACAGGGGGCAAGGACTGGGTGCAGTGGAGGCTCATATCTTAACTAAACAGCTTCATGTTTTTTCTTTCTTTTTTTAAGAGAATCTGAGATAAGCTACATATGACTTATTCATTAAAAACCATATAAAACATGCAGTGATACTTCAAACAGTAACGTATTACTACTAGAGGGTAGTAAACCAGAAATGATTCTAGGATTAAGCTCTTTTGGGGCACGGAGATGGACTCCAGCCAGTCTCTCCTGGTTCTGAAGCCCACTTCTGATCTGCAGTAGAAACGGTTTGGCTTTCTGATTTTCACAGAACACAGTGACACTTCAATCATTCCCCCAACAGCAGAAAGCCTGCAACTATACAATGAAGTACTGAGACAAAAACCCCAAACACAAACCATGACACCTAATTTATCTTTGAGCACAACAGCTGCTGGGAAAGCCCAAACGCCATTGGCATTATCATCTTGTCTGATCTTCCAAGACACACAGGTGCAAGGATGCTGCCCTTTTCCTCCCCAACGACAGCCACAATTTAGGGCACAGAAAGCCGCCTTTCAGTCTATTGCCTTTAGAGCTTCAGCAAATGTCTGAAATCGAGCAGATGGCCGGGAAGTGGGAGGTGATAGCAAGGGAGATGGATGTAAATATTGGGCAGCAGCTCCATTCACAACCAGGGTAAGGCAGGAAGTAGTCAGGATATTTAATCTTCTGCAAGCAATACATTTCTAACATCTGCAATTCCCATGTTATGGTTGCTTTCACTTAAGCGTAAAATCAGTTTTTGTGACCATATTTCAGCTGTAAAACTGACAGGCCTGCTCACATCAAGTTTCAATTGATCTTTACAGTGAACAGAATCGGCCCTAGCAAGAACCCATCCCTATTTCTCTCTGCCCTGAAACATTCACACCTAATAGGAACACCTCAAGGCAGGCAGGCAGGCAGGCTCCAGCGTCCTTTTCAGCCTGGCCACATTCACATCCTCGCCCTCTGACACTCTCTCGCATTGCCGACTTTTCACAATAGACACACGACACATTGTGAAGGTACTCTGTGAACAGACCGCGCACTCCCTCTCAAGTCAGCAATGCCCCGTTACAGCAGAATGCAAGCACGCTGTTTTAAAGCCGCGGCCCCGTTTGCTCGGCCCTGAGCACCCTGCACGGGACCCGCGGCTTTCGTGCAAGGCACAACTGCAAGGGGGCGTCTCAATCAACTGGCGACGATGCCCTCTGAGCCCGGAGGCTCAAGGACTGGAAATAAGATCCCAGAGAGTTCGGGTGGAGGCGCGGGGGGTTGGGTCTTGCAAGCAAAGCCACACAGGTCCGCAAGACCCACGCGCCCGGAAGCCGAACTGGCTGGCCTAGCAGCGACCCTTTCCCCTAGGCGAGCAGCCAGCAGCCCTCGGCAATCGCTGCTGAAAGGAAGCGAGCCCTGGGGCGGCTGCAAGATTTCAACGGACTTAATCCCTCATCAGCGGGCATGCTCTGAGCCCACCGAGACAGACGCAGGCGGCTCTCAATGCCTTCTTGTTAACGCGCAGGGAGAGAACTCGGCTTTGCAAATGCCTGTTTAAGGAGGGCCCTCGCCGCCGCCGCCCGGAGCCTTGCAGGGTCTGTTAGGCGCTCCTGCACTGCAGCGCCCATCTGCCCCCGTGCAACAGAGGCCAGTTCTGGAATGCTTTGCTTTTCCAACCGCCCGCCAAGCCGCGGCCTCTCACCTCTCCCGAGGGCTTTCTTCTTCCTCCTCCTCGTCCATAACTGCGCTGCGACGGCGAATCCTCCCCGGGGGCTGTTCCGCCTGCTGCTCCCGCCGCCGCCGCCGCTCCGCCGGCCACGCACAGGACTCCGACCAGAGCTCGGCACAGCAGCGCCACACCTGCCTGCGCCTCACCATGGGGCGGGCCCCGCTCTGCTAGCGCTCCTCGCGCGCCCCGGCTCCCAGTCCCTGCCCGGCGGCGGCAGCAGCAGCAGCTCGACAGCGCCCCCTTGGCTCCACGGGAAGACATGGCCGCCCCCGCCCCCAAGGCGGCCCTTTTGCTCAAGTAGGGTTGCCAATCCCCAGGTAGGGGCAGGGGATCCCCCGGTTTGGAGGCCCTCCCCCCCCCCCGGCTTCAGGGTCCTCAGAAAGCGGGGGGGAGGGGGGGGAGGGGAGGGAAATGTCTGCTGGGAACTCTGTTATTCCCTATGGAGATTTATTCCCATAGAAAATCATGGAGAATTGATCCGCGGGTATCTGGGGCTCTGGGGGGCTGTTTTTTTGGGTAGAGGCACCAAATTTACAGTATAGCATCTAGTGCCTCTCCCAAAAATACCCCCCCCCAAGTTTCAAAACGATTGGACCAGGGGGTCCAATTCTATGAGCCCCAAAAGAAGGTGCCCCTATCCTTCATTATTTCCTATGGAAGGAAGGCATTTAAAAGGTGTGCCGTCCCTTGAAATGTGATGGCCAGAACTCCCTTTGGAGTTCAATTATGCTTGTCACAGCCTTGGTCTTGGCTCCACCCCTAATGTCTCCTGGCTCCACCCCCAAAGTCCCCAGATTTATTTATTTATTTATTTATCTGGGATTTATATCCCGCCCTTCCCACCGAGTGGCTCAGGGCGGCTTACAACATATATAAAACTAACATAAAAGTATAAAATTACACTTTAAATTAACATTTCACAATATATAATTAAAATCAAACATTTGTTATAACTATACATCATTAAAACAGCCAGCAGTCGTGGAGCTACACTCTATTCAGCTTCAGATAAAAAATTCAGTATACAATAAACAGCATTCAGTAGTCGGTATACAGGGCCGTTAGTTGTGGGCCAGCCGGAAGAGGACTGTCTTACAGGCCCTGCGGAATTGGGTGAGATCCCGCAGGGCCCTTACCTCCTCCGGCAGCTGGTTCCACCAAAATGGAGCCATTACAGAGAAGGCCCGGTCTCTTGTGATCTTCAAGCGGGCCTCCTTTTACTTTTTGAATTGGACTTGGCAACCCTCTGCTCAAGCCTGGGGCACCTGATGTAGACAGCCCAGTTCGTTCCACCACTTCCAAAGAGGCCTTATGCTGACATGTTGCCTGGCAGGCCCGCAGCTACAAGAGGCCTGTGGGGGCACAGCCTCCCCACTTCCGGAAGTGGCCCCTGGGGCTCTGCCATGGCTCTAGGGCAGTGGAGAGGTGGCTTCTGGGGTGGGGGACCTAAGCAGTCCCAGCCTTCGGCCCGAGTTGATCAGCTGTTTTGCGGGCCCTTTAACAGGAGGGGGCTGGGGGCCCCTGCTGCTGCCGGCCTGGGGGCTGTTTTAGTGGCAAGGAAGGGAAGGGAGGGCTGTGGTGAGCTCACTGCCACTCTCTCTTCCCCACCAGTGAAATAACGCGCGGGCAGCAGAAGCAGCCCCCAGCCCCACACGAGTTAAGGGCCTGCAAAACAGCTGATCCGCGGGCCCTTAACTGGCAGGGGGCTGGGGGCTGCTTCTGCTGCCCGCGCGTTATTGTACTGGTGGGGGAGAGGGCAGTTGTGAGCTCACCACAACTCTCCCTTCGCTTCCCTGCCACTACAGCAGTGCACGGGCTGGCAGCAGTTGTGGCGAGCCGGGGCAGGAGGGGTGGCAAGTGGGGGAGCGTCATGGCGGGTCAGAGCGAGCGGAGCACAGTGGCTGGGGGGCTCCAGGGAGGGTTGCCTGAAGGCCTAGAGAGAGCCACTCCTGGCAGCAGAAGCAGCCCCCATTCCCCCCTGCTACTTAAAGGGCCTGTGGATCAGCTGTTTCGTGGGCCCTTAACTCACTGGGGGCCTGCTTCTGCGGCCGGCCCAAAGTTATTTTACTGGTGAGGAAGAGAGGGGGGTAGACGAGGGGAATTTTACTTCCAGGCGCATTGGTCTTCCATACCAGTGTAGGTTTGCTTGCAAGACACAACCCCCCTCGCCTCGGCCTGAACTGCACCATAACTCTCTGGGATCTTATTTCCAGTTCTTGATCCTCAGGGTTCAAAGGGCATTGACACAAATTGGTATTGATTCAGACACCCCCCCCCCCGCAATTCAGTGGCGTTTAGACTCCCCTTGAAGTTGTGCATTCCATGAAAGCAGCATATCGTGTGCGTGGTGCTTAGGTCTGAGTAAATGGGGCTGCAGCCCTCCCAACCCTGCCACTAAAACAGCGTGTGGGCCAGCAGCAGTTGCGGCAAGCGGGGGGAGGTGGAGGGGGGAGCGCCGCGGTGGTGGCGGGCGAGCAGAGGGCAGCGGGGGAGAGTGGCAGTGGGGGGCGAACGACTGGAGCACTGCCACGGTGGGTGGGAGCGAGCGGATCATGGCGGCTGGGGGCCTATTTGCCCTAGAGCCGCTCCTGGCAGCAGAAGCAGCCCCCAGGCCCCCCTGCTACTTAAAGGGCTTGTGGATCAGCTGTTTCGTGGGCCCTTCACTCGCGCAGGGGCTTGCTTCTGCTGCCAGCCCGCATGTTATTTTACTGGCGGGGAAGAGAGGGCGGTGCTGAGCTTGCCACAGCCCTCCTTTCCCTGCCACTAAAATAGCGTGCGGGCTGGCAGCAGTCACGGCGAGTGGGGGGAGGAGGGGCGGAAAGCGGGGGAGAGCCGTGGTGGTGGCGGGCAAGCAGAGCGTGGCAGGGGGTTGCAGCAGGGGATGAGTGAGCAGAGCGCCACCCCCACAGAAGGTGGGGGTGAGCGGAGCGTGGCGGCTGGGGGGCATGGGGGGGTTGCCTGCCTAGGGCCTATTCGCCCTAGAGCCACTCCTGGCAGCAGAAGCAGCCCCCAGCCCCCCCCCTCCGCTACTTAAAGGACCTATGGATCAGCTGTTTCACAGGCCCTAAACCCACATGGGGGCCTACTTCTGCTGTCAGCCTGGGTGTTATTTTACTGGTGGGAAAGAGAGGGTGGTGGTGAGCTCCTTGCAGCCCTCTGTTCCCTGCCACTAAAACAGCACATGGGCTGGCAGCAGAAGCAGCCCCCACACAAGTTAAAGGGCCTGCGAAACAGCTAATTCATGCCTGGGGGCTGTGAAGCAAGTTGGTTGGGGGGGGGGAGGAGAGGGCGGTGGCAAGAGAGAGGCAGGCAGGGAGGAAGCCACTAGAGAGAAGGTCGTTTGGGGCACTGGGCGGGGCATCAGTGCCCCCGAAAAATGTAAATCTCCCCCCCCCCCCCCCGACCTTCCAAATTCTGGCTACGGTCCTGTTGCCTGCACTTGTTCTATGACGGGGAAAGATGGGGTATAATGAAAGATGAAGGCAGAACACCTCTGAAAGGAGTAGCAGAATCAAATTAGAGTTACCAAGTAGTTTATTATTTTGCTGTGGGCCAACCCTGCTACCTGCATTCTTCCCCACCCCTCCCCCCATCACACAGTTAAACATATTAAAATATATAGACAACTACTATGGCATTATAAAAATAAAAAAAACATATTAACCATTAAAAATGGAAACTTTAGAAATGATGAGCCAAATCTATACCAGCATTCTTTGTATCATCTAAGCTGGCTCTTTGAAACTTGCACCTGATTCATAACATATGAAGTTCTCTGGGCAAAGTGGCATATGTGGCGCAGCAGAAACCGCATGAATGAAGCAACGCGAGTTAATGCAGGCATACTGATTCAGTTCTGCTTCCAAGCATAAGTGAAGGAACTGAATAACGTGGGAATGGAACCCTTGCTTGGGAATGCCACATATTTGCATGGGTGTACCACAGTTCATGTATTACTTTTCTATGTGATCCATATTTGCAGAACAGGGCTTTGAATACATGGCATAAAATGTGTGACTCAACACACCACCTGCAAACATAAACAAGCCCACAATTATTGTAAAAATCTTTTCCTGTTAATCTTTGCCTGCTACATTTTTGTTTTTTATGCAGGTACTAGTAATAAGGCCCGTTGTGAAGAAAATACAACGGGCTCTAGAAAAATGCTCTGGGCGAGTACCCCCCACCCTTGAGGTCTTCCACCCACCCAAGTGAAGGCATGCACTTCCCCTCACGCACACACCTGAAGGGGAGCTGATGTGTGTCATCTGGAGTAGTTGTAATTCTGAATGATCTCCAGCCCTCACCTGGAGATTGGCAACAGTGGCTCCTCAGGAGGAAATGGCATTGCATCTGTCTGAGGTCTCATCCCTCCTCAAACCCCATCCCTTAAATCTCCTAACCTGGAGTTGGCAACCGTATCACCTCTTTATGTGTCCCTCTTTCAGCTTTCCATTGCCTTCCCCCTCCCTGCAGCTTCTACATAGGAAAAGGACACTCTTTCTTCACATTGCTGAAGACCAAAGCAGCTTAAATCATTCTCCTCTTCCCAATTTGATCTGCACAACCTTGTAAATTAGGTTAGGCTGAAAGTCTGTGACTGGCCCAAAATCACCCAATCAGCTTCCAAACTACTGGCAGACCCCATTCTGAAGCCCCCACCAAAACCTTGGCTTTCACTCACCTCCTCACCAATATTTCCTCTAAGCTGCGGGGTCTTGTAAGTAAAAATTCTACTTTGTGAGCTACTGGCATTAAAGTTGTGAGCTGCTGCATAAATTATTGTGCACTGGAGCCATTTTTCCTGAGCTAAGGCAAAAAGGTGTGAGCTGGAGGTTAAAAATCTGTGAGCTAGCTCATGCTAACTCAGCTTAGAGGGAACACTGCTCCCCACCCTTGCTGTCTTTACACCCACCCTGCAGCTGAAGCAGACACCGGCTTTCCAATCTCTCTCCCCCCCCCCCCGCATACGTGTGTGTGTCCCCGTGTCTGTGGTAGCTCAAAGCCCTGAAACAGGTCCAGAATGCCAAGAAGGGAGAATAATGGGGGGGAGAGGTGCAGGGGGAGCATGACAGGGGTCACACATACACTGAAGTACATCATTACTTTTGTTTGCAGTGCATATCCAGCCTTGTGTTTAGCATCATCATGAGCTTGTGGCATTTGCGGGGGGAGGGGGGGGCTAGCATGGTTGTGTTATAGAGTAGGCACCTCAAGGCAGGTATTTTCTGTAGGGGATTTTATCTGATTTTAGTTTCCCATCTTCTCCCCCCCTCCCTACAGCACCTTCCTAGTAAAAGCAGGAAGCAAGCGACTTCAGCAGGGTATAATGACACAGCCCTCACCTGGAGATTGGCAACAATGGTTCTCCAGGCAGAAATGGCTAATTTTGAGAGTGGATTCTATGTATGGTACCTGTCTGAGGTCCCGTCCTTTCTCAAACTCACCTTCTCCACCCCCCACCCACCAAATCTCCAGGAGTTTCCCAACCTAGAGTTGGCAACTGCTAATTCACATTGGCTGTCATAGAGGGTCTGCTGCTGAACAGGAGCAAGCAGCCGGACCTAGTTAAGTCATGCCAGCCCGGTGGCATCAAGTCACCCAGAGGTGCTGCCAGGCCTAGGGTAGCCAACCTCCAGGTGGAGCCTGAAAATCTCCTGGGATCAGAACTGAATTCCAGACAACAGATTTCTCTCCCCATCCTGGAGAAAATAACTGTGGACTGTATGCTATTCTAGTCGCCTGAGGCCTCACCCTTTACTGAGAAAAGCCGCCTGGGTTGCCTAGCAATAGCCTCTGGCTAGCACTTCCCAGGGGGAAATAAGTGGAGCCTTGCCTCCCTGGCTATTTGTGTGGCCTTTGGAGGCTGCGTGTTCTAGTAGGCCTTTTGTGAGGCCACAGTAGCTCTGCAGCCCTTTCTAAGGCTGGTTAACAGAGAGGACGCCGAGAAGAGCTGGCTGTCTCTGAGGTAAGACTGTTAACATTCCTGGGCCTGAGTAGGCGGGGGCAGAGGAACATGTCTCTCACAGTTTACTGTTTGCTTTGCAGCAGCATTGTTTGTGGGGGGATGGACTATCCCAGACTTCTTACAACAGGCCCTGAGGAGAGGCAGTAGTAATCAGTAAGGCTCCAGGAGAACCTCTCAGCAGAGAACTGTCCTGCAGGTTCTGATGGGGTTCTAGCTTGACAGGGCTGGCAGTAGACGGATCACAGCGAGGTTACCCAATGACGGGGGGAGTGGTGACAGACAGACTGCAAGGCCACTCTTATGGTAGCCACAATTTCCAATAAAAATTGAGGATCGAGCCAACATGTTCAGCTTTTATTACACCTGCTAGCAGTAAAGCCCATTGTAGGAAGAAACACAATGGGCCCTAGAAAAAATATTCAGGAGGGGGGTGATGAATGTGTAGGTGACAGGAAAGAAGGAAGGAAGACAAACAGAAAGAGAGAGACAGAGAAAGAATGGTAGGGAAAAATGGGGAGAAAAGAGTGAGAGAAAGGCCCATTCTCCATTCAGCTTTGCTCCAGATCTACTGAGCACTGAATTCACCTGCTACAAACTCACATCATTCAAAATGATTCTACATTTAAAAATATGCTCCTCACCTTTTGTGGTGTTTCACTTCTATATTTGAAAAGAAGGAAGCCCCAGGCAAGGATTCTTGCCCCCTGAGCAGCAGTGCACACATTGCTGCTGCGCGCCGCCTCTTTCACCTGCCTGGAACCCAGGCAGCTGAAGGGGGTGGCGGGGCACCTCTCCACCACTTGGAGGCTGCCATTCTTTGCCTCCACCTCTTGCCTGCCTGGGACCCTGGCAGACCTGGTGCTAGGGCCTTGGGCGCCCCAGGCTGGCACCTGTCCTGTGCCCCCCACCTGCACCTGCCCTGCTGCCGCACCCCTGCCCATGGGGAGAGCAGGTGCAGTGGTGTGGAAGGAGGGATGGACAGGCTCCAGTCAAGCTGGGCGTTTGCACTGCAAAAGCATTCTGAGTTGTGCTCAGAGAAGCCATGCAGATTTCCCACCTGGCTGCTTTCACCTTGAAGGCAAGAGCAGCTCAGCGGGGCGTATTCTCCTCTGAGTTGCGAGGAAAACCTAGCTTGGAGGAGAGCACAAGTCAACGCACCTCTGAGCAGTGCACCTAGTGACTTCTTGAATCAGCGCTCTCGCAAGTGAACCATGGACTGGACTTTGGGGAGGAGTTTTTAAACTCGGAGGGAGAGTTCTACAATGCCTGTCATGAACCACCTCTCCAGCACCTCCCTTAGTTTACGCTTCCTCTCAGGGTCACCTTTAGAATTTAACACTTACAAGCTGGGGAGGGGTCATGGAAGGAGTTTCTTAACAGTTTCCCAGTCCCGGCTATACTCAGCCTCTGCTGGCTAGCTCAGCCAGGGAGCTACTCCAGGAAATATTGGTAGTCTGCCACCACTCCCTTTACAAACAAACCCCAGGAGGGAGAAAATGAGAACCCCCCCTCCCCCGGTGCTACTTGCAGAATGAGTCAGCAGCCCCACCCGAAGTCCAACAGGCTGCTTCCCCCACCCAGAAGACTGGTTGGACAGATTAGATAGCCAAGGTCAAGGGCACCCTGGAGAGCTCTAACAGGCAACACACGGACCAGCACCACTAACAGATTAAGGCTTTTTATTGTGTTAACAAAAAGCAGTCATAAGGATAAAACAGACGTTAAGGCAGTGCAAAATTAAAATAAAAACATAATATAAACACTAACGAGACATTCAGGCAGGTAGTACATTAACATGTGGATTAGTACAGTCTTGGCATTTCAGTCAGCAATAGTCCAGCAACCGACAAAGGAAGAGCAGCCAGAGAGAGTGGCAATCTGGCAAGGCTTCCTCTTAACTCCGCACTTAGCCCATGGGTTGGTGCAGAATTATAGCAATCCTGCCTTTCACTGTCGTTCCAGACCAACCAATGAGAGGCAGGGACTAATCAGGATGACATTGCAGATCTTGAAAATCTTGACAGCTCACCTAGACCCTCAGCTGTCAGAGCCAATTAAGCCAGAGGTGTGTTCTTCCACCTTCCACATTGACCCTACTTAGTGTAACCTAATAGGTGAAGGGAGTCAAAGCTTCTTGTTTACACAGCCCAGTTCTTAAAGGAGACCCTCCCCACCTGTCAAAAGCCACAAGCCTGATTAAGAGTTAGGGATCATGACAAAGGCTGAGGCCAGAAGGCCTTTTCATGATAATTACAAACTTAGATCTGCATGTTCAGGAAAACTCCTGTTCAAAACTACTCTTGAGAAATGCAGGGCAACTCCAGGATGAAAGCATTTTCATTGCCCATTCAAAAAAATGAATGCAGAAGACTTAAGAAAATGCAAAGCAAGACAGATGTGACAGCAATATGCAATGTAGATGATTACTTTTAAATACGCACAAAGACAGGATTTTCTGCCATGTGTAGAAACAGCCAAACAGAAATGGAAGGAAGGAATGGTAGACAGAGGCTGCAATCGCACGTTAAATAATGCAGTTTCAATCCAGTTTCAAAGCCAGTTCACACAGTAAATTCCAGTTGGAAAGTGCATTGGAAGTGGATTGGAAGTAGGGTTGCCAATCCCCAAGTGGGGGCAGGGGATCCCCCAGTTTGGAGGCCCTGCCCCCGCTTCAGGGTCATCAGAAAGCGGGGAGGGGGGGAAGGGAAATGTGTGCTGGGTATTCCATCATTCCCTATGGAGACCAATTCCCATAGAGTATAATGGAGAATTGATCTGTGGGTATCTGGGGCTCTAAGGGGAGTTTTTTTGAGATAGAGGCACCAAATTTGCAGCATACCATCTAGTGCCTCTCCTCAAAAAACAGTTCAAGTTTTAAAAAGTTTTGACCAGGGGGTCCAATTCTCTGAGCCCCACAAAAGGTGTCCCTATCCTTCATTATTTCCAATGGAGGGAAGGCATTTAAAAGGTGTGTGGTCCCTTTAAATGTGATGGCCTTTGCAGTTCAATTATGCAGTTCAACTCCCTTTGCAGTTCAATTATGCTTGTCACACCCTTGCTCCTGGCTCCACCTCCAAACTCTCCTGGCTTCACATCCAAAGTCCCCAGATATTTCTTGAATTGGACCTGGCAACCCTAAAAGAAAGTGCATTATTTAGTGTGTGTGAAATAAAAAGACAGAGATACAAAGAAAGAACAAGAGAAGGAACAGAAGGGAGGTAGAAAAATGAGGGGGGGAGGAGTGAGAGCAGGGGTCATTTTATAGAAGATGAGGTGCCAGAGCTCATTAGCACAACCCATTTGCATAACTCTTCACATATGCCAAACATCCCTGACATCACCAGAAGGTGTACTAAATTATATCAGCTCAGCATCTACTTTAACATGCTTCATGAATTATAACTGTCACCTTACTCCTATGTGGCCATAGTGCCATGACAAAGATTTCCGTCTGCCTGCTTTATATGTTTTGGTTCTTTCCCCATTTGTTGTGGGGAAAAATATTAGAAAGTTTGTCAAATTTTAGAGTTCAGCAAAATTCTCACAGGGGGTTTGAACAATGGAGCACAGAAGCAAGTATTGGGGGTGGGGGGTGGGGTTAAGAAAGAAAGAGTGCAATAAAATTTAGAGGTTCTGGAGCTCCACTCCTGTGAGCTCCTGGCCAAAATAAGGCTTTTGAGAGAAATAAAAAGGAGAAGGAAGATAGAATGAAAGGAAAAGACAAAGACAGAGAAAGAATGAGAGGAATGAATGAAGTGAGAGTTATGTTAAAGTTTGGGAGAAAGGAATAAAATAAAGGGAAAGGAGGGAGGGAAGACAGAGAAATGACAGGAAGACAGACAAGCAGGCAGAAAGTTAGGCAGCCATTATATTGTGTATATAAACTAAGGCTGTGTATTAGTAATGGTGTTCCTTCCTGGCTCATTGGAGCCTGTGATGGAACCGGCCCAATTTGGCCTTCAGATCCAGTCCCGTCAACTCCTTTTTGGGTTTCCAACTCCTGGAGGGAGCTAATCTTCCTCCTGCCACTTGGGCGTGCTGCCCACCTGCTCAATTTAGAGGAACAGGACTTCCAATCCCCCTTGCCAGTTCTGGGGTCTGGCCTCAAGGTCCTCTGCCAAGCCAGCACCTGGTTAACACAGAGACCAAAGTCCCTTGTAAGAAATGAGTTTGACATCTCTGTTAGGGTTTTCAAGAGATTTGCAAAGGTAAGTTGCCATTGCTTGCTTCATTGTAGTAAACTCTAGTATTTCCCATCCAAATACTAACCAGGACCAACCCTGCTTAGCTTCTGAGATCTGACGAGATAGGGCAGGCCTGGGCTATCCAGACTGGGGCTCAGTATATAGCTTTGTGTGTTCTCACACAATTGCTTGTAGAGATTTGTGCAGCTATGTTTTTCAAGATCTTCAAAGGAATAAAGGAAGCAGGCTGCAATAACCCAAAGCAACATTGCTTAACACTAGCAAATTATATCTGGATTCTACATAAAAGTCAGCTGCCTGCTGCCTGAATGTTACATGCAGCACCTACATTTGGGTTGCCAGCCTCCAGGTGGTAGTCGGGGATCTCCTGCTATTACAACTGATCTCCAGGTGACAGAAATCACTTCTGGAGAAAATATCCACAGTGGAAGGTAGACTCTATTGTATTATACTCCAATTAAGTCACTTCTCTCCCCAAACCCTGCCCCCCTCAGGTTTCACTCTCCCCCCCCCAAATCCAGGTATTACCCAACTTTGTGCTGACAGTCTAAGCCAGGGGTGTCAAACATGTGGCCCAGGGGCCAAATCAGGCCCTCAAGCAACTGGCTGTCATCCCTCTCTCGTTTCCTTCTGCATAATAGCTTGCTTTGCAAGGCTTCCTCAATCGCACAGGAGCTATAGAACAAAATATCTATTTTCTCCATTGGCTGAGGCTCCTCCCTTGGGGAGGACGGGGGGGAGGCAGAGCTTGCTTTGCCAGGATCTCTCAATCCCACAGCAGACTACTGAGACAAGCCTCTCTTTCTTCTACTGGCTGAGGCTCCTTCCCCTCATGGTCCTCTGGGGAAAGAAGGAAAGAGCTGAAGCTTCCTTTGCCCAGTTCCCTGGATCCCATGGGAGAAATACAAAGAAAGCACCTTCAAAACCAATGAGTGCTAAGGTTTTAAGCATGTTGTAAGGTTTTTTTTTAAAATAAATAATTGTGTTTGTTCCTGTCCTTTATAAAGTTTGTATCTCTGCTAGTCTTAAATAGGTACACATATGGCCTGGCCCAACAAGGTCTCATTTATGTCAAATCCGTCCCTCATAAATCTCATAAATAAATAAATAACAAATGCGTTTGACATCCCCTTGTCTAACCTACATACAGTAACTAAAAAGTAGAATATTCTGCAGAGGCTCTAAGATGGCAAAACATTTCAGTCTGAGATACATTTCAAAGATTGAGGACAGCAAAACTGCCTCAAGTTAGTATAGAGTTGCAGCTCCTACACTGAGTTTATGGCGTTCTAAGCTTTGCAATTTATACACAATGGCTAAATTATCAGATATGTCTAAAATATATGAGGGAACCGGATCTAATGATTTTGTTGCAATCTGGTTTCCTATCTTAGAATACCTTCAAGAACAGAGAGCTAATTGAAATGCCTTATTGGATAGCTCTCATATCGGTTTCTCTGAGCTGGACACCAACAAGCAGCCAAATGAGCAGGAGAGTTTTTTTGTCCACATAGGGTCTCTAAGCAATCTCCGCCACCGAGCCTACCAGCATTCTGTGAACAAGCTGTGGAACATCAGGAAGGGCACAGAAGTCTCCCTAGCCCAACTCCACCAGATGATCTAACTGGTGGAACACATCAAGGAGGGTGTTTGGCCAAAAGCTTCAAGGAGGCCAGAAGCTACAGCAGATGTGGTTGGAATGGAGCATGAAGCAAACAGGGAACAGAAAACCGGTGAACTCTTCAGTACAGCCAGAGGTTGAGTCACAGACCTTGACCATGTTCTGAGGCCTGACTCAGCAGCTGCAGGGCTCCTGCTTAGCCCTCCTCTCCAGTGTCCAAGGCCTTCTGGCTTCTGTCCAGGACAGAGTCCAACACCTCCACCACACGGTGGAGGACCTCCACATGTCCTTCTCAACAGCCTGCTTCTTCCAGGACATTTCGGCCACCATCATGGCCCAGAGCCACTAGTGAGTCTCCAGGGTGCGTGAGGCCGAGGATGAGCTGCTCGACTATGTGGTCTCATATGTTCTCCTCCCATAGGTGGTGGGGCCTTTTGCCCCCAACTTGACGGAAGATTCCTGCACAAAAGCAGGACCTGTGCAGGACCAAAGGAGAAGCTGGACAGCCCACAAAAAGACCCCTCCGAACCTAAAATGCTGGACAAGCCCACAAGCTGAGCTAAAGAAAGACCTCTAGGTTTATGTTGCGGGTTTCCAAAATGTCTAATGTGACTTTTGCGCAAAGACTTCTGGGAGTTCTGTTGGAAGGGCTTTGGCAAAACTACATTTCCTAGGTATTAGAACTTACTAGGCTTCCCAAACCTCCCGCCCTGGCGGGGGACCCCAGGATTAGCCCCCTTCTCTCCCGCTTTCCAAAAATGTGAAAGCGGGGTGGGGGGTATGGTGTCTGGGAGCGATTCCATTGTGAGCAGTTGCTTAAGGTGGAGAGCGCAGATCCTCTGTACGAGAAGAGCCAAGCCGAGTCCAGGAACACCTTAAGAGACCACCAAGATTTTTAGGGTTATAAACAGCCTTCAAGTTTCAAAGCCCCCTTTGTCTGATCTTCTGAAGGGAACTTTGGTTGCAGTCACGCACACAAAGGTAGGAGGGCCTCCTGGAGCAGGGCAGGGGGGGGAGTGGTAAGTTAGCTGCATACTGCCTAGCCCTTGTAGGATTGCCGCCCCCCCCCCCCACGCTTTCTGGCTTCTCTCTTTCACTTCCCAATCCCGGCGTTTACACAGAGAACCTGCTGGGATCAATTTGCAGCCGCTTTGCATTCCACAGGCTTCCATCATCCCACTTTTTCATAATCTTCTTCTTTTTGCACATTTACTTGGAAGCAAATCCCAGTGTTTCAGCTGAGCTTACTCCCTACTAGGTGCAAGAAAGATCGCAGTGCCTCTGTTTCCTGCTGAAGAGAGCTGCCCCAACCTTGTGCACACTGATTTGGGAGCGCTCTTTGAAGAAGGCATGCTGAATTAAAGCTGCTGTTCTAAGCAGTGTTACTGGATGAACTTGCCTTCTGAGCTTAGGGTTGCCAATCCCCAGGAAGGGACAGGGGATCCCCTGATTTGGAGGCCTTTCCCCCACTTCAGGGTCATCAGAAAGCAGAAGTTGGGGGGGGGGATGTCTTCTGGCCACTCCATTATTCCCTATGAAGATCAATTCCCATAGAATAATGGATAATTGATTTGTGGGTATTAGGGCTCTGGGGGGCTGTTTTTTGAGATAGATGAACCAAATTTGTATCATAGCATCCAGTGCCTCTTCCCAAAATACCCTCCAAGTTTAAAAATAATTGGACCAGGAGGTCCAATTCTACGACCCCAAAAGAAGGTGCCCCTATCTTTCATTATTTCCAACGGAGGGAAGGCATTTAAAAGGTGTGCAGTTCCTTTAAATATGATGGCAAGAACTTCCTTTGGAGTTCAAATATGCTTATCACGCCCTTGCTGCTGGCTCCACCCCAATGTCTCCTGGCTCCACCCCCAAAGTCCCCAGATATTTCTGGAATTGGACTTGGCACTTACTCTGTTAACATTGCTGCAGAGTGAGATTCCAGATGTTATTTCTGTTTTACATTTGTGGTAATTTAATGAAGACTGGAGAGCTTAAAGATATGGGGTCAAAGTACTTATATTTTTATTTTTTTGGTTTTGTACATTTACTTTTATTGTAACTTTTAATAATTTCTTTTGTTTTGAGAGATAATGTAATTGTGTTGCTTCAACTAATGTTTAATTGTAGACTGTTAATGTTTCTAAGTATTGTATAGTAATACTTCAATAAAATTTTGGTTTGGATAAAAAAAAAAAGTTAGTATAGAGTTATTTCCTCATCCAGAGATATAAAAGGTACTCAGGTGTACAAGTCTGTCAGGCATGAGAAATTCATAAGCAACGGCAACTTAGTGAAGTGCCTTGTGTATTTATTACCTGCATACACATAACAGAGGAAAAGTGACTGTTTCAAGACAGCTCAAAAAACACAGCTCAAATTAACAACCTTGCTAGCTATCAATACTGTTGAATTGCGTAAACAAGTTCAGAGAGGATTTGAACCTAAGCATGATGATTCATAATTTTTAAAAGTCCTATCTATCCAGCAGTCTTGGGAAAACATATTCCCAAAAATATAGGTGTGTTCTTTATATAAAAGACCAGTCTATAAATTGCTTAGAATCTTATAGTCTAATAGTGAAGTCAAAATCTCTTTAGATACTTAAATCCAATTACTGGAGCTGTGAATGAGTAAGATAGATCTTTCTATAAATCTGAAAAGGATCCTGGGTTTGCAAAAAAATGTGAAATCTAAAAACAAAAAACTGGACAGCTTAAAAACCCAGAAATGATGAAAGGAGTGCCTGTGGCTTTAAGCAACGGATTCCCTCAGTGACTCTTGCTGAGCAACCACAGTATTCCAGCCTGAGTTCTGTCAGTAACAGGCAGGGGGGGGGGGTGGCAGGCTCTTTCCTGATTTATTTTAGCCTTTGAGGGAGGACTCACTGCAGCAAGGCTTGGACCTAGGGTTGCCAGCTCCAGACTGGGAAAATCCTGGAGTTTTTGTGGTAGAGTCTGAGGACAGCAGGGCTTGGGGAGGGGAGAGTCCTCAGCTGACTGTTCTTTCCTTCCTTTGCATACCAGAAATAATTCCTCAGGGTCAAGAATAACTCCACTGACCTTGGGGGTTATGCCAATGATTGTGCAAAGCCGAGCAGACAATTTGAGGTATATGGATACCCCAGAAACATATCTCCAGTGCTAAAACTAGGGCTGATGGCATCAGTAGAATGGAGTTGTTCAAGGATACATCTAGAACAAAGGACAAAGCTAAGCTGTTGTGTGCATTTCAGTTCTTCCCCAGGGCATGTTAGGTGGTGAGTGTACTAAGGAAACACTGGCATATTATTGATTCATTGCCAGGTTGTTCAGAGTTTCCGCAAATAGGATGGAGAAGGGGCAGGAGTGCGCATGATATGCTGGTGCATTCTGATGTCAGGGGCAGGGATGTCAATGGGTCCCAAGTTCCAGCAGGACACTTGTTGTGGGAAATGTATCACTTGTCCTCAGACCATGCAGATAAACAAATCACAATTAACAATTTTGGAAATTGTGTCATTTCACCACATGTACATTGCCCAGAACCCTGCCATAGCAGGGATTGGGTGATTTATAAATACAACAAATAATAACAATAAACCGTCTTCTCTGTTTCAAACAGTGGCTAGCAATGTTCCCTCTAATTCCGCCCCCTCCCCGAGTGGAGCAGTTCACATCTTGAGCAGAATATAGCTGCTGTAATCTTCAAATGGGCAATGGGCAGTGCAAGAACCTCTGCGGCTTCAGACTACTGCTGAGCAAGGCTTTCCATGTTAATGGTGGCCCCTCATGCACACAGCTTAGAGGAACACTGGCAGACAATCAAATGCCATAGGGAAGCCCCCATGCAGGGCCCATGGACAATAGCCTTCACCTGCTGAATGCTCCCCAGCATTGGACAAAGCCTCTCAACCTGGAGGTTTCATTTGGCAAATGGTGAGTAATAGTTCTGTCCTCCATAAATCTGCCTAACCTCCTCTTAAATCCACTTAACCCAGCGGGAAGCACGTCATGTGGCAGATCCAGGTGGGCAGCCGTGTTGGTCTGAAGTAACAGAACAGTTAAGAGTCCAATGACTAGGGTTGCCAATCCCCGGGTGGGGGCAGGGGATCCCCTGGTTTGGAGGCCCCTCCCCTGCTTCAGGGTTGTCAGAAAGCGGGGGGAAGGGAGGGAAATGTCTGCTGGGGACTCTGTTATTCCCTATGGTGATTTATTCCCATAGAAAATCATGGAGAATTCATCCACGGGTATCTGGGGCTTGGGGGGGGGGTGCTATTTTTTGGGGGTAGAGGCACCACATTTTCAGTATAGCATCCAGTGCCTCTCCCCAAAATACCCCCCAAGTTTCAAAAAGATTGGACCAGGGGGTCCAATTCTATGAGCCCCAAAAGAAGGTGCCCCTAACCTTCATTATTTCCTATGGAAGGAAGGAATTGAAAAGGTGTGCCGTCCCTTTAAATGTGTTGGCCAGAACTCCCTTTGGAGTTCAATTATGCTTGTCACAGCCTTGATCTTGGCTCCACCCCTAATGCCTCCTGGCTCCACCCCAAAGTCTCCTGGCTCCACCCCCAAAGTCCCCAGATATTTCTTGAATTGGACTTGGCAACCCTAATGCAGAGTTGGCAACCCCGTTCGATCTCCTGGCATGCATAACGGTGGCCCAGTGTTCCTTCTAAACTGCAAGAGTCCTGTGAGCAAAAGTTCTACTTTGTGAGCTCCTGGCATTAAAGTTGTGAGCTGCTGCACCAATTAGTGTGCTCTGGGGTCATCCTTCTGGAGCCAAGACCAAAATGTGTGAGCTGAAGGCTAAAAATCTGTGAGCTAGTTCACGCTAACTCAGCTTAGAGAAGAAGACCGTTGATTTTATACCCTCCCCTTCTCTCTGAATCAGCGTCTCGGAGCAGCTTACAATCTTTTTTATCTTCTTTCCTCACAGCAGACACCCTGTGAGGTGGGTGGGGCTGAGAGAGCTCTGACAGCAGCTGCCCTTTCAAGGACAACTCTGCGAGAGCTATGGCTGACCCAAGGCCATTCCAGCAGCTGCAAGTGGAGGAGTGGGGAATCAAACCCGGTTCTCCCAGATGAGAGTCGGCACACTTAACCACTGCACCAAACTGGGAACTGGGCCTTGAATTCAGCAGGAGCTCACAGGAGGACAGCTCCTGAACCTTTCTGAGGGTTCCTCCTCTTTCTCCCGACCTACCTCGTCCATTGAATAGTAGGTGCAGCTGCATAACAATCCCTGGATTAGGAGAGTGGGCAGCCAGCCAGCCACCAGGAGCTTTGCCACACACCCAGCAGCCCTCAATAACCCCTGGAGAAGCCTGCACCCCCCTTTCTCCACTTCTTATGTGATTTTGGCGGCAGGTGGCTTGCTGGCCTTTTGACTGGGGGGCGGCGGCCAAGGAGAGCCCCAGGTGAGCGAGGCCTGCTCGGGGTGGCTGGATCTCTAGCCAGCCCAAACAGGCCTTGCTTGCCTGGGGCTCTCCTTCCTTGCATTGGGATGCTTTTGGCTGGTGAGGGGTGGCGGCATATGCTAATGGGTTATGCTATTGGGCTCCACCTGCTGGGAACAACGGTGGCGATTTTCAGTGTTCCCTCTAAACTGAGTTAGTGTGAGCTAGCTCACAGATTTTTAGCCTCCGGCTCACACATTTTTTGTCTTAGCTCAGGAAGGATGGCCCCAGAATTCACTGATTTATGCAGCAGCTCACAACTTTAATTGGATGGACTACAACTAGGACATACATGTCCTTTTGCGATTTACCTAGCTTTGCAGAAACACCATTTGGCAGGGAATTTTACTACCTTTTATGGCTATCCAGACCAAATGGCCAAGCCACACTGTTTTATGTGACCATGTGATCAGTTTGCCTTCTTAATCGACAAACTGCATGTATTCCAGCCGCAATACCTGCTTCCCCTCGTCTGACTAAGTGTGCTTAGAGAGCACACGAAAGCTTACGTTCTAAATAAAATTTGGTTTGTCTTAAAGGTGCAACTTGACTCCTGCTTTGTTCAACTGCTTGACCAACACGGCTGCCCACCTGGATCCAACTTTCATGCCAGTCGCTCACGAAGTAGAATTTTTGCTCCCAAGACTCTGCAGCTTCGAGGGAATATTGGTGGCGACGTGTACCAGGGAGAAGGGATCGGCCTCTCTGCTCCTCATAGCATGCAGACTGCAAGATCAAATCAGTCAGTCCGAAGGGAAATCAATCCAGACTGTTCCTTGGAAGGTCAGATGCTGAAGCTGAAGCTCCAATACTTTGGCCACCAAACGAGAAGGGAGCACTCACTGGAGAAGAAGACCCTGATGCTGGGAAAGGCAAAAAAAAAAAAGAAGGGGACCAGCTCAACATTAGGAAGAACTTCCTGACCATTAGAGCAATTCCTCAGTGGAACAGGCTTCCTCGGGAGGTGGTGGGCTCTCCTTCCTTGGAGGTTTTTAAACAGAGGCTAGATGACCATCTGACAGTGATGAAGATCCTGTGAATTTAGCGGGCGGTATTTGTGAATGTCCTGCATTGTACAGGGGGTTGGACTAGATGACCCTAGAGGCCCCTTCCAACTAGTGTTGCCAATCCCCAGGTGGGGACAGGGGATCCCCCGGTTTGGAGGCTCTCCCCCCACTTCAGGGTCATCAAGAAACAGGGGGAGGGGAGGGGAATGTCTGCAGGGCACTCCATTATTCCCTATGGGAGACTTATTCCCGTAGGAAATAATGGAGAATTGTTCCACGGGTATCTGGGGCTTGGGGGGGGGCTGTTTTTTGAGGTAGAGGCACCAAATTTGCAGCATAGCATCCAGTGACTCTCCCCAAAATACCCCCCAAGTTTCAAAAAGATTGGACCAAGAGGTCCAATTCTATGAGCCCCAAAAGGTGCCCCTATCCTTCATGAGTTCCTATGGAAGGAAGGCATTTAAAAAGTTGTGCGGCCCCTTTAATTGTGATGGCCAGAACTCCCTTTGGAGTTCAATTGTGCTTGTCGCACCCTTGCTCCTGGCTCCACCCCCGAAGTCCCCAGATATTTCTTGAATTGGACTTGGCAACCCTACCAATGACACCTTTAAGATCAACAAAGTTTAATTCTGGGCAGGGTTTTTTTTGAGCAAGAACACAGAGGAATGCAGTTCCAGCGGGCTTAGTGTCAGGGTGTGTGTTCTAATATGCAAATGAGTTCCCGCCGGGCTATTTCTACAAAAAAGTTCTGTGTGAAACACTGGTGATGTCAGGGGGTATGGTCTAATATGCAAATGAGCTCCTACTGGGCCTTTTCTGCAAAAAAGAGAGATGCCCTGATTCTGGGTATGAGCTTTTGTGTGCACTTACACTTCCTCAGATATAATGAAATGGAAGAAAACCACGCAAACTTATAGATGAAGGCTGAACAGCAAATTAGCATATAAATATGCTAACTTTGTTCTACATCTTGTGGCAGTGAGTTCTGGCAAGTCCACTACTCATTGTGCAAAGTTGCATTGCCTTTTACTTGTCTTGAATCTACCGACAGTCAGCTTTGTAGAGTGACTCTGAGTTCTAGTATTATGAGAGAAATTTCTATACATCATCTTGTACACTTGTCATGTCACCCCTTGATTACCTTTTACTAAACTTAATTTTCTCCAAACTGATTTGTCCCTTGAACTTTTTGAATTGGTTTGTTGACACCACTCATGATTTCAAATAGATCTCACACCTGAAAACTACACACACTAACTTGTATCACTTGGCCACCACTATACAGATAGGATCACCAAATACAATTATATTAGATGTTAAGCTTCTGTGGCATGCTCATTACCATAAGAAACTGTTGCTTATCTCACAGTATGGGAAAGAATATATTCTTCCACATTTACAACTCCATCAGACAGACAACACAAATGTGCAATGTTCATTATTTTGTCCATGATCATTTGCATGTAGACCAGCCCTTTTCATCTGTTTGCATGTAGAGCACCCAAGGTGACTATCTGAGCCAGGATGAGTGGCCATTTAGAGCATAACCAGATAGAAGTAACACTATGTGGAGAGATGGAACTTGTGTTTGGATGCAGATTTACATGCCTGGTTCTTGCTTCAAAAAAGAATACTGTATGCACATTGAAGATCTTTATTTGGATCAGAGCAGAACAAAAAAGCAAAACAATCTGGTGATATGGAAACTACATGGATATGGAAGTAAAAATTATATAACTGAACATTAGTTCAACGATGCATGTTGCATATGCTGCTATGCTGCTGAGAAATACCATCTGTAGGACCACAAACAGTAACAGAAGAACTGAAACATCAATATAACCTGATCCACCTATGTTAAAAAAAAATTTCCATAGCACCAAATATCTTGTTTTAAATTGTTTGTACATATTTTTATTGTTTTAAAACTGTTAATTCAAATTGTTTTTACCATGACTGTTAGCTGCCCAGCGTCCACTTGCGGAGTGGGCGACAGATAAATCCAAAGGAAATAAATAAATATGTCTACTAGTATAGTAAGAAGCTCTGTGCTCTTTCCAGCTTTCCATACATTACTGTATAACTGAAGAAAAGTAAAATATCCCCCCACAATGCAATGGAATTTCCCATAGCAAATCTAACTGATGAAAAAACAACAGCAACCAGACACCCCCCCGCATTATTACAATTCCTGAACAAATTTTAAGAGAAAGACTAAATCAGGATATTTTAAAATAATTTTTAAAAATAGACCACCCAGTTTTGACAAACCCTATAGAGCAGGGGTGTAGAATTCATTTCCTATGAGGGCAGGATCTGACATAAATGAGACCTTGTCTGGCCAGGCCATGTGCATCATAAAATGTAATGCTAGGTAGCAGAGATATAAACTTTATAAAGGACACAGACAAACATAATTGAAGATTTTTTAAAAAAAACAAAACTCTTGATTAGGGCTCTTGCAATATTTGTTTATTTAACAGTTTCTGATAACTGACACCTCACTCTGAATTATTGCATGAAAATCTGGAGATGATGTCTGTGCTGTAGCAATCTTGAGTAGGCTGTCCAGGTGTTGTTCAGGTGCGTATCTGTAAGTTGCAAACTTACTTTTGATTGACATTTATTACAGAAATCTCATGGTCAATGCTTTGAGCCTAAGACCCAGGGGAAAACATGAAATGGCTGGACATTGTGAGCTTTTGTACATAAGCTGCCTTGTGCTGGTCAACCAATGAGAAAACAGAGGCTTTGCTCTATAGCTCCTGTGCAATTGAGCAAGCCTGGCAAAGCAAGCTGTGACACTGAAGGAAGCAAGAGAGACGGAAGCAGACAACAGTGAGTTGCTCTCTGGTCTGATAGGAACCCTCCAGGGGCTTGATCTGGCCCCTTGGGCTGCACGTTTGACATCCCTGCCATAGAGTTTTAAAAGCAAAAGACATTCAGAGGTGGTTTGCTATTGTCTGCCTCTGTCTAGCAACCCTAGACTCCCTTGGTGGTTTCCCCTCCTACTAACCAGGGCTGAAAGCAGCCAAGATCGAAAGAGGTCAGGCTAGTGTGGGTGATCCAGGTCAGGACAAAAGGTTTACGTTTAATTCAAATTTCTGGAGTGAAATTTTATATAAAGTCTTTTATTAGAATGTCATATATCACTTAAAACAGACGAGAAATTCCTTGTAGTAGTCTGTCTTAGGTATACACAGAGAAATAATTATAATTACTTTGACTTAATTGTACAAAACAACGTAGAATATTGAGGTTCTTAACAAAGAGTCTCAAAACAACTACGCTGATATTTTGTAAGCATCTGCTTGGCAATTCTTTCCCTAAGTAAGACTTCAGTCGAATCCACCCGAAGCGGAGTTGAGGGAAGCGGCGGCACCACCCACCTGTCAAGTAATGTGAATCTTTGGTAGTATGATGCTAACTGAATGTATTTGTAAGGCTCCATGAATGTTACTAACCATGAACTAAGCTGGGCGCATCAAAGCAGAAAATAGGCGGCGTGTCATTCGCGCCTCTCTCGCCTTTACTAACAAATGCAGGAATGTGCTCTTTGAAGATAAGCGCCTCCAGGGACAGGTTCTCAGGCCTAGTCCCAGGAAAAGACACCACAGGGGAGATAAGAAGTTTACCCTGTGGAGATTCACAGGTGAACACAGCATTGTTTAGAAATTGTAGCTTTGTTTAGAGAACCTTTGATGTGCCATCTTTAAGTATGCCCTCCGATGTCACTATGTATCAGTTCCAACACCTAGCTCAATTGAAGCATCTCGGATTATCCATAAACCGTACTTTGTTTCAATCCAAGGACTGGTTACTTTGAGATCTAATGTCCAGTACTCACTGCTCCTTGTGCACAACACGCCTTTCGAATGAGACCCACTAACCTTGCAGCGGATCACAGACTGCTCCGTTTAGTTCTTTCTCCTGACCTCCTGCTGGAGAGCCGCGCAGCCTCCCGCCCCCCCCCTGCTGTCCGGCGCCATTTTGGATCGCCTCAATCGCGGCATCCGCCGGAAGCGCCCCCGCCCGTCCCGCCTCCCCAGCCGCGCTTGGCACTAAGATGGCGGCGGGGGCCGCGTCTGTGGGTCGCCGAGCCGGCAGGAGCCTCCTATGGGCTTGGCTGGGCCCCGTCTCCGCGCGGAGCTCCCTGAAGCAAGTGAGTAGAGGGCCCGGCGGGCAAGGGGCCGGCCGCCGCAGAGAGGGGAAGAAAGGCCGCTCGCCGCTCCGCCAGGGCAGTCGTGGCGCTGGGCATGCTGGGACAAGTAGTCCCGCGGCTCCCCCAAGCCGCGCTGTCTTCTGGGCGGGGCTTCTCATTGAAGCGCGACGAAGCGGAAGCGCGGCGGCGTCTTTGAGACGAGCTGCGCGCATGCGTGAGACGCGCTCTTGCTAGTTTTTAAAGCGCCGCTTCTCTCCTGTCCCCCCCCCCCCCGGATGCGATGAATGGCGGCGGCCCGGAGTCTGTCCTGCGTGCACTGAATGTTGAGAAGTGTCGTTCGTGCTGCAGGATTACGCCGTGGTAGGAAGAGCCCTTCATTTCTGTTGAGGCCTGCTGAAATGCAGCCTCCCCCAAATCTTTAAGTGTCCCAGCCGGCTTCTGTACACATTTACAAACGATCTTTACAGCCCATTAGTCAGAACAGAGGATGATGCAGTGCAGTTTTGAGATTAAGAATGCGGTAAGAACCGGCTAAAGGCTAACAAAAACCTGAAGCGCTGCATACTCCTCTGTTGTCATCTGGTGAGGTTGTACCTTGGCTGTTGCGGCCTTCTGAAGCAAATGACAGCCTTGCTCCTGGCGCTAAGAGTCCGGATCTCTCATCAGGAAGACTCGACTGTCTCCTTTTGTTGCCATTTTGCATCAGAGGGAATACTTTTTTTCCCCATCTGAGGTTCCCTTCTAACTTCCCTGTGATTTAATCACTGTTTTTGTGTACGTGTTCTACCTTGGGTTTTAATTATGGGTCTTTATTTGGTGTTAAGATGTGTTATTACATCTGTTTTTAAATTGTTAGCCTCCTTGGTGGTCCTAATGTAAATAAAATAAAAATGCATTTTGCTACAGATCTACAGTGCTTTGCATCAGTGGATGATAAAATGAAAATCCTTTTTACCATATGGGGTTTTATATAAAAGGAATTTTATGTGGTTTAAATTTTTGCAGTTATTTTGTCAGCTATTAACATTTCTTATATCCTATCACACCAAACATTTTTGGCAGGTGCACATGTACTTAAGGAGTCAGTTTGGTGTAGAGGTGAAGTGTTCGAACTCTAATTAGGGAGAAGTGAGTTTGATTCCCCACTCCTTCACACGCAGCTGATCTTGGGTCAGTCACAGTTCTTTCAGAGCTGTTCTCTCTAGAGCAGTTTCTGTCAGAGCTCTGTCAACCACACCTCCCGTCTGTTGTGGGGAGGGAAGAGAAAGGAAATTGTAAACTGCTCTGAGTGAAGGGTGTGGTATATATCTAATCTCTTATTCTTCCTCTTCTCTTCTTTACATTTCCAAAGTTCAGCAGTTTTGCAGAGTTTTGGAATATAGATCTCTATATGCATGCCACCTGAATGAACATAGTTTATATGAATGCAGGGTTCAAATACAGCCTCTGCCATGAAGTTCATTAACAGTGCAATCCTAAACAGGCTCTTCTAAGTTCATTAACGTTAATGAATTTAGAAGATGTAACTCTATATTGGATTGAACTCTGAATGACCTAAACTATCCTGGTTCTCTGCTTAACTTGACTCAAGGCAGTTTTGTTATTTTGATGATAAAATAGACTCACTAAGCTCCCCCCCCACACACACACACTTTATACTGCTTCAGAGTCCCTGTACAACAGGGCAGTGTTAAGAGGTCTTTGAAACCAGTCTTCAACATTGTCTCTTAAACATGTTTTAAAGGAGGGACTATTTATTTATTTGGTATACTTACAGATATCCGTAAAACTCAAGGCAGCTTCAAAATAGTCTTACAAAAGGCTCTGTCAAACAATGTCCTTAAAATTACAGAATGCTATTACAAAAGTGAATGCATTCAAAAGTCTCAGCTCAACAAGAAACAAGACCATTCAGATAAAAACACAAAATCATGGTAAGAGCATTCCCAGGTCATCGAGCAACATTACGGAAGAGCATTGCCTTTACAAGCCCTGCTGGAAAATGTTGCTGACACCACCCAGTTGCTATATTCCACACTACTGGAAGTTCGGTATCTTCCAGCCCCTTACACCCCCTGTAGTGAGTACTTTAGCTTGGTTGATGTGGAGAATGGAGCTTTCAAAGTAGTGCATTGCTGGGACACTATTTGCTTTGGGTGCTTCATGACTTTTTTCTATGGTTCCAGCTGCCTGCAAGAATTTAACAGGAGACAGAAGTGGTACCCAAACCATAACTGGAACTGAAATCAATCTCTGCAACAAGTTTCAGAGTTAGGGCTCAGCTCTGGAGCTTCCAAAGCATTAATAATGAGGGTACAACCTTGATAGAGCCCTGTGGCGCAGAGTGGTAAGCTGTAATACTGCAGTCCAAGCTGTGCTCATGACCGGAGTTCAGGTAGCAGCTCAAGGTTGACTCAGCCTTCCATCTTTCTGAGGTCGGTAAAATAAGTACCCAGTTTGCTGTTAAAAAGCATTGAATCCAGTACTGAGCCCTGTGGTACCCCACTGCTTTCTACCCTCTGCTGTGAAATTTGCCCATTTATACTCACTCTCTGTTTACTATTAATTAGCCAGGTTTTGATCCACAAGAGGACTTGTCTTTTTTCCCCATGACTCTTGAGCTTATGTAGGAACCTTTGATGAGGAACTTTATCAGAAGCTTTCTGGAAGTCAAGGTAAACAACATCTGTTAAGTCCTCCTTATCCACATGTTTGCTCACCCCCTCAAAGAATTCTAACAGGTTAGTGAGACAAGATCTTCCCTTACAAAACCCATGCTGAGTCTTCCTCAGTAGCTTTTGTTCATCGATGTTCCTACTAATTCTCTCTTTAATAACAATTTCCACCAACTTTCCTGGTATTGACGTCATACTGACTGTCCTGTAATTTCCTGGATCTCCTCTGAAACCCTTTTTAAAGATAGGGTGACATTAGCTACCTTCCAGTCCTCAGGAATGGAGGCAAATTTTAATGAAAGATTACATAATTTTGTCAGGAGATCCACAAGTTCACCTTTGAGTTCTTTCAGATCTCTTGAATGTATGCCATCCAGGCCTGGTGACTTACCAGTTTTTAAATTGTCTATCAGTCGTAGGACCGCCTCTCTTGTCACCTCATTCTGAGTTAGGTCTTTTAACACCCCTCCCAAAATCAGCGGTTCTGGAGTGGGCAAACACTTCTCATCTTCCACAGTGAAGACCGAGGCAAAAAATGCATTCAGCTTCTCAGCCGTTTCCCTATCCTCTTTCAGTAATCCTTTTACCCCTTGTTCATCCAAGGGCCCCACTGCCTCCCTGACTGGTTTCCTGCTTCTAATGTATTTAAAGAAAATTTTATTGTTGGTCTTTATGTTTTCTGCAATATGCTCTTCATAGTCCCTTTTTGCCTGCCTGATCACAGACTTGCATTTGATTTGCCACAGTCTGTGTTCCCTTTTATTAACCTCACTGGGACTAGCTTTCCACCGCTTAAAGGAATCTTTTTTACCTTTTACAACTTCCATTACTTTGTTAACCATGCAGGCCTTTTAAAATACCTATTTGTGCCTTTCCTAACCTGCAGTATATATTTCATCTGAGCTTCTAAGATTGTTGTTTTAAATAGTCTCCAAGTTTCCCCAAAGGTTTTGACCCTTTTTACCTTTCCTTTTCGTTTCCTTTTTACATGCCTCCTTATCTCAGAGAACTTACCTTTTTAAAGTTAAAAGTGGTTGTGTTGATCTTTTTGGGCAACTCCTATTTATACAAATGGTGAACTCAATAACAATATGGTCACTGTTCCCAAGCGGTGCAATCGCTTTTACATCTCTCAACAGATCTTGGGCATTACTTTGGATCAAATCCAGGATTGCCTCTCCTGTGATAGGTTCTGTGACCATCTGCTTCATAGTACAGTCATTGAGAGTGTCTAGAAACTCAGTCTCTTTCCCCCACCTTGAGCATGTATTGACCCAATCAATGTGTCGGTAGTTAAAATCACCTATTATGACACAGTTTTTACATCTAGCCACTATCTTTAAATCTTTCAGCATGTATCTTTTGATCTGGTGGGCGATAACAAGTTTCCAGAGTTAAGCTTTCTTTGGGATCCACTATTTTGACCCTTACAATTTCCAGAAGCCGTTCTAATTCTCTTACCTTCTCTGTCTTACTGGACTGTATACCTTCTCTGACACACAGAGGCACACCTCCTCCAACCCCTCCCTCCCTGTCCTTACAATAGAATTTATATTGAGGAAACACCGTGTTCCACTGATTCTCCTCATCCACCAAGTTTCTGAAATGCCCACAATATCTATGTTTCCCCCCAACACTAAGCATTCCAACTCCCCAATTCTACCTTTGACACTTCTAGCATTTGTATATAAGCATCTATAATTTCTCAGGCAAGTTGGGCCTGTAACCTTCCTCCTGCTGCCTCGAGACCTAGCCAGGCAATCCATATTGTTTGTCACCGTCTCAGTGGACAACTCTAATCCATTGCCCTGTAGAAAAGTAACAGCTAACCATCTCTTTTGAGATGAGCCATCCTGGACTGCAGACAGTTCATCTGTTGGCTTTCCCTCAAGATTCAGTTTAAAAACTGCTCTGCCACCTTTTTTATTTTAAGCACCAACAGTCTGGTTCTTTCTCAGGACTGTCAAGCAATCGGATCTCAAGTAACCAGTCCTTGATTTTGAAACAAAGTATAGGTTTATTGATAATCCATGTGCTTCTGGTGAGCCAAGAATTGGAACTGATACAGAGTAATAGCAAAGTGTATACTTAAGGATGGCACATCAAAGGTTCTATCAGCAAAGCTACAATTACTAAACAGTCCTGTATTCACGTGTGAAAGTTCACACAGTTCTTTCTTTATCTCCCTGTGGTTATACTTCCTGGGTCCAGACTTGGCCTGGGAAAATGTCCCTGGAGGCTTTATCTTCAAAGAGCTAATTCCTGCATTTGTTAGTAAAAGCGAGAGAGGCGCAGGGAGGCGGCGCCAGCTAACTCTGCTACTTTGATGTGCCTTAGCTTTGTTTCAATGTTAGTAACAGGTACAGTACAGCAGTCACATTCTGATAAACATAGACAGTTATGGTAAAATGAAACATTGCTTGACAGGGACAAGTGGAGACCATCTCTTTTGTACAGCTCTTGCTTGTTCCAAAAAGCATCCCAGTGGCTAACAAACTTGAACCCTTCCTCCCTACACCATCATCTCATCCACGTACTGAGACTCCTAATTTGTGCCTGTCTCTCCAGCCCTGTGTGTGGAACAGGTAGCACTTCTGAGAAGGCTACCTTGGAGGTCCTGGCCTTAAGTCTCCTGCCTAGCAGCCTAAATTTTTCCTCCAGGATCTCATGACTGCATTTTCCTACATCGTTGGTGCCAACATGTACCACGACCACTGGCTCCTCCCCAGCACTGTATAACAGTCTATCTAGAACATGCATAATGTCCGCTACCTTTGCACCAGGCAGGCAAGTCACCATACAGGCAGTACGCTGGTTTGCCGCCCAGCTGTCTACTTGTCTAAGGATCGAATCACCAACTACCAAGTGTCCCCCTCCTTCCCTGCCCAGGGATGGTTACTTGGTGCGAAAGGATACCCAAGCACAGGGCTTTTTTTGTAGAAAAAGCCCAGCAGGAACTAATTTGCATATGAGGCCACACCCCCTGACCCAAAGCCAGCCAAAATAGTTTTCCTGTGTGTTTGTGCTAAAAAAAAAAGCCCTACCCACATACCAGCTGAAGAAGAGGTCCCTTCTGAGGGCAAATTCCCCTTATCCTCAGCATGGTATCCTATTGCCTCATTGGTATCCTATTGCCTCATGTTCCCTGACAGTGGTGGGGCTGCCATTTCCAGAATGGGACACATCTAACAAGTCCCCGAGAGTCTTCTCCATGTGCCTAACTGACTCTCTCCGCTTCTCCATGTCAGCCACCTTGGCCTCAAGGGTGTGAACTCATTGTCTGAGAACCAGGAACTCCTTGCACCGAGCACACACCCAAAACTTCTGTCCAGTGGGCAGATAGTCATACATATGATACTTAGTTCAAAACACTGGATAGCCCCCAACCCCCTGCAGGCATTCTGCCTTCTTAATTGCTTTTTAATTTTTAAAATTGTTTTTAAATAAATATATACAATCCCCCTTTTTATACCCTTTGGGTTTATGTGGCTCTCCTTGTGGAAAGTCTACTTACCTTATTGGGAACACAAGGAGACTAAGGCCTGGCTTCTTCCCCCTGGCTTCCTCACTCTGGCCTTACAAATGAAAAGAGGGTGGGGCCAGCATTCAGCCTCAGGCAACACAGACACTTCCAATCAGCAGTGATCACATGATGCAATCAGCTACTGCCCAGTCAAAACAGACAAACACGAACAGAAACATCTATATGGATAGCAGTTATAATTCTGTGAGATCTCCAGCCCTCACCTGGAGACTGGCTACAGTGGTTCCCAGGATTAGAGGTCTCTCCCTCAGAGGCCTATAGTGATACATTAGGAATTTCCGACCAACCTGGAAAGGTACCATTAAAAGCCTCTGGGCAAGTGCCCCTCCCAGCCTTGCTGTCTTTCCACCCAACCAAGTAAAGGCATTCTCTTCCCCCTCCACCTCAAGGAGAGCTGATCTCTGACATCTGGACAGCAGTTGTAATTCTGAGTGATCTCCAGCCTTCACCTAGAGATTGGCAACAGTGGTTCCTAGGAGGAAAGACCTCTCCCTCAGAGGCCTGTAGTGATTCCTTAGGAATTCCTCACCAACCTGGAAAGGTACCACTAAAGGCCTCTGGGCAAGTGCCTCCGCAGCCTTACTGTCTTCCCACCCACCCAAGTGAAGGCATTAATTCCCCCACCCCACCCCGCACACACACACACACATCTCAAGGGGAGGTGATCTCTGCTATCTGGATTTTCCTAACCTGGAGTTGGCAACCTGGCAGCCTCTACATGGGAAAAGGACAGTCTTTCTTCACAGTGGGTGGGGGGGGGAGAAGAAGATGAAGAAGAAGATATTGGATTTCTATCCCGCCCTCCACTCCGAAGAGTCTCAGAGCGGCTCACAATCTCCTTTCCCTTCCTCCCCCACAACAGACACCCTGTGAGGTGGGTGGGGCTGGAGAGGACTCCCACAGCAGCTGCCCTTTCAAGGACAGAGTCTCAGAGTGGCTCACAATTTCCTTTACCTTCCTCCCCCACAACAGACACCCTGTGAGGTGGGTGGGGCTGAGAGGGCTCTCACAGCAGCTGCCCTTTCAAGGACAACCTCTGCCAGAGCTATGGCTGACCCAAGGCCATCTCAGCAGGTGCAAGTGGAGGAGTGGGGAATCAAACCCGGTTCTCCCAGATAAGAGTCTGCACACTTAACCACTACACCAAACTGGCTCTCCAGGAAGGGGAGGAACCAAGCACCTGGACGTTGGTAACAGTGGTTCCCTGGGAGGAAATGGGTGATAGCATCAAGCAGCTGTCACTGTGAAGAAAACTATTACAAGCCTCCCTTTTCTTCCTTTGTTTATCTGCTGTTGTTGAAACGGCCCCTTCCTGCTGTGAACGAACATTCCTTGTTCAGTTGAAGTTGATGTTAACTACTACTCTTTGTGTGGGTTAAAGGGAGGAAGGTAGACAAACAGAATGAAATAAAGAGACTGAAAGAGATAGAAAGAACAGAAGGGGGAGGTAGAAAAAAGAGGGGGAGAAAGGAGTGAGAGAAAAATGAGAAGGAAGAAGGGCCCTGAGGAGAGGCAGTAGTGATCAGTAAGCTCCCAACAGAAAACTGTCTCCCTCAGAGGTCAGTGGCCATCTGATGGTGTTCTTGTCTGACAGGGCTGGTAGTGGGCGTGGGAGGGCAGAATCGGCCAATGGCACAGCAGAGATGGATTGCAAGCCAATCCTGCAAGAATGTGGGGAAGGCTGCAGTAGGTGGGTGACAGAGGCTACCCAATGGTAGTGGGAAGTGGTGACAGAGTGTCAGCGAATCAGGACGCCAGAATTTGCCACCATGGCTTTGGTTTTATGACTAAAAGATGGCCACTATTCTTAAATTATATAGTTTTGATTGACAAAGTGCCCAATCACCCTTACCTGCTTTAATTTTGTAAAGCTGGCTTTCTTTTTCTTTTTGAAAAAAAAAATCTAGGTAACTTGTACTAGGTTAATTTGGTTAGTGTCAATATTCTCAATTACAGTTTTGTGTGTTTTTACTGTTTACATTTTTGTTATTGTCATTGTTAAGGTTAATGTTAATTGTTAAAAATGCTTAGATTCTGGAAGAAAAACACACACACCCAAAAATGACGCTGCTAGTCCTCTCTGCTAGCACTGCCTCATTTCGATGCAGAAAGATGCTGCCTGGGTAACTTATAACAATATTTTTCACTGCCACTCCATCTTGGATGATACCCACAGTTGTGCCTATAACCAGCACCAGTATTCATGACTGAGTGTTCAAGTGTGGTGCCGTCACAGACAATCATTCTCCAAGTTTCCTCTCTGGTTTAATTTTTTAAAAGGAGACCACATTGCATCCTCCTGTCCAGCATCACTCTTCATAATCTCAGAATAGCCTTTGCAGTCATTCAGTCTGAGACCATGCCAATGGCTTTACTTGGTGGCTGATCTTCCTGAAAACCATTTTCTTTGAGATTTTGTATATGTAGAGCTCTTGTTCCAGAGGATTGACCCCATTATATTCTGTCCTTTCTTCTTTAAGCAGAGACTAGAATCAAAATTCATACAGTACATTTAAAGGGCTTAACCTTTTTCTCGGAAGCAATGAAGCTATTTCGTCTCTGGAATGCTGACCCACTCATTTCATACAGAGTGTCATTGTTTTGGCAACTAAGAAAATACAAGCAAAAGCTGTATCAAGAGAGTGAAATATTTTATTTTGATGAATATTTTTGTCTGGTTATTTTAGTAATGTTATTCATGATTTAGGTTTTATGTTCTTTGTGTTTGGTTGCAATGGCCTTTGGCGACATGCAATAAACACTCTTTGTACTCCATAATTCTGGGATAATGAAAGTGTGGTCCAGACATTAAAAAAATCCCCACTTCTTGGAATGCAAACTGAGGTTTTCAGGCTTAATATAAACTAGTAAAAGTTAAGCTGGTCTCCTTGTTCCTGGTTCCTGCCGTTGTAGAAATTAGTGCTGGCTACAGTAAAGTCACTGGAAAGTCTCGGGAACTATTTATTGTCTTGTACGCTCTGACAATATCTAGACTGTCAGTCTCTCACACACTCTTTGTAATGAATCTTCTTTTCTTATAAGTGTAGGCACACACTTGCATTGCATGGCTTTCACAAAGCAGTGGTTTGTCTTGGCTCATGACAGTTTTTGCACACAGTTTGTACACCCTGGAAGAAGCAAATACACAGCCACCAAAGAAGCACTCCAGATTGCTGTCAATGTTCCTGAGACAAAGGTGTCATCCCTGGAAAATGGCTTAAGAGTTGCTTCTGAAGATTCTGGACTTTCCACGTGCACAGTAGGTGACAGTTGTGAGTGAATTGCTTCCCCTCTTCTACCCCCATCTGTAATTTTTTACCACTATTGTTAAATTAAGAAAGCTTTGAAAATATTATTTAAACTGTGACCTTATACCATACATGTCACATTCTCAGGGTGCAGGCAGGCAGGAGTCCAAAGCCAGTCCAAGGTCAAAGTCCAGGAAGTCAAGTAGGAGCCAAGTCACCAATGCAGAATCACAAACTGGAATCAGAAGTCAGTGTCCAAAAGCCAAAAGGTCAGGGTGCCAAGGAAATCAAGCAGGTCAGGATCAGGAAGGAGTGTGGATGCAAGCCAGAGAATTGACTTGTTGCTTCCACAAGGTTACCAGGTCCTGGGTGGGAGCTATATGGGAGTCTCAATCAGCCTGCTCCCTGGGTGGCAGTGACTCTGCTAGAACTCAGGGCTGAGAGATCTGAAGCATCGACGTGCCTCATGTCTTCGCTCTGAAAGTTCTTTCCGGAGCCTGCTTCGAACTCTTGAGATGGGAGGAGGAGAGCTTGGAGGAGATTGTCAACAGCTGACACTGGTGCCTGGAGAGTGATTGATGGGCCAGCTGCTGTTTGTTCAGCTGAGGAACTGGCTGGCAACTCTTCCAGGTCTGTTAACCCTTCCAGCTCCTCCTTCTCAGGGCTCATGACAATACCTACTCAGAAGTCAATCTCATCTATTCCCAATGATATTTGTTTCTCAACAAATGTGTTCAGATTTGGGATGTTGGAGTAGCTACAGTTCACTTTTCTTACATGGAATGTAAGGACATGGAATGTATATACATTTTGTGTACAGATGTGCTATCAAGTTGTTATCAACTTACGGCAACCCCAGCAGAGGGGCTTTCAAGGCAAGTGAGAAGCAGAGATGGTTTGCCATTGCCTTTTTCTGCAGCATCTTCCTTGGTGGCCCCTCATCAAAGCACCAATCCTGTCTCACTTCCAAGATCTGATAAAATCAGGTTATACCATGCTGCCTTCCCTTCCCTGGTTTTACGTAGGAGATGGATAATGATGAAAAAGTTTGTGTGAAGGTCTGGATTGCTGCATCAACAGGGAAGCAGTCAGTCATGGAGCTCAGTGGCTGTTATGGCAACCTGAGCAGTAGTCTGATGTTGCAGTTTGATTTTGAATATCAAACTAGTGCAACAGAGGAGACCAGAGGGGGTACACCAGTAATAGCTACCATCCATGGTTCATCATATAGCCTATTCAAACATGGAGGTTTGAGATATGTAGTGATAGAGAAGTCCCTGGGCCGACTTGTTTGTGCACTCTTCAAAAGCCATTTCAGCTGTCATGGAATTGTCTGCACCTGATATGCAACAGTGGTGAGGTGGCAGGAGAGAGCTCATTCATATCCCTTGTGGAGAATGCCAGCATAGCTCTCTGAACCTCATCAGTGTTTATCATGGGGAGTCTGCAAAAGATGAGTAGCTTTTGATAGATACAGGTGGGTGTATAATGTACATGATGTGAAAGGGGGTATAGCAGCAATTACTAATTTTACAATACTGTGTCCGTCATATAATTTTTTTTCCAAAATGGGAAGAAAACTGATTTAATGTCCTGCAGTTTTCTGTGCTCTGACTGCCAATTCTCTGCCAGTTCCTTTCCATAAAGGTACTCTATACCCCATCTTTGCTGACTGTTCAAGCATACCTTTATGCCTACATTCTTGGGCGTAAGGAGCTCTACGGAGAGATCAGCATCATGTGTTGGTAGTGCTAGAAGAAGTAGCTTGGTTGACATCAAAAGTACATAGTAATAACGATTGCATCTTGAAGTATGTCTGAAGATGGAGCTGGTGTTTGGTGAGGCTGAGAGCAGACTGCACGTCTAGCTGTCTCTCCATTTTCTATCTTCTGGATACAAAACTTCTTATAGTAAATTTTCATCCATTTGAGCAAAATGAACAGTTCTTTCCCTCAGAATGCTGAAAACAGTATTTTTTCCTCCCCATCAGTTGGTAAGACTAATAATTTGTTTTGAATGAGGTGGGACTTTGGATTGATGCCGGAAGCAGATACGAGAATGAGAAAAACAACGGAACAGCCCACTTCCTGGAGCACATGGCTTTTAAGGCAAGTCTTTAAAACAGGTTTTCTGTATAGCTTTTGGACTGAAATAGTAACGTCTCCTTAATGCTAGACCTTATATTAATTTATCTTCAATGCTAGACCATAAGGCTAGACCTTATGCCCAGCCTTTGGCTAGGAAGTAAGTAGGTAATTTAGGTCTTCCAGACAAGGTTAAGGAATCTTGCATAAAATATTCATGCTTCAAGATGCTTAAGGTGACTATAAATGCTAAAGAAGTGGCATTTACAGTCTACAGGTGACTGATTCTGTTATTACTTCTACTGTTATCCTACTTCTGTGACCTGGGCCATATGGATTGCTTGTGGCTGAAAGGACTGTCTGGCTGTCCCTAGGAAGATCTGCCTCTTGCATAACAAAGTGCTGTATTACTCACAATGAGAGAGAGCTTGATTCTTGTGTGGGATGTAGCAGTGTGCTCAGCAGGATGGGTTTGCAGAACACAAGATGAGCCCTGCTGGATCAGACCAGTGATTCATATAGTCCAGCATCCTGTCTCATTCAGCGGCCGATCATTTCCTCTGGAGATCCAGCAACAAGGCAGAAAGGCCCTGATGTTGTCTCTTGGCACTGGGATTCAGAGTGTTATTGGCTCTGAACGTGGAGATTCCCTTCAGTCACCTTGGCTAATAGCCCCTGATAGACCCGTCCTCCATAAATCTGTCTAATCCCCTTTTAAAACTGCCTATACTTATGACCAACACTATATCCTCTGGGAGCAAAGTGAAGATTGTTTACCGTGTGGGATATAATAAGAGAGGAGGCATTTAGCTTTCGTTTTGATTGGTTTGTGTAACCAGTCAGGTGAAGTAAAAACTTGATTTTTAAAATTTGGATTGTTATATGTATTTCTGGTTTTATTCTCCCTCACCCTGCCCTTCCATTAACAATGAGCAAAATGTACACATCTGTTTCATGCAATACCTATGGATGATCACCTGACAAAACAAAAACTTTGAACCTGTCAAGCTTGCCTAGCGTTGCATTGGCAGTGGTATCTGTTCAGAGAGATTTAGGGTTTGTTATTTTATTCTGGTTTTAAGTGGAAATGGCTTGAACTCTTATTGTAAGCTGCCTTGAATCACAAGGAAAGGTGGAAGATAAATGTTTTGATAAAGAAATAAAAATTAGAAATGGAACATTTTCTGTGGGGAAACTTTCTGTCGACTTCTCTGTGTGCAGGGTCTGTTCTTGTCATATGTTATAACACAGGGGCAGCCTTTTATGCTGCTCTCTTATACTTCAGAGGCATTCCTGAGGAATCATATTGTTCTGCATTAGAATCAAACAACTGGGGACCTGCAAGAAACTTGCAGGGTGGCTATCCTATTCCCCCTGCCTTTGCTTCCTCCCTTCGCCCCCTACCTCTCCCACACACTTTCTCCCTTCTGCCACCCTTTTTCTTACTCTCACTCCTCCCTGCATGCCACTTCCTCTCTTTTTCTGCCTCTCCGCTTCATAACTCTTTCTCTGTCTGCCCCGTCACTCTTCCAGCCTCCCTTCGTAGAAAGATCTGTTCATAGCTCCAGTCACTGGATTTAAGTATCCAAAGATACCCTGACTTCACTATTGGAATATAAGATAAACATGTTTTCTTCAAATGTGTGCACTTTAGTAACTTAATACGGCTTATAGTCCATTCCATTTTAGTGGTGGCTGCTGCTCTCCAGAAAATCAAAACGGACCTCCCAGCTACAGAGATCAATTCCCCTTAGAGTTGCCAGCTCCAGGTTAGGAAATTCCTGGAGATTTGGGGGTGGAGTCTTGAGATGTTGAGGCTCAGGGGGAGAAACAACCTCAGCCAGGCTATAATGCCATGGAGTCTATCCTCTGAAGCAGCCATTTTCTCCAGGAGAACCGATCTCTGCCATCTGGAGAGCAGTTGTAATTCTGGGTAATCTCCAGCCCTCATCTGGAGGTTGGCAAAGGTAGTTCTCATGGAGGAAATCACTGATTTGGAGAATTAAGTCTATGGTATTATACCTGTCTGGTGTCCCTCCCTTTCTCAAGCCCCACTTTCTCCAGGCCTCACCCCACAAATGTGCATGAATTTCCCAATCTGGAGTTGGCAACTCTTATCTCCTTCCCACTAACAGCCAACCTACTTTTATCTGCCCCTCTGTCTTTAGCTTTCTCTCTCCTTCCCACTCTCCTGCAACCTCTGCTTAAGAAAACTACAGTCTTGCTCCACAATGAGGACCAAAGCAGCTTACATTATTCTCTCCCCCTTTTTATTTGCAGAACAGCCATGTGGGGTTGGTTAGGCTGAAGTATGTGACTGTTCCAAAATCACCCAGTCAGTTTCCACAGCAAGATGGTGATCTGAACCTGGGCATCCCAAACCCTACTGCGCACTTAACCACTACACTAAACTGGCTGTCTTAAACACTTAAAGGGATAAAGTACATGTACACTGCAATCCTAAACAGAGCTATGTCTTTCTAATTCTATTTAAATCTGAGGATTTAAAAGAGCACAACTCAGGTAGGACTACAGTACAAAGGGAAACATGCTTTTTAAAAAGGTCTGTATAAAATTCTGCCTAACTCTTACCTTACAAGAGACATCAGTACACTCAGTGAGACTCCAGAATGAGAATACGGGAGAGGAATAATGCCCGTAGAAGTTTAATATATTCTAAATGCTTGTGTGGAAATTGAAGGGGGAAACAACAATATTCTACCCTTCACACTGTGGTGTGCACGCTTATCTGTAACTTGTGAAGTGGCTCTAGCCCTCCACATTTTTGCAACTTGGCGCTGCGGGGCTCCAGCCCTCTGTTCCACTCAAAAAAGCTCAGGGGTGACCCAAGTCACATGGAGGTGTCTAATGTGGTGCCCCCCAGGGCCAGGGCCCTAGGCTATTGCCTGTTTTGCCTAGTGGTGGGGCCGACCCTGCCTATAAAACACCACAGCAACCCAAATCTAGAAACCTTAGTTTCCACTTAGAATCATAATTTGTTGAGAAAGATGCTGTTATGGCTGTCCTTGCATACATAGTGATGATGCTGTGTCTTGTCGCTACAGTATTTTCTGAGGTCTAGCTGATCAGTCTCTCACCTTGTGAGCCAGATGTTTTCTCTACTGCCTTGTAGAGAAAACATCTGGCTTATTGCCAATAATCTGGAAATGTCACATGCCAGACAAACTAGTAGGATTCAGATCTTGGAATCCCTGCTGCTGGGCACCTGTAGATTATTTTTCTGGTTGGGGGCTATATTCGTTTATCAAACTTGTTTCTTCCTTTTCCGCTGAAGTCATTTGGCTCTTTTGCTCTCTGAACTAATTATCTCTCTCTAAATTACAGGGAACAAAAAAGAGATCTCAATTAGATCTGGAGCTGGAAATTGAAAACATGGGAGCTCATCTGAATGCTTATACATCAAGAGAACAAACTGTCTATTATGCAAAGGCTTTTTCAAAAGACTTGCCAAGAGGTAACCATAAATTCCTAATACACTTTTTCTGAATACATTAACCTTGAAAAGAGATTCTATAGACATTAACTTGGTTTACAAGGGCTAGCAAAAGATGGTCTTATTCCTCTCTGTGGCATACTTTTCCATGTAGATAGATGGGCAGCCGTGTTGGTCTGAAGCAGTAGGAGTCAAGTTTCACCTTTAAGACCAACGAAGTTTTATTCAGAACATATTTTCTGTATCTTATCCCCTCGTCTGAAGAAGTATGCCTGCATACAAAAGCTTACGTTCTGAATAAAACTTTGTTGGTCTTAAAGGTGAAACTTGATTCCTACTTTGTTATACTTTTCCATGTTCGTTTTGAAGCTGTGGTTCAGCATGATGGGTTAAGAGAAGGTTGGTAGTGTGATGTTTGCCTGTCTTTTATTCCCTTGGCTAGTATTTGGATGGGAGACCTCCAAGGATTTGTGTTTATCTGTCTGCTTTGTGAGTGTGTGTGTGTGCGCCTGTTCAGTTTCATTTAGTAGAAGTGCAGCCAGCTGCTGGGGTACAAGGCAATGAAGACTGTATTCCAGGGAACTGCATGGCTATATTTTTTATTATGTTTTTTTTGGAGAAATGAGAAAGTCTTCTGGCTCCACCCACAGTCTCCCAGCTCCACCCCAAAGTACTCTGGTATTATCTGAGTTGGACTTGGCAACTGTAGAACCCTGAGTTGGATCTGACTTGGTTCTGTCAGTAAAAGACGGGGAGGAGGCCCTTTCCAAGCCTATTTTGGCATTTGAGGGAGAACTCATGGGCCTAGTCCTGACTAGGGTTGCCAGCTTCAGGTTGGGAAATTCCTGGAGATTTTGTGGTGGAGTCTATGGAAGCCAGACTTTGGGGAGCGGAGAGGCCCCAGCTGAATATAATGCCATAGAGTCCACCCCCAAAGCACTTGTTTTTTTACAGGGGGAAAGAGATCTGTTGTCTGGAGTTCAGTTGTGATACCTAGAAGCTTTCCTACCCTAGGCCTGGCAGCACTCTCTGGGTGACTTGATGCCATCTGACTGGCATGACTTAACTAGGTCTGACTGCTTGCTCCTGTTCAGCAGTAGCCCCCCCATGACAGCCACTGTGTTGTGGCTGTCAGCGCTTCAGAGCAGGGTCTGCCAGACCCAGGTTCTTGCTGTGAAAGCTGAGTGGATGATTCAGCCTAACCTACTGTGCAGGTTAGGAGGAACGGAAGGAGGAACGGAAACTCAAAAGGAGAAACGGAAAATGATGTAAGCTGCTTTGGTCTCCACTGCAGAGAAAGACTGTCCTTTTCCTAGGTAGAGGTTGAAGGGAGAGGGAAGGAGATGGGAAGCTGAAGTCAGAGGGGCAGATAAATGTAAGTTGGTGGTTGGCTGGGAAGGAGGGAGGGTTGCCAACTCCAGGTTCAGAAAATGCTGGAGATTTGAGGAGTGGAGCCTGGAAAGAGTGGGGTTTGAGGAGTGGTACCTCAGGTAGGTACAATGGCATAGACTCCTCCCTCCAAACCAGCCATTTCCTTCTGGGGAACCATTGTTGCCAGTGTCCAGGCATGGCCTGGAGATCACTTATCTCTCCAGATGGGCAGATATCAGTTCCCCTGGAGCAAATGGTACACTCTGAGTCATTATACCCTGCTGAGGTCGCACACACACACCCACGACAGCCAGTGTGACATGGCAATTGGCACTTCAGAGCCGGGTCTGCCAGATCTGGCTTCTTGCTACGGAAGCTGATCTGGGTGATTTCGGACCAGTTGCAGACTTTTAGCCTAACCTGCCTAACAGGGTTGCTGTGTAGATCAAAAGGGGGAGAGGAGAATGATGTAAGCTGCTTTCATCCCCACTGTGGAGAAAAACTGAACTTTTCCTATGTAAAGGATACAGAGAGGGGGGAGCAAATGGAAAGCAATCTACCCCTCTCTTTTGCCCCTGAACCCTTCTTTCTCAATCTACTCCCTTTCTCTGATAACCTACCCCACATTTCCCCAATTTCTCCATTTCCGTTCCCAAAAGCTGCCTTTTCAGCATACCTTGCCTCCCTCTATCTTTCCCTTTCCTCCCCAGCCCTCCCACTAAGGCCACAACACTCACCCACAGCAAATTTCTAGCACCCATTGTATTTCTCTCCACAACTGGCCTTATTACTAGTAAATAAATAAATCTCCTACCTTCTGGGGACACAGAAAACAATTCTGCGCCATCCTCTATATGACAGCCCTTCAAGTCCTTGAAGATGGTGATCATATCACCTCTCAGCCACCTCCTCTCCTGACTAAACATGCCCAGCTCCTTCAGCCTTTCCTCATAGGACTTGGTCTCCAGACCTCTTATCATCTTTGTCGCCCTCCTCTGGACCCGTTCCAGCTTGTCTATATCCTTCTTAAAATGTGGTGCCCAAAACTGAACACCATACTCCAGGTGAGGTCTTACCAGAGCAGAGTAAAGCAATACCATCACTTCACATGATCTGGACACTATACTTCTGTTGATACAGCCCAATATTGCATTTGCCTTTTTAGCCACCAGTGCTGCAGGCTGCAGTGGGGGCCACGGGCATTGGGGTGGGTGCTCCAACTCTTGAGATAATTTGTGAGGGGGCCCCCACAGGGTTTAATCCGGCACTGCTACCCATCTCATTCTAGCTATCCAGTATACTTTTCCTCAGAGCTGCTGATGCAACCCAAGTATCCCTGCCTAGCACTACAACCAGCATCAGGGATTTGTGCCAGAAAATTGGGGCCAATAGCTACTACTATGCTGCCAGTGGGTCTAGGATCAGGGCTGACTATTAGCAGGCACACAGAGAAGTCCATCCTATCATGTATACTATGAGAGGATGATATGCATCTTGATAAAAAGGTAGGCCGTTTCAGACTCTGGGGTGACATTGCTTTCACAACATTTTCCTGGCAGACTTTTTATGGGATGGTTTGCCATTGCCTTCCCCAGTCATCTACACTTTCCCCCCAGCAAGTAGGGTGCTCATTTTACTGACCTCAGAAGGATGGAAGGCTGAGTCAACCTTGGGCCGGCTACCTAAACCAGCTTCCGCTGGGATCGAACTCAGGTCGCAAGCAGAGAGTTTGGACTGCAGTACTGCAGCTTTACCACTCTGTGCCACGGGGCTCTTATGCATCTTGATACTTCACCCATGACACCATTTATAGCATATATGGCTACCACTGCAATCCTATTCATTTATTCACCCATATGACACTATTTATTGGGTATATGGCTACCACTGCAATCCTATTCAGAGTTATTCCAGTCTAAGTGACTTCAACAGATGTGGACTAACTCTACATAGGTTTGTACTGCATGATACTTATTTGATGGTTGATAGAATATAGTGAAGAGACTTTTAAATTTTCTCTATTGCTGTCATTATTTGTTACCTATCCCTGCAGCTGTGGAGATACTTGCTGACATCATCCAGAACAGCACACTTGGGGAGGCTGAAATTGAGCGGGAGCGTGGTGTGATCCTTCGAGAGATGCAGGAAGTTGAAACCAATTTGCAGGAAGTGGTCTTTGATTATCTCCACGCCACAGCTTATCAAGATACTGCACTAGGACGGACTATTCTAGGACCCACAGAAAATATCAAGTATGGTTCACCATTGCTCTCGTTTCTAAAATGATATTTAAATCCATAAAATGAAGATCCCTAGTTGGAAAGAAATTGACTCTCAATAAAGAAAAAAACAGCTTGTCAGGGCCTTCCTGCATAGATATGTATGTACATAAAAATTAAAAGAGCATGCGCTCTTGTATGAGCCTCATGTCTTTCTTCTAGCTCTTGTTTTTCTTGTAGGGATGTGACAGATTTCAAGCACTCTTGCATATTTTGTACCTAGAAAAATGCAATTTCCCCCCCAGGAAATGAATATTTCTATTGTTAAATGCTAGATAGTTCCACAATATGGTTTGTGATGTATATTTATTAATGACAGACAGACAGACCAGACCGACTGAAGATAGAGAGATAGATAGATAGCCTAATGCTCAAGTTTGTCCTTTCACAGTTCATCTTCTGTCCTCTTCTCTTCCCTGTGACATAACTACTGACAGGCAATACAGATTTGTAAAAATTATTTATGAAATTCTGCTAGTTTCTCAAATGTAACTTGCAGCTTAAACTCTTGTAAAGGTCATTTGAACAGGTTATGGGCTGGCTGTAATGGCAGGGTTCCCAGAAACTCCTGCCTAGTGAGAAGAGGCCTCTGCCTGCCCACTCAAGTGGGTGCTGCTTGCTGTACAAATAACAGACTAGGCTGCACATCTACTGATTTTTTTTAAAGTGGCAAGCTGTGGCTATTTATTATGTTAATTACGTGCAAATGAGGCATTGCATGTTGCTAAAATGAAATTTGCATTATCCAGCTAAAGAACACAGAAGGAGCCCTGCTGCATCCAACCAGTGGTCCTTCTCTCATCTCTCACAATAGCCAGCCAGTTACTGTGAAGAGCCAACAAACAGGCGTCAAGGCCTTCTGCTGATGTTGCCTCCTACCATTGGAATTCAGAAATTTACTGCCTTTGAATGTGGATGTTCCCTTTAGTCACATGGCTAGTAGCTGCTGATAGGCCTGTCCTCTAGGAATCTGTCTAATCTGTCTTTTAAAGCTGCCTGTGCCTGTGGTCAATCCTTATATCCTCTGACAGTGAATTGCACATTTTAAGCACTCCTTGAGTAAAGAAGTATTTCCTTTTATGTTTCTTGAATCTGAACTTATGGACAGTAGTCCATCAACTTCATTGGATGCACCTTGAACTAGCAGGTGATACACTGCTCTTCAGCCTCAGCCAAGGGTTCCTGTTTAGTTCAACTAAGTGAGCTCTAGCACTTATCATTTATTACATGTTATGACGATTTCACCCACCCTCACAGGGTTTCCCTTTATCGTGTTCTTTTCTGAGCAGCAACTTTTCCCTTTTTCTTTTTTTTCTCCGGCTGTCCCACACAGTTGTTTGAATGTATATTATGAGATGCTGACCCAGCCTAGGGAACTGAGAGGGGAAATTAAATTCCTTCTTTTTGTCCTGGTTTGATAATGGGCATAAGAGGCTGATGGTAAATCAAAAATAACAAAACTTTTTATTTCATTTTGAGGGGAAATGATCAGGCAGGAATCAGGTTTAGGACTTATGAGGTGAACAGGCAACAGAAATGAGGTAATCTTGTATTAAAATGAACACTAGATAATTTGTCAGGAAAAGTAACTTTCTGTTATTCAAATAGGTCTTCAAGATTTGAGATTTCTTGGCAGGCTTTTCTTTTCTTTTTTTTACATAAACTAGCATAAGCTTCTTTGTCTAACAGACACTAAAGGTGGTGAAGGCAGGAACTGTTAGGGAATTTTGGGAGTATAGAAACCTTTCCTAGAACTCCCATTCCCATCAGGTTCAGTAAGGGAGAGGAATGACTGGCAAGAACCTCATAACTTGAGAGAGAGAGAAACCCATTCCATAAAACCATTTATTGAAAAAAAATCAGTCTGCACACATTTTTAAGCAAGAAGCCATTTCAGCGTTCATTTTACAAAAGGGAAAAAGATAAACCAATATTTATAAACCAATAGTACACCTTTATCTATTTAGGAATGCATTTTGTCACTCTGTCAAATCCTAACCACAGCATTGGCAGAGGGCCCTTAGCATTTCAAACAGTGTTGTTAAATACCTTTAGAATCCAGATTAACTGTCAATCAAGAAATCAGATGGATACCCAACCCTTCCTTTTTCTGACCAAAAAGCTCAGACCAGAGCCATTACATTGCTAGGTCAGAAACACCCTCCCTCTCTCAAGAACTTGGAGCCACAGGTCTTCATATCTAGATGTTTTGACTTCGAGACTGGAACTCATAAATATAAATAGCTATTTTTAGAGCAGAGTGCAGGGCGCATTGTCAGGCTTGAAGAGCCTCCTGCAATGTCTTATAGAAGACAACCAAACAGAGAGACCTAAGCAAATACAGAACTGCCCCAGTCCCGCATATAATTCTGCCACAGGAACATTCACACAAGTTCTAGTTTCCTTTCTTATCTACTGGCCAGGGATCACTCCTAGGAGCTATTTCTCTCAGACTTGATAGGATCACCTTGCTGCACTAGGCACTATTTCCTTCAGTCTTGCTAGGGAAGGCCTCCGCATCCCACTTTTCTAACTCATGATCCTTCTTGATCTTCTCCCAGTCTGCTTTGATCTCTCACTTAATTGTCAACTGCTAACTGAAACTTTCCACTGAATAATGCCATTTGACTCTCCTGTCCCTAAAGGCTCTCAGACCAGGTTAAAGCCTTAACCATTTAATGTGTGTCACACATGCATTTTATGTTTTTCCTTTCATTGTTTGCTGAACCTCTCACAGGTCCATAATGCGTAGTGACTTGGTGGAATATATAACAACACACTACAAAGGACCTAGAATGGTGCTGGCTGCTGCTGGAGGTATGTACGCAAACCATAATTTTTATGTTGGTAAGAAATAAGGAAGCCCTCTGTGGTTGGTATCATAAAGGCCTCTAAAAAACAAAAGGTGAAGCCATAGTACCGCATAATGTTATTTTCAGTTTGGAGATAAGGACATAACCCATTATGTTGAAGTGGTTAGTACTGGTCTAGTATCTGAGAGATCCAGGTTTCAATCCCCACTCTTGCTGGGTGACTCTGAGCCAGTCGCGCACTCTCAGCCTAACCCGCTTCACAGGATTGTTTTGAAGATGAAAGGGAGAAGACGACGTTGCAAGCTGCTTTGTGTCCCCACTGAGGAGAAAAGCAGGCTGCAAATGAGGTAAAAATAAAATAAATCCAAATGCTAGAATGTTTATCTCCTAAAAGAGAAAAGATGGATTCACTGCTGATCTTTTCCTTGTGTTCAGCGCAGTAAAGCATGGGAAGAAAATTGTAGCTTGTAGTAGTAAAATTTTTGTAGTAAATTGTAGTCATAAAATTTTAGCTAAACTGGATATGAGAGATGTTAGAAAGCCAACTATATTATCAATGGTGGATGTTAGTTAATAAAGTATTGTAACTTTGGCCCCTAAATGGGAATATTTGTCACATATATGATTAGTTTGTGTGTCACCTTCTAAATTGTAGTTTTATGTCAATTATTTAGGAGTCCCTCATGATGAATTGCTGGATTTAGCGAAGTATCATTTTGGTAACTTGCCATCTGTGGTGAAAGGAGGAGCACCAGCCCTGCCCCCTTGCCGCTTCACAGGCAGTGAAGTAAGTTGAGGCAGGACATCTGCCACTTTTCCTAGCAAGGCAGCATCATGACAAATAACTGCTAATGCAATAGTAATACAAGATATCTTCTAAGCTTGATTCTAGCCTTGATTGCAGAAACAGCTACAAAACTTGCTGAAGGAGACAGAGGCTGTTAGCATGTTTCAAAGCAACACCCGTGATTCAGAAGAGTGTTAAATGGCTATAATAATTTGATTCTCTTCTCCTCTTTTGTGGTTCTTTTAGGCCTTTTTTCTTCTGAGGATCAAGACACCAGAGATTCTGTATCTATCGATAGACATGGGTCAGGGTTGTAACATGCAGAGGCATCTCCCTGCCTCCCCAGAACAAACACTTGTATTTTGAGCCCTTAAACACTTAGGATTATATTGCATTATGTATGTGGAAGTGCAGATTCAGATCAATACTTGGAAAATCTAGGGGGAAAAGACTCTTAAACAAATGTTTGTTTTTATTTTGCCAATAGAAAAAAAGAAATCAGATAGTCTGTGCAATATAGTAGAAGGGTCATGAAAAATACAGCATAGGAATGTAGCAGCAATAAAACACAAACCTTTCTATAGAATGACTGCCTTCCTATAGAGAAATAAACCTTACAAAAGAAAATAAGCCATAGGAGTCTGATTGGGGGTGGGGCTGTCCAAAGCCTTGAAGAAGCTGCTTCAGAAAGTGAAACTGACTAGAAGGCACAAATCACAATGCTAGATCAGCAGAACAGAGATTCCAGATCCGGGAGAGACCAACTGTTGAGGCTTGGGAACAGGGTGATTCCAAACCATCTACAAAATTTGGAGCTGAAGGGGGGACTTTTAATGCCTTTTGCCAAAGGGATCTTTGGCATAAAGGTGAAAATAATAAAAAGTACTCTTTTGGGGGGGGGAGGTGCAAGTATGTGAAACCTTTGTCTGTATTGTGGAGGGGTGTTTGGAGTGTCAAAATGTTCCCTTGGGGCAATCTGGAACTCAGATATGATTTCATCGTCGAGCTGGAACTGGTCATGATTGGGAAAGACTGCAGTCTTCCTGTACAGTCATTTAGATGCAACTAACTGAAACCTTTATTAGGCATTTGTCCATAAGAATCCATATAATAACAAGCAGGAGGCAATACAACTATATTAGAAAAGAAAATGCTATTTAGAACTATAAACATCTAAATTTAGTACAAAATCAAGGATAGACTAAAGAATGATCCTGTCGATACTTCTTTGCTTCTTCCCTAAACTGATAAACCCATCCTACTCAGTTTGATTATTGCCCACCAGTGAAAATAGACAAGGTAAAGACATATTTGTTTAAACAGCACAGATACTACTTTCCAATTACTGAGAATGCTCAGCCTCAGTACCAATACTGGGAGAGGGGATAGTAAACTGAAAGGTATAAGGTGGGATGGAGGCATTTAGATAGGAAAGACATAGCTGGGATTGGCCATTACTTATTGTTTGGGAAATCTGGGAGGTTAGTTGTGACCAGATTATCTGGGAGGAAGCTCCGGGGTCCTTGGAGAAAATGGCACTCTGTTGAATCCCGCTTAGAGTAGATTTATGCATACGACTGGCAGAACAACAGCCTTGCATTCCTTCTCTCCTCTGGCATGGCTCACTCCCTTCTGATATCACTTTAATTCAGGCTCCTCTTATTATTTTTGGGCTCATACTCAGGTGTACAGAAGGGGATCAAACCACAGAGGAAAAAGGCGAGTCCCTCAGGGTCTCTTGGGTTTCATATTAGATCTCCCAACTTCAAATACAAATTATGCAGTGTAACTCATTCTGGACAAGGCACAAGGGGAATGGGGGTAGATTTAAGCCTTCCCCGCTGCCCCATTTTCCATATCTGCAGTGGGGCCATAGGTCCATTGTTTGCCCTGTTGCAAGAGGCGCATAGTAAGCAAATAGCGGGGGGGGGGGGGAGGGAATCAAATCAGGCAAATGGTATGGGGGGGGGAAGGCTCTTGTGCGGTATAGTGATGGAAGTGTCAGACTAAGATCTGAGAGATCCAGGTTCAGATCCATAGTTTGCCATGAAAGCTTGCTGAGTGACCTTGGGCCAGTGACATAGTCTCAGTCTCACCTACTTCGCTGTGCTCTTGTGAAGAAACATGGAAGAGAATGGTGGAAGCTGCTTTGGGTCCCCATTGGGGAGAAAGGTGGCATAGACTTGAATACATAATAAATTCACCTCATTTTCCATAACATTTACACTTTATCATGGGGTTATTGAAGTATAAAACTAAAGCTGTTACCATTGTTTTGTTTACATGTTGAAATGTGGTTGCTCACTCTCCTTATAGTTTCAATCCCTTTTGTTTGTCACATTGCTAATCAGAACTTTCTAACCCCTCTGTTAATTGTTCTTGAGCAGATCAGAGTGCCGGATAATAAAATGCCTTTGGCGCACATTGCAATAGCTGTTGAAGCTGCTGGCTGGTGTCATCCAGACACAATTCCTCTCATGGTGGCAAATACACTGATAGGAAATTGGGATCGTTCCTTTGGTGGTGGAGTGGTGAGTTCTCAAAAAATTACAGATAAAGGTTACCATGTCAGATAGTTTCCTTCATTTGGATCCAACGTCCTCAAGAAATCCTTTTTTTGTTTGTGATGAAACTAAGTTTACTGATGACTTCTGTTTGACATTTATAATCTACTGTTCAAGTCTTTGTCCTTATTCTGCTTCGTATAAGAATTTACTAATCTGCTCAAGCTTTTTTCCAGGATATTGAAGAGAAAGCCATGTAATATCGTCCTTGGTGGAAATGGAAAACCATGTTATATCAGACTTCTAAAAGCCGTGCTTCCTCTTCAGGATTACTTTGCTAGGATTTAATCTGTAGTGTGCAGAGATTAGTTTATAAAAGGAACTGGGGCAGAAAGGAAATGCATATTTTAAAAATGGCTTTAAAAGGATAATATTGCTATTTTTTTATAATGATGGCACTATTGAAAGGTACTGTTCCACCCTCTTAGCTTATCTCCAATCTTGTTCCTACAGAATCTGTCCAGTAAGCTTGCTCAGGCTGCATGCCATGGTAACCTCTGCCATAGCTTCCAGTCCTTCAACACCTGCTACACAGATACCGGCCTTTGGGGCGTCTACATGGTTTGTGAGGCAACTACCATAGAGGACATGATGCACTTTGTTCAGAGAGAATGGTAAGGATTGCTGAATAACTGCTTGGGGGTGGAAGTGGCCATCTCACTATGTAGCAGCATTCTGTTGCTGCACTGTATCAGATACGACAGGAACGAGCCTAGCAGCAGGATCTCTCAAGGACTCGTGCTAAAATATTTACACCCGGGGTGTCAAACCTATGGCCACAGGCTGGAACCAGACCACCCATGTCTTTAATTCGTCCTGGTGAGTGGGGGCTCTCTTCTATCTCCCCTCCTCTGCCCATCCTTGCTGTTCTGAGTTTGATCTGCCTCTTCAGTATAGAGAACAGAGGGCGGGGCTGCCAGAGAGCAGGAAGCAGAGGGCGGGGCTGCCAAACTTCCCAGCCACCACTCCCAGTCTCCGTAATCTTCCTCATAGCGCCAATAGATGGGGGCCCCCAGTCAGGTCCCTGTGCTGGAAGTCAGTGGCAAGGCCTCTACAGGCCACCCATGGCTATGGGCCTGGACCCTGGAGAGCTACGGCCACTCAGAGTAGACCGGGGGGGGGGGGAGAAGCTTGCAATGCTCAGCCGTTTCATGTTTTCCCCCTAGGCTCAGACCATTTATATTTTTAGTTTCTATTTTAAGGGGGGGAAAGTTTGGGACAAACCACAGTTAAAATTTAGAGTTCAACAAACTCAAGGAACTCCACTTTTGCAGAGAAATATTAGTTTTAACACCATCACCCCTCCTAATGTAGGTGCTTTAATACCTTTAATTGTGTTTGTCTGTGTTTAATTCTGTTTGTCTGTGACCTTTGTAAAGTTTATATCTCCAATACCTGGCATTGCATTTTATGACACACATTTATGTCGGATCTGGCCCTCAGAACAACTGAGTTCAACATCCCTGATTTACACCATGCAGCTAGTTATTCCAGGCCGTCCTACTGAAGCGTAAAAATAAAAGGACTGAGTACTGTGAACAACAGCAGTACACAATAATGTCCTTTCACTAATATCAAATTTCCTTTCACTGACTTCAATGTCTTTCAGGGTAAGGCTGTCCACCAGTGTTACGGACAGTGAAGTAGCCCGTGCCAAGAATCTCCTGAAAACTAACATGCTGTTACAACTGGATGGTAAGAACTAGGATTGTTTTTTTTCCATTATAAAAAGATCGGTAATCAATTTGAATATATGCTAAGTGTGTGTAATCTTAGGTTCCACTCCAATTTGTGAAGACATTGGACGACAAATGTTATGTTACAATCGTCGAATTCCAATTCCCGAACTTGAAGCAAGAATTGAAGTAAGGAGTATTTTTTTAAATAAAAAAGTCACGTCAGTTAGGAATAGTTGCTGCATCTTTAACAAACAAAACCAGGTTTCTAGCCTGTATCCTTGAAAGTGTGTTGGCTATGCTTGCCGAAATCTCAGGAGCAAGATACAGCTATAGAAACTGTTTCAGTGTCCAGTATAGTTCTTTGATTCTTCCCATGACTGGCAAAATCTGCAGAATAAAAAGTTGTAGAATTTGTATTGCTTTGATGCAGAATTCAATTAAGCTCATGATGTCATTTGTGATTGTTTTGATAACTAGATGGTTAAATTAGAGGAAATAGGCAAAAGTTAAGATGGAGTCTACTTCTTATTTTAGGCAATTGATGCTCAAACCATCAGGGATGTTTGCACAAAGTATATCTATGATAAGTGTCCTGCTATTGCCGCTGTAGGTAAGCTACTTTTCATTACTACCTGGCATTTTTTAAAAAAAATATTCTCTTACTCTAAGAATATTTTTGTTTTTATATTTTTAGGCCCCCTTGAACAGCTCCCAGATTACAACCGACTCTGCAATGGCATGTTCTGGCTTCGAGTTTAACCAGGCATTCATTCTAAAACTCTCTTGCAAGCAGAAGGAACACTTTGGGAGATTAGAGAGAGATAGCAGCTCTAAAGATTGGCAAAGTTATTTTCACCTATTAAAATGCAGGTTTGATGAACAGCAATCTAAATAAGCATTAAGAGGTAGGATATGGGTTTTTAAAAACAGTACAAAAACTTATTAACTGGAGGCAAAATATGACATGATGAATAAGACGGAAGAAATTGAAGTCTACAAATGGAAAACTGTACAACTGTCCACAAAGAATAAAAAAACCAGGTGTTGTATTTGTATTTTTATTATAAAACAAAACACATTAAGACTGTCCTTGAGAATCTCATTTCTTAGTTTTAGCAGCATTCAGTACTTGCTCTTGGGCAGCCTTCTTCGCTTTCACCATTTCAACAAGTTCCTAAAACGGGAGAGAGAGAGAAGCTTGTTCATACTCAATTCCCCTTAACTAACAGCACTTCCTGGGAAGGTCCTGATAATTTCCAGTGGTGAGTGACTGTTTCTGGCTGGCTGGAGTTTGAACCTTTTTGCTCTCACTGATCTGAACAGTCACCCTTGCTGGCTTCTAACCTAAGCAGCACACAGCTGAAGTGAGCATAAGCACAGTATCCTGCTCTGTCCACAGAGTGGCCCGTTTTTCTTGTAGAGATGCTTCTTCCTACCCACACACCTTTAATTACGAAGGAGGCTCTTAACATGAATTCACTTATGGCACAGATTTCCCCAGAACTTCCCTAAGTAAGGCTGTCTGGGAGCCAGCAATGTACTGTAGCCAATCTCAGATTGATAGCTTTTATCCTGCTGTGGAAAACTACTCTTCAGTTTGCTGTGCCATCTGGAGTAGCCTAGAGAAGTAGAGTTGCTAATGATGATTCTCAGCAAACAACTGTTAACTTTGGGCACAAGTCTTTGCCCAAGGAAAAGTTGCTGTTTCTGTAATGCCAAAGAGGGAGTAAAGATTGTTGTGAAAGAGAACATTTATGTGCTGTAAGCATTTTTCTCCATGTCTAATAATGCTAAAACCAGGAACAGCATTTGCTTACCTTATATCGCTTCATGCAGTCTTTTTTAGAGCGGCCTGGAACAGAAGCTGCTATTTTCTCCCATCTTTGAGGAGTATTCACTGGATAGGTCTTCAAAGCTTGTTCTAAAAGTTTTTGCTCTTCTGTGGTCCAAGGAGAAGAGTCTGTAAATGGCACTGGTAAAGAATGCAATAAATATGAAAATTAAATGGTTACACAAACAAATCCTGAATGAAAGATAGATCTACAGAAGTTCTACTGGCAACTTTCTAGTTCACCAAATGGCTGCCTTTAGTTCAAGCTCCTGGGACAGAGGAAATGAATAGCTTTTTTGCAGTTCAGTAAGCTTTATACCTTCAGAGATGTGTGATCATCTTCTAGCACATCTTCTGCCCACAACTGTATAAACACTGGACTACAGGAATTTATTTATTACCTCTAGAGAGAGATCACAGCTCATCTGGCACCCCAAGAGTTTCAATTAATTTAGAAGTGGGTTTCACAGACAAAAATCAAACTGGCACTAAAGTACAGATGACCTGTTCTGGTTATTGCTACTGTGATCTTGATAAAATACTGAAGAATCTTTGGTAGGCACATATCCTAACCAAGTGTGATTTAAGAGCAGACTACTTTCCAGAATATTGAAAAAGAGTTCTTTTCATATTTACCTTCAAACCGTTCGGATGGTGTAGCAATCTCTGTCTGTGGCACAACACCATGTTCTTTTTTATATTTATCAAAAGCCTTTTTGTTGATATCATCCTTCTGATGGGGGTCTGGAAAAAAGAAGAGACTGACTAGCTGATCTCAGTACAAAATATACCATGGCCCAAACAGACATTTGACAGAAACTGGACTGGCATTTAGAAATTTAAGCTTGCTTTAAATGGGCTCATTGTAAGAAAGCTTTATAGAATGTTTAGATCCAGAATTTTTTTTACTTCTACACTGAATTATGAGAATCACCTTATATTGGCAACTGCAGGTTTCCCCATACAAAGAGTCTAGATTTAAGCCATATGAATCATGGACAAGGCCTCTTCATTTGTCTATTTATTTACCTATTTTTTGGGTCCCTAGTAAGAGCCCAAAACAGCTTACATCATTCTCCCCTCCGTTTTATTCTCACAACAACCTGTGAGGTTGAATGTAGGCGACTGGACCAAGGTCACCACCCAGCAAGCTTCTATGGCAGAGGGGATTCAAACCAGGATCTGTCAATCCTTATTCAACGCTAACTACTATATCACATTGGCTCTTCATTTTTGTTCCACAACAGGGAAAGCAACTGAAAGGCAGTTCACTTCTTCGATTAGTGAATGTCTGATCGGGTTTAACTTGGCCATGATCAGTGATCCCTAAGTGTGGATTTAGCACTCCCTTCCTCTTTGTCTTTCTCAAATACAACAGGGGAGTTCAGCACGTGGATTACCCATCGGCATAATTCCAATGAGCAGCACAAACAAGACTGCAACATTTTCTTTGCCTTTTTCATTTGGGAGCCACTGAGCCTAGTACCTTCTGCCAACAACAGTGATGCTTGAATTGGCTCCCTCTCGTGAACACAGGCAGTTATCTCTACAATAGTCTGAATTTTATTTACACTAGGCCAGATGCTAAAGTATTTATACTTGTGACAGATTTCTACTTCTTTCCATCCTTCCTCTGCAGACCCCACCTCCCCACCCGGACAGTCCTGGGGCTCTAGACCATAGAAGAGCACAGCAGGCTGCGGTAGGTTTCATCACACTTCTCAAAATTCTAGCAGAGCACAAAGGAACATGCCCAAGTCCCCACCCACATTACATAGCCACATCTGCCCCTAATTAGGGGGTGGAAATTAACAGGGGTGGCTAGCAATGCAGGCAAGCCACATGCCACAGAATGGAGGATTATAAGTAGATGGGGACCACGATTGAATGGTAACTATAATAAACAACAAAACATACCACACAAAAATGTTGCCAATCAACTAGAATACCTTTAAAAACTATGCATTGTTAACCATATAAATCAATGCATATTGGTAAGCCAAACAATGTTCCAACAAAACCTGAATCAACAAACTTTGTCTTGAGTCCAACTTGGTTGTGTGATGTAAATCCTTTCTCTAAGACTTCTAGATAATAAATTTTTGTGATCCAACAAACACCCAGTTAAAGTCCATTTCAAAGTTTTCCTCTGGAATCATAAGCTTCCTGATCATAAGAACATAAGAGAAGCCATGTTGGTTCAGACCAATGGCCCATCCAGTCCAACACTGTCACACAGTGACTAAAAAACCCAGCTGCCATCAGGAGGTCCACTATTGGGATCAGGACATCAGACGCCCTCCCACTGTTGCTACCCCAAGCACCAAGAATACAAAGCATCACTGGCCCAAGACAAGAGAGTTCCATCAATACACTGGCTGATACCACTGATGGACCTCTGCTCAATGTTTAACCAATCTCCTCTTGAAGCCATCTATGCATGTAGCTGTCACCACCAGAAATACTTCCTTTTATCCATTCAAATCTAACTGCTCAGCAATTTCATGGAGTGTCCACAAGTTTTTGTATTGTGAGAAAGGGAGAAAAGTACTTTTTTCTCTACCTTCTCTATTCCATGCATAATCTTGTAAATCATGTCACCCTTCAGTTGAAGCTAAAGAGCCCCAAGCGTTTTAACCTTTCTTCATAGGGAAAGTGTTCCAACCCTTTAATCATTCTAGTTGCCCTTTTTTTGACTTTTTCCAGTGCTATAATTCTCCATAGCCTCCTTCAAATATTGTAATGAAGTAAATCAAAACTCTCTTTAAGTTGTTCAGATAGCATTCTTGCAGTGTTTCAGTATTCTTCTAGACCAGGGGTGTCAAACATGCAACCCGGGGGCCGAATCAGGCCTCAGGAGAACTCCTCTCAGGTCCCTGAGCAACTGGCTCTTGTCTGCTTCCTTCTCCCTCTCTCTTGCTTCCTTCTGCATCTCAGCTTGCTTTGCAAGGCTTGCTCAATCGCACAGGAACTACAGAGCAATTTTCTCCATTGGTTGAGGCTGCTCCCCCTCCTGATCCCCTGGGGAGGGAGGGAAAGAGCCAGAGCTTCCTTTGCCCAGTTTCCTGGATTCCATGGGAGAAATACGAAGAAAGCACCTTTAAGACCAACAAGTACTAATGTTTTAAGCATGCTTTAAGTTTTAATAAAATGTAGTCATGTTTGTCTGTGTCCTTTAAAAAGTTTATATCTCTGCTACCTAATCCTAAATAGGTACACATACGGCCAAGTCCGGCATAGCATGGCCCAACAAGGTCTCATTTATGTCAGATCTGGCCCTTAGAACAAATTAGTTTGACATCCTTGCTCTGGATATTCTGAACCAACTAATCAAAATTCTTCAGGTTATTCTGATCACATCTAAAAATTAGCACTCTTTCTCTACACACACAACACACAAATAGAGATGAACATTATAAAATATCTCCAAAATTTACACAGGAAATTCATTTTCCATTCTTTGCAGTGGAACAACCCCCAGTTTTACTAGTAATGATAAAGTGTTCTCAGAGCCTATGATACCATTGTAAATGCAAGCAATTCATTTTCAATCAACTCCTGAATTCAGGTGCATTCAGAGAATTTCACAATTAAAGACACAGTACCAACTTTACAATGGCCACAAAGTTCTTTGAAGAAACCAATGTAACCTATATATTAAAAAGGCTTCCTGACATAATAGAATTTTTGAACAATCTGAATGATTATAAAGAGGTGGTGTAAACCTATATAGAACACAAAACAGTAAATCCTCAGGTGCATGTTGTTTATCTGCAAAACAGACTAATGGTACCTCAAAAACTCTGTTTAGAATTTGTGTTCTAAAATTCTAGTTTTTAATCGATCTATTGCTGCTACCTATGTAGAATAAATTACGGGGACATTTGATTAAATACACTATCTTTTTAGTGTTACAGTTAGAAAAGCATTTTAACCTTATCGTAAGTTCCCATGAATGTGCCAGTTCTTTAATTTCCATTGATAAAGAGCAAAGGGAACAATGCCTGTGTTTAAAGTGACCCACCACTTTGATTGGCTTCATTACAATATTTGCAGGAGGACACAGAGAAATGAGCAGGAAACTTATGATTCTTGAGAAAAACTTTGAAACAGACTTTAACTGGGTTTCTGTTGGATCATGAAAATTTATTATTTAAAAGTCTTGGAGAAAGGATTTACATCACTCAACCAAGTTGGTCTCAAGATAGTTTATTTGGGTTTTGTTGGAACACTGTTTGGTTTACCAATATACATTGTTTTGGAATGCAAAGTGGAATTGCAAAAGAACAAGTGTTTTTGTACTAAGATTATGAGTAGTATTTGTGATGACATAGATTTATATAGTTAATAATATAGTATTTAAAAACGACTGACATTTTTGCACAGTGTGTTTTCTTGTTCATTGTAGATCGGAGGAGTGCAGGAATTTTACTCTCACAATTTAGCAAGGTGGGGGGATTGGCATCCAAAACAAGTTTGTAAAATGAAAGTTCAATTCAGTTGTACATAAAATAGAAGCATGCAGACCATCTTACAAAGATTAAAGATACCAAGTTTCTGGAGGCTCTTTGCTTTGTTGATGACATCTTTTGCCGTTCGTTTTATTCCAGCAGTAGAGTGCAAATTCATATAATTGGCAATAACTTCCCACCTACATGTGCACAAGAAAAAGAACAGTTTACAAATGTTTCTGAAAAAAGTATGTCTATGCTTTCAACCAGTTAAAAAGTACCATGGCATTTGCAAGGAATTTGGGTTTTTAAAAAATCCACAAATAAAAATGCTTGCAGGATGAAACTATATTATTTTAGGGTGGATAATTTTTTAATAAAATTGTGACTTTGCTTCAGGTATACACTTAGCAATTGCCAATCATACAATAGCCTTAAAAACAACTTTTAAGCAATACATTGACAGCTGAAGGTGGAAAGGATTTCCCTTGGAAAATGCACTGATATTCAACTCATTTCCTGGAGTTAGTGACATGGAGTATTGTTTGAAGAGAAAAATGGCAAGATAAAATCATTCCAGTTGATAGCTGATTTATGAAGACCCAAAGATAGAATACTTCTTCTGTATGTCCAAGATACCTTTGAACTGATTTCTGAAAATTCTTATCTAATAAAGACCAGCTGTGGCTTGATGGAACATTCCAGATGGAAGGGCAAGAACATAAATTCACACCCATGCGCATATACTTTTTACAAATGTATACATACCTTGAATTAGTCCCAGCAGGGAAGAGGTTTACAGCTTTAATAAGCAACTGCAAGTCATCTTCTGACCAGTTCTTACTTCCACCACCACCTCCACTGGTTGATTTCTCAGAACTTCTTGTTGCCTGTCGCAAACGAGCATCTGCTTCTTCTTTCTCTTTTCTTATTTGTTCATTTACTTCTTCTATCTATGTGAATATAAAAAAACAGACATTCTGGTAATGAAGTTCTGCAAACAAAACTCTTCGGTCCAAGCTACTAGGCAACTGTTACAAATTTCCTGGCTTATTTTGTTCAAATAATCACTGTAGGAGAAGTTGGTTGGTATCCCATGCAAACAGAATTTGCGCGCAAGTACATTCGTGTGTGTGTGCGTATAAATAAAGATAGCTTCTGCAGAGCAATAAAAGTAACCTTTCTGACCCTAGAATGTCTGCTAATAAAATTCTCAAAATGATTAAGATTTTTTCTGGGATTTGGTCAAAGACATCACACATAATAGAACGAGTTGAACTGATTGCTGATTCTCAAGGCCACTGAAAGAAGAAATTTTATCATCAGTTTATAAAGGAGTTCACCATGTGTGAGTGCCACACTGGTCATGTTTGTTGCTATACTGCATACAGACCACACTGAAGTTCTGACAAGCCACTCTGCTAAAAATGTTTTCCTCCTTTCAGTCAATAATCATTTTGTTGGGGGAATAAAATCTTTCCTACAAAAACACAGCATTCAAACCATATTCACACACAAGAACTTTCCATCTAGAAGCCGTAGATATGTGCATGTGTATAGATCTATAGTGCAGCCTCTTTTGGAATACTGGGTGCAGTTTTTCTCCCTATTTATAAAAAAGGTATTACCAGAGTTGGAAAAGGGAAGAGGATGGCAATTAAGATGATCAAGGAGCTGGAGCACTTTTCCTACAAAGAGAGGCTAAAGAGACTGGGACTTTCTAGTTTAGGGAAAAGACATGGTAGAGGTTTATAAAGTTACGCAAGGGGGAGAGAGAACTTGTTCTTCCTCTCTTAGGGGGCATTCAATGAAGGTGTTGGACAAAAGATTCAGGACAGACAGCGGGAAATACTACTTTATTCAATCAGTGATGCATCAGTGACTACTAGCCCCAGTGATGGAAGAGGCATTAAGCAGGGAAAGCTTTGACATCTAAGCCCTGTTGTTGGCCCACCAGAATAACTGGCTGGCCTCTGTGTGACAGAATGCTACACCAGAAGGACTACTGGTCTGATTCAGCAACACTTTAGATACATGAAGCTGCCTCACACCGAATCTGACCATTGATCCATCAAGGCTGGTACTGCCCACTCCAACCGGCTATCTGAGGTGTTAAACACAGGTCTCACATCAGCTGTCACCTGATCTTTTAACTAGAGAAGGCAGGGATTGGACTTAGGAGCTTCTGTGTGCCAAGCACATGCTCTACCACAGAGCCACAACCTTTCCCTCTTCTATGTTCTTAAAGGGCTCAGAGGTTCCACGTTACCTCCATCGTTCCTGAGAAATAACAGCAGTGTCAAATTTTTCCCCTCTTGCATACCCCACTGAGATTGCAACAGTGCTGTGTACAAAGGCTTACATGCTAATTTCTAGAAAGTGTTTGTCTTTTGCATATATACACAATTAAATTTGGTCAGGTTTGGCAAAAGTAATGCAACCAGATTAGCTCTGGAAGCAGCTTCTTCAAAAACTTGGTTTTCCTGTGCAAGTTCTTTCTTAAACATAATGTACATAGTCAGTATTCATGTGACTCTATAGGATTGCCCTAGTATTTTCATTTTTCTGATTCACTCTTACAGGACGAAAGATTTATAATTTATAATTACCTGTTTTTCTACAGCAGCCTTTCCTTCTTCCCTTGTTGTTGAGGTAAGTGCTTCATTCAAGCACTGCAGACTAAAAATAAATTATTGAACGATATTTCAGATCTAGTGGAAAGCTGAAGGTAAAAAAATAGGTGTGTAGGTCAGGAAAGCATACCTTGCTAATTCCAGACGATCACAAAGTTTTTCCACTTCCTCCATCATCTTAACACACTCTGCCTCATTGTCAGAAAAGTAATTCCAGTTCTGAAAGCACAGCAACACATACCTCAGACAAGAAAATGTGATATACACACAATCTCCCAAGTAATTACTTTGTTGCTTTTATGACTGTGGCCATATTCTATCTACACAGATAACACACTGCTCAAAACCTGTACTAACTTCTCTTTTCAAAAGTGGGCAAAATTTACTTTTAGAATTCAAATGCCAATTTTCAAGATCTTTTAAAATTCATTTTTTACTTTTGCCATGTTCAGATCCTGAATTATATTAGAAGGGAGAATTCATGCACTGTTGTGTTCCCACTACCAACTTATGTGCAACAATGAGTACTGCTTCACATGTTGATGATAATGATGTATCATTGTCAGTCATCCTCTTCACAGCCTTTTCAGACAAGTTTGGAGATGAAACTGAACAGCACCATAAATTGTGGGACAAATTCACACCTTTTTTCAAGCCATTCCTCCTTAAGAATTGTTTCATTTTCTGCATTGCCTACCTTAAGATGACTTACTGTAGAAATGTCAACAAGACTAGCAAAATCTACAAAAAATTAAAATCACACACTGAAGCCAACAATGAAATGTACATTTTCATTTAAAATTATTATTATTTATATCTGTGTTCATCTTATTGTCTCAAACATGTAATGTTTTCCAGGATATTCTAAATATCAAAAGACAGAAGACCACAAAAGATTGAGAGAGAGAATTGCTCCCAGAGAACTTGTTTTTGATAGCAGAAATCTTGTGACAGGGGACTTCCAGAGTTGGAACATGGAGAATTGACCTTCTTTCAGGAGGAGCAGACCGGAGCCTTTGTTTTGGGCATAAAAGGCGATTCCAATGCCTGCTGCCTACATTTTCCAGTGAGGGAAATGTCTAAGACATGCTTGAAGAATTTTGAGGGATTTACTTTGACTTATGAGGATTCCCAGCAGGCTTTCTTTTCGGCTTTGAAGAGTCCCCGGTGAAGAATTGCATTCCATCATCTACAAAGGGTATCCGGGGTCATTAAATTGACATAAATTCATCAAGATTCCAACTTTCTATGGATTACAATAACATCTGAAGGTCAAGAGAACGGTGTAAAGGTGAACAGACTTTCTTTAAGGTAAAAGATCTTTATCTATCAGTCCGGGACTAAAATAAGGTTTTTAAAATAAAAGGATTAAGATCTGGAATTAACTGTAAGAGTATAAAGTTAAGAAGAAGAGGAAGGGGGTAAATTTGGAACTTTTGGAGTTTAAGGCAAACAGAAAAGTGCAGAAAAACAACTGATGTCACCTGTGGTTTTGAAAAAAAATCCCCCGACATAACAGAGCTGCTGATCTTCAAGACGACACATGAAGTGACATTTTACAACTATTGTGAGACTATCAACCATCAAGAACGAGACTTCACGGCCAGAAAGTCAGGAAGTAAACACTGAAAGAAAAGAAATATTTAAGCCTCCTGGCCATCTCTAGAACCAGAGATCATAGAGAAACATCGGCAGCCATTAAAGAAGGGTCAAAGGTTTTAAATTTTTAAAACAGAACGGGACTTCAAAAATTAACAAAACCAACAGGGATCATCCCCAAAAGCTAAAATATTTTGGACTATATATTTGAAATCAAAATTTAAGGACTACTGGAGAAAGGAAAACTTTTTTTAAAAGGGGCTTGGAAAAGTCGCAGCTGCCATTTTGGATAAAATACAAACTTTAAAAATTAATATCTTGAGCTAGGAAGCTCGGAAGATGGCTATTTTGGGCTTGTTGGAAAGGGCAAGCCCTCATCTATTGAATTCTGCCATTGGATTGTGGATTGGTGAAATCAACTTTAGAGCCCATTCTGTGCAATGGGAAGACAGTGATGTATGACCTAAAGCTGGGACCAAGGCTTACACGTTTGAGGGCAAGCTCTTTGGGAGAAGGAAAAATGGCTAAAGTTCAAGAACAATTGGAGGCTATGGAGGCAAGACTGGTGAAGGTGATGAAAGAATTAATAACTGAAAGCAAGAAACAATTAACTAAAGAAAGAAATTCTAGTGCTGAGGAAGTCAAGAAAGAGATTAAGAAAGAGATTGAGGATCTCAGGAAAGAGTCACAAGCAAAGCACAGAAGATACAGGAGATAGAAGTTAAAGTTAAAAATCAAGATGCCTCTATTAAGAAGATTAAGAAAGCAATAATACAAGATTGCAGAAAACTTGATTCGTCTAAGAGATGTGCCTGAAAAAGAACAAGATGACCTAAAGTATTATATTTCAACAATTATTGCTGAATTCATGGGAGATGACCCTGATGAGACGAGACATTCATATGATTATGTTTCCAGGGCCAAGGGATGTGGCAGTAAAATTTACTACAAGAGACATTGTGGGAAGGACGTTAAGTCAACAATTTGAAAAGGCAATAGTACTGGATGAAAGCAGAGTAAGAATAATGAAGGAGTTGCCAAGGAAGGTCATAAATGACAGAAGACTGTTCAAGAAATTAACAGACAAGCTAAGGGAGAAGGGAATAAGATATAGATGGATTCTACCTGAAGGTCTTATCTTTGAGTACAAAAGACTGAGAATTACAATAATAGATACTCAAGGCATGGAAAGGTTTTTTGCAGACAATAAAGAATTCAGAGATATAGAATAACTGAAGAACTACCATGGATTACAAATGAATTTCTTGGAATGTAAGTGGACTAAATTCACTGCAAAAGAGAAAAGCAATATTTCATTGGATTAAAAAACAAAAATGTAATATAGTTTGTTTACAAGAAACACATATTAAACAAATGGATTACAAATTTTTATGGAATAAATCTTTGGGTGAGGAATTTTTCTCATTGGCTAAAGAAAAAAAAAGGGAGTGATTTTTTATTTTAAAAAAGAATTGGAGCCAAAGCTGATTTTTAAGGACGATGAAGGCAGATATGTTGCAGTGGAGGTGTTGATGAATGAGAAAAAAATGTTGTTACTGGGACTATATGTCCCAAATAGGGCAAAGGATGTTTTTTTCAAAGATATTATGCAACAACTAGATCAAGTGACATATGATCAGATAATAGAACTATCAAGAATTCTTTGGATAGATCTGGGAGAAAAAACAAAGATGGCAAACTGCCAAAGTCACTCTTTGAACTAACAAAACAAGGAAGTCTGGAAGATGTATGGAGGAAGTTCAGTCCTAATATACGTGACTATACTTTCTTTTCAGCAAGGCATAACTCCTCAAGAATTTACATGTTATGGTCTACTAAAGATCTGGAACTTATTACAAACAGAATAGAGATTCTTTCGAAAGTAGGTGCAGACCATAATCCATTAATGTGGCTGGCAAAAGACAGGAAAAAGGTGAGGAGATGGAGGATAAACGAAGATTTATTGCAAAAAGTGGAAGTAGTGACATCTCTTGAAAAAGAAACCAAAGCTTTCTTTCAAACAAATGAAAACCAGGATGTTCAATTTCAAACCGTGTGGGACACGTACAAAGCTGTAATGAGAGGAATACTAATTACATTGAACAATAAAGATAAAAGAGACAAAGAGAAAAAATGCTGGACTTACTAAAAGAAATAAGTAAAAAAGAAAAAGAATTGGAAAAAAAACTGGGGAAAAAGAAAATTTTGCGGGAAATTTCAATATTACAGAGTCAACTGAGGTATCTATTGAATAAGGAGGTGGAATGTAACCTAAAAAGATTGCAGCAGAAATCCTTTGAGGGTGCTAACAAACCTGGGAAATATTTGGTGTGGCAAATGAAGAAAAAAAGGGAAAATAAATTTATAAACAAAATTATATTGGAAGGTAAAGACATTGTGGATCAAGGAGGAATTAAAAAGGAGTTTTATAAATATTGTGCTAAATTATTTAAAAGTCAACAAGTGGACAAAGAGAAAATAGAAGCATATTTGCAGAGAATAAAAGCAAAGCCCATAACAGAAAACATGGAAAAAATCTTAAATGAACCAATTGAAAAAGTAGAAGTCGAAGCAGCAATTAGTTCAGTGAAATCAGGTAAAGCACCAGGTCCTGATGGTTTTTCAGCAACATTTTATAAAGTCCTGGCAGATACATTAGCACCAAAACTTCAAAAATTGATGAATAATATTAGACAAGATGGGAAAGTGCCAAACACATGGAAGGAAGCTATTATTTCATTGATACAAAAAGCAGATAGAGATGCCACGAATGTAAAAAATTACAGACCGATTTCACTACTTAATGACTATAAAATATTTTCAAGAATACTAGCAGAGCAACTCAAACAGCATGTGAATACTTTTATTCAAGAGGAGCAAGCAGGCTTTCTCCCCAGAAGATAAATAAGAGATAATATCAGAACAGTAATAGACATTGTGGAATATTACAAAAAGCATCCAGAAAAAGAGGTAGCATTATTCTTTGCTGATGCAGAGAAAGCTTTTGATAATCTGAATTGGGATTTTATGTTTGCGGTGATGGAGAAATTAAAATTGGGAGATGATTTTATAAGAATGGTCAAGGCAATTTATACAGAACAAGAAGCCAAACTCTGCGTGAATGCAGATTTGACAGAACAAGTGACAATTAACAAAGGAACAAGACAAGGTTGCCCTCTATCTCTGTTGCTATTCATAATTACTTTAGAGATTTTGTTGATGCAAATTAAGGAAGATAAAGAAATAGAAGGGCTGAAACTGAAAGGTTTTTCTTACAAATACAGGGCATTTGCAGATGATGCGATGTTTATTAATGAAAACCCATTACAAAGTGACACCCTTGTTGTTAAACAAAATTTAAGAGTATGGAGAACTGGCGAGTTTCTACATAAATAAAGAAAAATTGAAAATTTTAAGTAAGAATCTGTCATTAAGTAAACAAAAAATTACAAAGCTTAACTGGATGTGAAGTTACCTCAAAGGTAAAGTACCTAGGTGCAGAAATTACGATGAGAAATACTGATCTGTATAAGAACAATTATGAGAAGCTTTGGCGTAAAATTGAAGATGATATGTTAAAATGGAATAAACTGAATTTGTCTATGCTGGGTAGGATCTCTGCAATTAAAATGAATGTACTACCAAGGATTGTTTCTTTTTCAAACAATTCCAATAGTGAAAGATAATAAACAATTTAATTTTTGGCAAAAGAAGATTTCAGAATTTGTATGGGCGGGTAAAAAACCAAGAATTAAAATGAAAATTCTGACGGATGCGAAAGAAAGGGGTGGTTTCCAATTGCCTGACTTTAAGTTATATCATGTTGCAGTTTGTTTGGTATGGATCAAGGACTGGATAACTTTGCTTAATAGAAAATTATTGGTATTAGAAGGCCATGGAAATATTTTTGGTTGGCATGCCTATATGTATTATGGAAAGGAGAAGATGGATGGATTTTTCTCACATCATTACATAAGAAGGAACTTGTTAAATACTTAGAAAAAATATAACAAATATGGTGATGAGAGGAAACCACTATGGATTGTGCCAACAGAAGTGATAAAGTTGTCTTCAGATCCACTGGAAGATAAATGGCTATCATATAAACAACTGCTAAAAATACAGGGAGGCAAGGTGGAACTAAAACCGGTGGAAGAACTGCAGGATAAATTTAATAGGTACCAACTGCAACAAATTAAAAGCTTGGTGGAGCATGACATTAGAAACACAGGAATAAGACAAGATCAAACAGAAATGGAAAAAATGCTGCTGGGCAATGACAAAAAATTGATTTCAAGGATTTACAAGCTTTTATTGAAATGGTCTACAGAAGATGAAGTAGTGAAATCTCAAATGATAAAATGGGCAATTAATATGAATAAAGAAATACAAATGGAGACATGGGAACACCCATGGAAGAACTCTATGAAAATATCGACGTGTTATAATATAAAAGAGAACTGTTTGAAAATGCTGTACAGGTGGTATATGACACCTAAGAAATTGGCAAAAATGAACAATGAAATATCAGACAGGTGTTGGAAGTGTAAAAAGCATGAAGGTTCTTTCTACCATATGTGGTGGACTTGTGAAAAAGTGAAACAATTTTGGCAATTGATCCAGCAAGAGATTTTGAAAACCTTGGGTTATAATATTAAGAGAGCACCAGATGTTTTTCTAGTGGGATTACAAATGGAAAGTTTTCCGAAGCGAGATAGGACTATGGTGTGGTATTTGCTTTCAGCTGTGAGTACATTATATGCGCAAATGTGGAAGCAAGATAAAATACCAGAGATATGGGGCTGGATCTTAAAAGCCAGTTTGGTGTAGTGGTTAAGTGTGCGGACTCTTATCTGGGAGAACCGGGTTTGAATCCCCACTCCTCCACTTGCACCTGCTAGCATGGCCTTGGGTCAGCCATAGCTCTGGCAGAGGTTGTCCTTGAAAGGGCAGCTGCTGTGAGAGCCCTCTACAGCCCCACCCACCTCACAGGGTGTCTGTTGTGGGGGAGGGAGATAAAGGAGATTGTGAGCCGCTCTGAGACTCTTCGGAGTGGAGGGCGGGATATAAATCCAATATCTTCTAAAAGTACTACACTGGAGTGAAATGGACAAACTCACTAGAATCTTAAAAGACTGTAATTTAGAAAAATTTAAAGATGACTGGGAGAAATTTCAAAAATATGTTGAAAAACAATGGAAAGTGAAGAGACACTTAGTGATTTTTGACATTAATTGAATTTTTAATGTGAAGATAAGGCTGTAAACATTGGGGTTTGATTTACTATGTAATTTAGCAGACGGCTAGATTAAGAGACAAATAGAGGGTTAATTATAATAATAATTGCATAGGTTTTGTTTCTCTCATGCTAAGGTGACTGTAACTTTTAGTGAAGGTTCTATAATTGTGACATTTACCTTTATTTTCTTTTTGTAAGTATTTTAAACACCGGCGGAGGTCATGAAACAGAGGAGGTGGGGGGAGGAGGAAATTTTGTAGTGTATTGGTTAATGTCTTTAAGTATATGTTTGATGAATATTTTTTCAATATATTGCAAAAATAATAAAATTGGTTTACGCACAAGAAATCTTGTGACAGAAACACTGGGAACTGAAGGTCTCTACTGAGAGAAAGATCTGTTCTTATATAATGGCAAAAGCAGAACATTAAAATGAACATGTATTTCCTTTAAAAATGCAAAGATTTAAAAAGTATACAGAATTAAGTGTACCACTGGACTGATCCAGCAGGGCTCTTCTTACGTTTTATTTATTTATTTATTTATTATTTGCATTTATACCCTGCCCTCCCCAGTCGGGCTCAGGGCCGAGGGAAAACTCCATATTCCAACAGTGATTTATCAGTGAGCACTAGCCATTGATGAAACCATCATGTTCAGAGGCACTGATTCTCTGAATCCCAGAGCCAGGAGGCAACACTAAGAACATAAGAGAAGCCATGTTAGATCAGGCCAATGGCCCATCCAGTCCAACATTCTGTGTCACACAGCGGCCAAATATATATATATATATATACACACACACACACACACACACTGTGGCTAATAGCCACTGATGGACCTCTGCTCCATATTTTTATCTAACCCCTTCTTGAAGGTGGCTATGCTTGTGGATGCCACCACCTCCTGTGGCAGTGAATTCCACATGTTAATCACCCTTTGGGTGAAGAAGTACTTCCTTTTATCCGTTTTAACCTGTCTGCTCAGCAATTTCATCGAATGCCCACGAGTTCTTGTATTGTGAAAAAGGGAGAAAAGTACTTCTTTCTCTACTTTCTCCATCCCATGCATTATCTTGTAAACTTCTATCATGTCACCCCTCAGTCGACGTTTCTCCAAGCTAAAGAGCCCTAAGCGTTTCAACCTTTCTTCATAGGGAAGGTGTTCCAGCCCTTTAATCATTTTAGTTGCCCTTTTCTGAACTTTCTCCAATGCTATAATATCCTTTTTGAGGTGTGGCGACCAGAACTGCACACAGTACTCCAAATGAGACCGCACAATCGATTTATACAGAGGCATTATGATACTGGCTGATTTGTTTTCAATTCCCTTCCTAATAATTCCCAGCATGGCGTTGGCCTTTTTTATTGCAAACGCACACTGTCTTGACATTTTCAGTGAATTATCTACCATGACCCCAAGATCTCTCTCTTGGTCTGTCTCTGCCAGTTCACACCCCATCAATTTGTATTTGTAGCTGGGATTCTTGGCCCCAATGTGCATTACTTTGCACTTGGCCACATTGAACCGCATCTGCCACGTTGACGCCCACTCACCCAGCCTCAACAGATCCCTTTGGAGTTCCTCACAATCCTCTCTGGTTCTCACCACCCTGAACAATTTAGTGTCATCCGCAAATTTGGCCACTTCACTGCTCACTCCCAATTCTAAATCATTTATGAACAAGTTAAAGAGGATGGGACCCAGTACCGAGCCCTGCGGCACCCCACTGCTTACCGTCCTCCACTGCGAAGACTGCCCATTTATACTCACTCTCTGCTTCCTATTACTCAGCCAGTTTTTGATCCACAAGAGGACCTGTCCTTTTACTCCATGACTCTCAAGCTTTCTAAGGAGCCTTTGATGAGGAACTTTATCAAAAGCTTTCTGGAAGTCAAGGTAAACAACATCTATCGGGTCTCCTTTGTCCACATGTTTGTTCACCCCCTCAAAGAACTGTAACAGGTTAGTGAGGCAAGATCTTCCCTTGCAGAACCCATGCTGAGTCTTCCTCAATAACCTGTGTTCATCAATGTGCCTACTCATTCTGTCCTTGATAATGGTTTCTACCAACTTTCCCGGTATTGAAGTCAGACTGACTGGCCTGTAATTTCCCGGATCTCCTCTGGAACCCTTTTTAAAGATGGGGGTGACATTTGCTACCTTCCAGTCCTCAGGAACGGAGGCAGATTTCAATGAAAGATTACAGATTTTTGTTAGAAGATCCACAAGTTCAACTTTGAGTTCTTTCAGAACTCTCGGATGTATGCCATCCGGACCCGGTGACTTATTAGTTTTTTAATTTGTCTATCAGTTGTAGGACCTCCTCTTTTGTCACCTCAATCTGACTCAGGTCTTTCAACACCCCTTCCAATATTAGTGGTTCTGGGGCGGGCAAACACTTCTCATCTTCCACGGTGAAGACGGAGGCAAAAAATGCATTCAGCTTCTCAGCCATTTCCCCATCCTCCTTCAGTAATCCTTTTACCCCATGGTCATCCAAGGGCCCCACTGCTTCCCTGGCTGGTTTCCAACTTCTAATATATTTGAAGAAATTTTTATTGTTGGTCTTTATGTTTTTTGCAATATGCTCCTCATAGTCCCTTTTTGCCTGCCTGATCACAGTCTTGCATTTGATTTGCCACTGCCTGTGTTCCCTTTTATTAATCTCACTTGGACTGGTTTTCCACCGCTTAAAGGAGTCCTTCTTACCTTTTACAGCTTCCATTACTTTGTTTGTTAACCATGCTGGCCTCTTCTTATACCTGTTTGTGCCTTTCCTAACTTGTGGTATGTATTTTATCTGAGCTTCTAGGATTATAGTTTTAAATAGTCTCCAAGCTTCCCCAAGGGTTTTGACCGTATTTACCTTTCCTTTCAGTTTCCTCCTCACATGCCTCCTCATCTCAGAGAATTTACCCCTTTTAAAGTTAAATGTGGTTGTGGCGGTCTTTTTGGGCAACTCCCTATTTATACAAATGGTGAAATCAATAACATTATGGTCACTGTTCCCAAGCGGCGCAATCACTTTTACGTCTCTCACCAAGTCTTGGGCATTACTTAGGACCAGATCCAGGATCGCCCCACCCCTGGTAGGTTCTGAGACCATCTGCTCCATAGCACAGTCATTGAGAGCATCAAGAAACTCAATCTCTTTCTCTCGACCAGAACACATATTGACCCAATCAATCTGCGGGTAGTTAAAATCACCTATTACGACACAGTTTTTACGTTTAGCCGCTATCTTTAATCCCTCCATCATATTATAATCGTCCTCTCTTTTGATTTGGTGGGCGATAACAAACTCCCATAGTTAAATTTCCTTTTGGGCCCTCTATTTCAACCCAAAGCATTTCTAAAAGGGAATCTAATTCTCTGACCTCAGTCTTACTGGACCGTATATCCTCTCTGACATACAGAGCCACCCCATCTCCAACCCTTCCCTCCCTATCCTTCCGATATAACTTATATCCAGGAATCACCGTGTCCCACTGATTCTCCTCATTCCACCAAGTTTCTGAAATTCCCACAATGTCTATGTTTTCTCCCAACACTAAACATTCCAATTCACCAATTTTACTTCGGACACTTTTAGCATTTGCATACAAACATTTATAATTTCCCAAGCAAGCTAGGCCCGCCACCTCTCTCCTGCCGCCTCGAGACTCTAGCAGACAGTCCATACTGTTTGTCACCATCGCAGTGGACAACTCTGATCCGTTACTCGGTAGAAAAATAGAAGCCAACCCTTCATCTCTTTGAGACGAGTCCTCCCGAACCAGAGACATTCCATCTCCTGTCGGCTTTCCCCCAAGATTTAGTTTAAAAACTGCTCTGCCACCTTTTTGATTTTAAGCGCCAGCAGCCTGGTTCCATCCGGAGACAAGTGGAGACCGTCACTTTTGTACAGCTCCGGCTTGTTCCAGAAAGCATCCCAGTGCCTAACAAACTAGGGGAAGGTCTTGGTATCTATGCCTTGTAGTTGGCCCTCCAGAGGAACTGGTTGACCACTGTGTGAGACGGGATGCTGGACTAGATGGACTGTTGGTCTGATCCAGCAAGGCTCTTCTTATGGTCTTAGAAACTGGCTTTGATTCTGGAAGCTACTATATCTAAATTTCTCATATCCTTATTTGGTGTCACATGCTGTATTTTCTAATGCCCTCCTCATAGCGTCATTAAACACGCACAATTAGTACCAAGTGGTGTGCTTTTGACTTAAATTTGAACCCTCCTGGATTAGCTGTTTTAATTCTCTTAAATAATTTTCATCAGGCTGGGTGGAAGCCAATGAGAAGAAATTATAATCTTACGATCTTGTCCCTTCAGCTCTATGTCAGCTTGGGCTCTTGAGGGCTAAAGATCAAAGAATTTGAGATATACCTCTTTAAGTTGATAGCACCTGAGTCCACTCTTATCCAGCTGTAGAGAATCATGGTCAAAATTTTGTTCCAGGAAATTATCTCTATGCCCTAGAATTTCCAAAATACTGCAGAGCATTTACTCTGGGTCTATTTAGACATTTTACTTCAGCTCTGTTGCAACACGATATCTAGGTTTCTCTTATTCCCAATGTTTATATTTTTGTGAAATGAATGCCATAGAAACAGCGGAACATGTGTTACTTCATCACTTACTTTATAAGGATATTTATTCCCAGCAGATTACCCCCATTTTATCTAAATTTCCAGGAAGATCTGATAAATTTTATATATCCATTCTCCTCCAGATTGCTTTAATGAAATAACTCTTAAAGTGGCCAGGTTTTTGTTTTGGCTCAACTGATAAGGAAGCAAATACTTCTATTTTATAAACTGCCTTGAATTACTAAAATAAGTGCTAATTAAGAATTTTTACTGTTTTATAATAATAATAATACTATTTATTTATATCCCGCCCTCCCCGCCGAAGCAGGCTCAGGGTGGCTCACATATTAATTCAATATAATACAATAAAATCATATAATTCAATAAATACTATATTATAAAACCATCGTTTAAATCAACATTCCAATTAAAATTAACATTTATGGTGCTAAATTTCAGGTTTTTAATAAATTGATGGTGGAATACAACAGCAGCAAATCTATCATTAACTCAGCATTCAGCGAAGACCATCTTGAAAAGAGTAGTCTTGCAGGCCCTGCGGAATTGCTCAAGACTCCGTAGGGCCCGCACTTCATCTGGAAGTTGATTCCACAAGTGTGAAGCTGCGATAGAGAAGGCCCGTTCCCTTGTGTTCTTCAATTTGGCCTCCCTCGGCCCAGGGATGTTCAGCTGGTTCTTTCCCACTGACCTCAGTGCTCTCTGGGGTTCGTATGGGGAGAGACGGTCCCTCAGATAGGCAGGCCCTCGACCATATAGGGCTTTAAAAGTAATAGCCAGCTTTGCGTTTAGCTTCTGCCTTTATGGCTGATACCAGACGGCCAGATTGGGTCAGCTTCAAGCTGTCCTGAAGAGAGCTGCCCGGAAATGGAGCGCCCCAGAGCTTCCAGATGGCGCTCAGAAAAGGAGCAGGTGGTAGGCACCCAGGGAACATCTGGAAAGCTCTCATGTCCCCTCCACGGCTCCCCGGGCACCTCCCAGCTTTCCAGCCCATCATGGATAATAATAAATGAAATTAATGAGGATATTAGCAAAAGTGGATATGAGAATTAATTTAATGTGTATTTACTTTTAAAATTCAAACATTTAGAAAAATACAGGAATGTATTATGGGTAGAGCAATGTCTTTGAGCAGTCAGCAATCTTGACTTGGTACACTGAATAGGCTCTCAGTTAAAACAATTAGGGGGGAAAAGCAGAAGTGAGCATTTCTGTGTGGGTTTCTTTATAGCCCAAACTCTAAAGGTAAGTGCTCTTCCTCTGTCTGCACATTCACACACCTCAGAGAGCCATTATGAAGGGTTGTCTGTCCAAGGCAAGCTGAACATCAGTAGAAAGCAAGACTAGTGATTTTGTTCATGTGATTAGTGCAGTTCAGTTTACGATGCAATAATAAGAAGGCCTACTCAAACGTTTATTGAACTAAGCTCAACAGAACACACTCTCATGAAGATATGATTTAAAGAAGAGATACTAAGGCTGAAATCCTATCAACTGAGGTAACCTGCATAAGTTGCATAGTGATATTTTCGCCTTGATGAAAGCAAGGCTATAATATTTTAAATGAGAAGTGTAAAATGTAAATGAGGTATGGATTCCAAGTCCCCCCTTTTAGTAGAATAGCACCCCTATTCCAGACCAATGTTCAAGGATTTGAGAGCTGGAAAACATGAAATGTCTACATTTACGCTGCCGTAAAAACCAAATTTCAAAAGAAAATCAGCTTGTTCCACAAATTACAGCAAAGCTTTTGACTGTGTGGATCATGAAAGGCTATGGTTGGTTTGAAAGGAAATGGGTGTGCCGCAGCATCTGATTGTTTCGATGTGCAACCTGCAGTCCAGATAAGGGGCAGCTGCGACAGAATAGGGACAAACAGAATGGTTTCCAATCAGCAAAGGTGTCAGACAAGGATGCATTATCTCCCTCTCTCTTCAATCTGTATGCAGAATATTAAACATATAATAAGGAAAATTGGGTCAGATGAAGGAACAGTGAAAACTGGTGGAAGGAACAACTATTTGAGATATACAGATTGCACCACATTTCCATCAGAAAACAGTAAAGACTGGAAACAATTACTGAGGAAGGTTAAAAGCAGAAAGTGCCAAAGCCAGATTGTAGCTGAACATCAAGAAGTCAAAAGAAACGACTACTGGGAATTATACAGCTTTAAGGTTCATGATGAAGAAATGGAAATTTTCCAAAAGTTTCTGTTCCATGGCTCCATCACTGACTAAAAGGGAGACTGCAGCCAAAAAATCTGAAGGAGATTGAGACTGTAGAAGGCAGCCATGAAAGAGCTAGCATACCCTTGAGTGTAAGGATGTGGCTCTGGCCAACAAGATCAAGTTAATTCTTGCCATAGTATTCCCCATTGCTATGTACAGGCATGAAAGCTGGACAATGAAGAAGGCTGATGGGAAGAAATATTCTTGAAATATGGTGTTGGAGTAAAGTTTTATAGATACTGTGGACTGCCAAAAAGACATTAAGTGGGTTCTCGATCAAATCGAGCCTGAACTCTCCCTAGAAGCTAAAATGACTCAACTGAAGATATTGTGCTTTGGTCACATGATGAGAAGACGAGACTCACTGAAACAGTGGAAGGCAGAAGGAAGAGAGGAAGAGCCAACATGGGATGCATTGACTCCATCAAGGAAGCCACAAAGGTCCTTGGTTTGCAAGACCTGGAAATGGTTGTTAACGATAGGATGTTTTGAAGGACATTAATTCATGCTGTCACCATAAGTCAGAAGTGATGACAGCGCTCCACACACCCACCCACACCCAAATACCTTGCAGATGGTTCGCAGCTTTTGTCTTTCCTTTTTAATTGCTTTTTTCTGTATGTCTTTCTCCTTCTTCACCAGCAGTGCTTGTTGTCTATTTTCTTCCTCTTCTTTCTCCTTGGCTAACCGAGCTGCTTCCAATTCTGCTTGCCTTTGCTGAAACAAAAGGAAATCCTAGAATCACTGTAGTCTGCACACACCCCAAAAGCACTTTGTAAAGTTCTATGTCAGGAGAGAGTGGGCCCTTTTACCATGTTGAGAACATCAGCAATCCCCAACAAAAATCTGCTATCACGGAGGCTGGAGCCAGTCACAAATGTCGGGCAGTTCTAAGCTAAGCATCTTCCTATGATGGAAGCAGCTGTTCTCAGATGGACTCTCCCTGAAGACACAGAGTTGATGCCTCTTCTGAAGCACTTTCTGCTCCAACGATAAGATGGAAAGCTAGGACTGGCTCTTGGCTTTGGGTTAGAAAAATGGGCACTAGGAAATTTAACAGCAGTCACCATGTTGGAGAGCACTGCTTGATGCCGCTGAAATAGAAACACCAACAATACAATACCAGATATCAAATTTCTATACTCCCTTAGTTGTGAGTTTTGCGAAATACATATGTTTATGCTTTCAAGGCCCAGTAACCAAACTAGTTAACAAAACGGGTGCTAGAAGTTTCCAGTGCTGGTAGGTTAGATTGTTTTAGTAGAATAATTGCAGCATTATAATAAACATCTGCATCCCAAAATCATTCTACTTGAGAAGACTTCAGCCTGGGAGTATACCTCACATTGTTAAGCCAATGAAACAGGTTTAAAATAAAGTTCCATAATTTAAGCAGCTTGCTTTTCTTAAATTTCTAGGGTTTGTGTCCCAAAATATAACAGCATCCATTTGAACCCATAAGGTGTTTTTTTTGGCTTCACCAAAAGAGCCCCAAATGACCAATAGATATGATAGAGAAAATGCATCTTGGCAGGAACATCTAATTGGCAGCGGTTGCTTTTAAACATTCTGCTTAATCATTGACATTGGTCTGAATGTTGCAGAGAAAACGCTGATAGGATGGGGATGCAGTCTCCCAGTAAGTCACAATACATTACTTGAGCTAAGTATAAAGAGTAACTGCAACTGAAAAAATCTGAACAGTTAACAGCCACTGCCTAACATTTTCACAAAAAATAAGGTAATTACTCAACATGCCATTTTATCCAACCAGCTGAAGACCAGAGGATTTTATATGAAGTCAGTGATGCCATCAATATCTACAGTTTTAAACTTACCTTCTCTTTTTCCTCCTGTTCTTTTCGTTTTGCATCTACTTTTGCTTTTTTTTCTGCTTCCTTCTTTGCTTTTTCTTCTTCCTTGAACTTCTTTATTCTAGGATCACAGCTGTATGCAGTGTCTAAAAATAGAAAGATGCATCTATGAAGATAATACATAACATCTGGAATTTAATGAGCCAGTTTCCTTGAAAATGCAGAGCTCACGCTTACCAACGAGTGTTCTTATTCTGTTCATCTCTTCCTTTTTCCTTTGTGCTCGAGTTGCTCTGTTCTGCTTTTCAATCCACCTCCTCTCATCTCGACTGCAAAGGGAGTCAGAAAAGTGGTCAGTAGCAACACAATCCCATGTGCGCTCCATTACTAGATTAATTCTGGGAGCCCTTTTAAACTCAAGAGATAACAGGACAAATTTAGACACTGGGTACAATCCCTATATGCATCAGATATAACAGGGCATCAATGTAATTTCAAAAGGAATGAAAGAAGCCAGAGATATAAGAATGCTCAGACTCCTTCCCACCTACATCCCATTCCAAGAAATGCTGGTTGTGGGGCACAGGAAAGCACACCCTTCTCTGACACTGGCGCTGTGCAATGCCAGGTCTATTACTTATAAGACCTCAGTTCTAGGAGATTTTTTGTAGAGTAGAAAAAAGACCTGGCTTGCATGATTGAGACCTGGGTGAGGGAGGGCGAGACGGTCACCCAGGATCAACTCACCCCACCTGGGATTGCTTACTTGAGAAGCTTTTTCCTTTAGGTGTTCCCTGCATCAAAAACTGCTGGTGTTGAACATGTTGGCCTGCTCTGGGATGCCAAGGAGAGCTTGGCTGTCTGACTGGCATATCGGCTTCCTCACACACCTCCAGACAGCCTACCTGGCCTATTAGCCACCATACTGGGGTGAGCCTTGGAGTTCCCCAGGCTTTTGGTCCCGGGGGACTTCAGTGTCATCACTGACGATGCAATGTCCTCTCAGGGTAGAGACCTAGTGTCGTCCACGGAGGCACTGGGACTCTCCCAATTTATATCAACTCCCACGCATCAAGCAGGCCACACACTGGACTTAATTTTTGCAGCAGGGATATGTGTGGATCTGGAATCTGCTGAGCCGGTACTATGGTCAGATCACTTCACCCTGAAGGTCTGCCGACCTGCACTGGAAGTCCAGAGCCTTGGGGTGATCCCAGATGCCTTGCTCTCTATGAAGGCTGTGGTCACCACGGTAGCCAGGTCTTCCTTTTACCATCTACAGCAGGTTAGACAGCTGGCTCCCAACCTTTCCGTCCACGATCTTGCTACAGTGACCCATGCAAAGGTCACTTCCAGACTGGATTACTGCAATTTGCAGTTTATGCAGGCTTACCCTTGAATCGGACCCAGAAACTCCAGCTGGTGCAGAATTCAGCAGCGCACCTGCTTACTGCAGTGCCTATGCAGTCAGTGCTCTGCCAGCTGCACGGCTACCAATTGTGTGCCAGATCTGGTTCAAGGTTCGGGACATTTAAAGCCCTGAATGGCCTGGGACCAGCATATCTGGGGGACCACCTCTTCCCATATACCCCCCCCCCCCACCCAGACAGCTTTACACTTTACCAACATTTGCTGATAGTCCCTGGCCTGAAATAAATCCACCTAGCCTCAATCCAAGCCAGGGCATTCTCTGTCCAGGCCCCTACCTGGTGGAACAAGCTCCCACTGGAGATTAGGGCCCTGCAGGGACTGCTGAAGTTCCGCAGAGCCTGTAAGACAGAGTTGTTCCACCAGGTCTTTGGCTGAGGCGTTGGGGCATTTCATCAACATGTGACCTTCTTGCTGAAATGACCCCTTATCCAAGGGTACTGTCATCTATTATGCAAACTGGTGGAGGATATTCAGGAGTACATGAAATTTGATGCCACCATCTGTAGTATTTAAGACTTTTCTTTTAATGGATAATTTATTATGCTAATTATATAAACTGTTTTTAACTATGTGTTATATTTATTATTGTTACCCATCCTGACTCCATTGTGGGAAGGGCAACAGCAACAAAAATAATTATTCAAAGAAGGTGAATTTGATTCAGCTTAAAGACCAGTAGTTCAACAATTATACAAAGGTGATGCTTCCCTATCTAAACCCATTTAAAATCTTAAATGCAAACCAATATTCTCTGTCCCTGAAATACACTTGCTATTACGCACTATCAAGAGTTAATGCACTCCTTGATTGAAGAAAGTACTTAAATAATACATCAAGACCAAGCTGGATTTTTGCCTTAAAAACAACTGAGGAACAGCATAAAGGCTGTATCGAACATTTTGGAATATTATGAAGCACATCCAGAAAAAACAAATGACCCTAGTATTTCTGGATGCAGAGAACGCCTTTGATAATGTCAGTTGGCAATTTATTATTGAGCAACTGAAAGTCACACACTGCAGAGATAATGTTTGGCGAGGTGGCAGGCATGACAGTCAACCACCAGAAAATGGAATAATCACAAAAAAAATATGACAAAGGTCCCAACTAAAGAATTGACAGAGAAATCAGGATTTCACAGAAAAGAGTAAAATACGTAGGAATCTATTTGACTAATAAATGTAGTTCACTGATGGAAGATAACTACATAAAATTATACAAAGAAAATGTCATTTCATCAGCTAGTTGTCTTTTGATTTCACTCACATACTCCTGCTTATCTTGAACAACCACCGCACCACCTTTGTCAGCAGATTTTACGACAATGTCGGATTCACTTTGCAGATTCTCTAACGCTAATCTCTGCTGCATATTTAAATTATGCCACCCAGATTTAAAGGAGGTTTCAGTTACTTTCAAATCTCTCAACACCATTTTTTCAAAGGTTATTATGCAGGGATCAGAGATATTACATACAAAAGTCGACTTGGGGAAAAAGGGTTCACTCTGTATTTCCTTTTCCTTCAAAAAAATTTTTAAATTTAATTTGTCTTATCATTTTAAAAAGATCAACTCTAGTCCTAAACGCAGTGTATTGTGAGGTGGGAACAAATCCCAATCCCAAACTCAAGACCTCACATTCCGTATTGGAAAGGGGTCGGGATGAAAGGTTAATTACTAAGTCTTGCGAAAATTCCTCTTGCCCGTGCCTCTGCCTAAAAAAGAATCATTGTGGGCACCTCCTCTCGGGTTCGTCTCAAAAACATGGAGGCTCCTCTCACGGAACATTATGTATCTGCAAACCATACTAACAGAGGCATGAGGATTTGTGTCCTGTATAAATATCATGGGACTAACAAAACTCAAAGTGAAATCCAAAGGATATTATTTAGGGAAGAAGCTGCCCTGATCTTTAAAATGAATGCGTTAGAACCCATAGGTTTAAATTCAGCCCTGGATTTATCTTGCTTCTTATCATTTATAGTTATTTTGGTATTTAATTTTCAGTGATGACTTGTGATATAATAATAAGGCTCGGGTTCCCAGCCCTTAGGTTTGAATGTCGTTTTAAAAAGTTTTACCAGCTGTTTCCAATTTGTAAAGATAAAGGTCAGATTGTGCGGGAAGATGCTTTGAGGTTTTCTCCAGAGCTAGTGTCACAGGAATGTGGTATGCTGGGTGCTGGTGAGTTGTGATGCCCTGGAGGATTCAGATAAATTGTATGACGTGTTGAAATACATGTTAGAATGATGCATTGTGCTGGTTACAGATAAGTGGAATGCGTCTCTCGGATGAAGACACTTGAAACAGTATTACAGGCTTTACTGTTAGAGGTTGATGACTATCCACTATATATCAAGCTTCTTTAAAGGATGAAAGTCTAAAGTAACGTCTTAAAATCAAAAAACTTTGTTCTGAAAAACAAGAACTATCTGCATTTGCAACATGGTTAACACTGGCACTTTATTTGTCCCGTGGAGTCGGGTGAATAGTCTTCAAGCGTCTTAAGTCGGCAATGGACAGGATTAACTGCAAGCACTTTTGAAAATTTATTCTCTGCACTTTGTACCTTGTATTCATGAATTCTTGATAATATGCAATAATATGTGATGTTGTAGTGTTTAAAAATTAATTATATTTTTGAAGTAATTTTCATGATTCATTCGTTATTTTCCACAGTTTTTTGTGTTGTTGTATAAGTTGCTTTGTCCTGTGGAACTCTAGGCTTCTAAGTACTGGAAGATGGCAGAAGTGCCTTCAAAAAAACTACTTCTGGAAAAAAATATTGGAAATAGCAGAAATGGACATTTTGACTGATATTCTGGAAGAAAGCACTAACCACGATATAAAGGAACTTTGGACACCACTATATGAATGGATTTAAACAAACTATTGAATATAGAAGCATGTATATTATATGTTTTAGACCTCTAGAACAACTTGATTGTAGTTACAACGAATAATCATATTATGGTAACAGACTGTTAAAAAGGACTCATGATAACAGATTTACAGACATTATGGCTGACAATGAGAATTTATTGTAGAAATTGAGACAGTAGAAATATTTATGTTATGGATTTCAAGCCTCTTCCTTATTTCCTCTTCCCCTTTTCCCTTTCCCTCCCTGTATCCATTTTCAAAACCTAATAAATATTATTGAAAACAGAAGAGTTAATGCACTCCTTCATCGTCAGTCATCTGCTTTCCTTTTATCCAATCAAGTCAATCCTTGCGGGACTCCCTGCTCCACCCTGTCCCCCTCTTCATGTTCCCTAAAAATCTTTCTCCCAGGATGAAAACAGTCTGCTTTCCTACAAGATACCAAAATAAATTTGTGTATTGAACTATTCGAACACAGCTAAATCGGCCATGATTATTTTGGAAAAAGATAAATGGGATGAATACAAGATCATCTTTTCTCTTAGTTAACAACAATCCTTACTTCAATACCCAAAATTACTTAGGAAGTGGAATCAACATTCCACACATCAATATACTTTTAAAGAACTAAAAAGCAATACGCATATAATTCTCTAACCACATTTATACAGAGTATGAAAGGATCCCTGATAGCACAATCTTAAGAACTTTTTAGCCAGTTCAGTGTAGTGGTTAAGTGTGTGGACTCTTATCTGGGAGACCTGGGTTTGATTCCCCACTCCTCCACTTGCAGCTGCTGGAATGGCCTTGGGTCAGCCATAGCTCTCACAGAGTTGTTCTTAAAAGGGCAGCTTCTGTGAGAGCTCTCTCAGCCCCACCTATCTCACAGGATGTCTGTAGTGGGGGAAGAAGATAAAGGAGATTGCAAGCTGCTCTGAGAGTCTGATTCAGAGAGAAGGGTGGGGTATAAATCCACGGTGTTGTTCTTCTTCTATTCTATGCTGCTTACTCCCAGAAGAGTTGAGTTAGCCTGCTCAAAATTGCTCTCTAAGCTTTAAAAGGGCTGGCCTATTAATTAATGTTAGTTAATGTTTCAGTTATGCATTCTTAGTCACACTGGTGACTTGGTGAATAAACACTTGATTTACTATCACAACACTTCCTTAAAATTTGTAAATCACATCTGGAATTTGGTATGATGCATTGATTTTTTAAAAATAATATTAATCACACATTTAAAACAACCTTCTAATTTACATACCATTCTGCTTTTTCTTTTTCTTCCTCATCTAAGTAAGAGAACTCCCTCCAAGAATCAAAATTGTACCTGAAACAATACATAGTAAGGTCAAAAAAGAGAAAATCAGCACAGATGTGTAACAATGCTGACTTTTCTAATTATGCTTCTTTGTAATTGTCTGAATTCCTGTTCTGAGGATTCAGTAGTGATGGTTGTCTACTGTGTTCTCCTATATGCATTTTACCAAGTTTAAGGAAACTCACATGATGCTAGCAAATACTGTGTTCATTCTGCTGGGTATTTTCAGTGCAAACTTAAGTGCTGAGGGAGCCAACTGTCCTTTGCATCAGCGTATGTCCAAGATGCAGAAGGGTCAGTTATGAGGGCACTGCTCTGTCACTCTCAGGTGCTGGTGGAGAGTCACGGCAGCCACCCGTTGATGCCACCAATGCAGAAGCCCCTGTGCTGCTGTGCTTGTGGGCTGTTTCAGGGGTATGGCCAAAGTCAGCTGGCTTCCTGAGCCCTTTCAGCTTGGGAATGCCCCCTGCCAGAGGCAGAAAGTTCACACACATACACACAAAAAGCAGGGCACACAAAACTCATGTTGTCCCCCTGCTGCTGCAACCTCGCCTATTAGGCTCAGAAGATCTCAGGATGCCAACTACAGGCTTGGAAAATCACCTCCCTCCCCAGGGTGGCCAAGCACCCAACTGCAGCCCTCCCACCCTACAAAAACTTCAGCCAGGACATTTTACAACTCTGTAGTTAGCATGAGCGGCACAGGACTCCACCTCAGAACTCCTTGCTGTTTGGACTCAGAGCAAGACACCTTGGTAGTGGGAAAAGCACAGGGAGTGCTAAGTGCCCACCCTGTAGTGCTAACACCCAAGGAGGAGAGCAGAGTCCATACTCTGTGGCTGACCTCTCCCTTTTCAGAACCCTAACGGGCACCCCACCATGGAGGCTTGACTCACAGGGGCAACCACACAGTGACAAGTAAGCGAGGACAAGGATCCCAAACCTGCTGCCCCATTCCCCTCATGTGACACAGTGTGCCGTAAAAGTGCCTCCTGCACTCAGGCCCAGCGTTGCGTCTGTGTAGGGGTGGCACAAGCCGTGGCTGCACAGTGCCATGGCCCTTGACAGGTCATGGGAAAAGATCCCAGGAAAGTCGGGGTGGGGGTGGGGGAATGCTCTGTCATTTGCCTGTTTCCCATCACCTCACAGGCTGCTGTGTGGAGGCGGGAGAAGTCAGAGGGTAATCTGGGAGAATGAGCCAGCTTGATGCAGTGGTTAGAGCGTGACACTAAATCTGGGAGACCCAGATTCTGTCCCCCACTTGTACCATAGAACCTAGGTGGGCGGCCTTGGGTCAGATGCACACTCTCAGCCTAACCAACTCACACTGATGATGTAAGCATAAAATGGAGGAGAGAGGAATGATGTAAACCATTTGGGGAGAAAAGTCAGCAAATAAATAGAAATATGAACAGAGTTCATAACTGCATGTCTGCTCTAGGAAGGGGGGGCTTCTGTCACCTGGAGGAAGACGTCTGTGGAGGGGGCAGGGAATCACAGAGGTCTCCAGAATCAATGGCTGGGGGAAGCCAGTGCCACAGGCAGACCATGTTTTTGGAAGGGAAAGGGGCTTGGGGGACATACTGGCAGCCAGGAATGCCAAATGACTTGCATGGTCTCCACTGCAATACATTACTACTACATTACTACCCATGGAAGTGCCACAGCTGTGGCACAACACAGACTTTATTGAACTGCAAACCACGGCTAGGTGTGAAGACTTGCAGAATGGATTTAGAATGCCAGTCTCTGGGACTGGAATGACAGAGCCCGGAGTAGAATGATGGTCATTCCAGCCCCAGACCATCTCTGCCCCATTGAGAAGGGAATTGGGGGACTTGAGGGTGGTGCTGCATGCCCCCACACCTGAGCCCACCCCAGTGGTCCCCTCCTCCTCCCACTCCACTCTTTTTGAGAGCAGTTACCCTAACACAGGAGCTGGTCCCTTTAAGGGGGTGGGGTATGTGCTCCTGACAAATGGAACTCCTGTGGCCTGCCCCTCTCTGCCTCCTGCCTGAGATGGACACGGGATTCTACCCCATTGCCACAAGGCCCCTGATTGGTTCTGGCGGCCCTGTCCATCATAGTCCATCAAGTTCACACAACACCAGCACTGACCACAGCAGCACAGCTGCTACTGATGCTATCCCGGTGATGATAAGAAAATACTGTGAACTCACTGACTTTATCTGCTGGCAGCTGTGTAACTCATAACCACAGGGAATGGACTAATGGCACCATAGCTACACAGCAGCCAGTCACTGCAGTGCAGGCATGACACAGGATTGCTCTGTTAATGACATCTCTACTTTTGGGAATAGCAGTGTGGAGCCAGACTCACTACTCTAGTAATATGAGAACACAAAGCACATGGGAAGAACCATGCCAGGCTCAGAGGTCAAAAAATGAAATGGAATGCACATGAAGCACACTTTCTTCCATCCACCCCAAACAACCCCAGATGTTTATTTTTATTTACTCATTTTATAAATTTATATCACCTCAAAAGGGCCACCAAGACAGCTAACAAATTAAATGAATACATAATCTCCTCATTAAAACCAACAAAAACATATCCTTAAAACAATGGAAATCAGAGCTAAAATACATCCAAAAACATAAAAACAACAATTTATACATTGGGCAGGAAGGAGGAGGGATCACTGAGGGAACACCAACAGAAATGAGTCTTCACCTGCTGGTGGAAAATGACAACAGAACAGTCTCCCTGATTTTTGAATTTACATGTATATCTCAAAATGATAGATGAAGCTATGGGGCAGAAGCAACTAATATGCAATTCTAGGTAGAATTACTTTAAATTCACTGAAATTAATGGACGTAGACTACAGTGATGCTATATAGGGTTGCACTTTAAGAGTTTGATCAGAGACATTTGCTAGGAAAAGCTGCAAGCCATTCACCTGAAGAGATTCTACTACCATTATCCTAAAACACTTATTTATAACAGCCCGTTTTAGGAATTGCAAAGGAAACGAGTTTTATAGATATCTAGAATGAAGATGCAATAAAAGGATCAAAATGCCTCCTTCTCCCTTTGAGGCCAATAATCTTAGAGAAAGCAAAATAATCTTAGAGAAAGCAAAAATTGTTATTATAAATGAAACTTTCTGCTGACTTTTGAGAGTCCCACTCAAGGCAGCTTACAAGAAAAACAATAACATATATTATGAATGATCGATATAAAAACAAAACAAGCTACTAAAAAGCCAAGAACACTATAAAAATATCCATAAAACTGACCTCAGACCACACTTCCACAAATGTACGAGAACTGTAAATTTTCAGAGATTTCTGTATGCAATTTTTTCCATACATTAATATATTATTTTGTGAAAAAAAGAAATTGGCACACTTACCAAAATGAATAAAATGCATCTACCTCTTCAAATGATGAGTTTGCATCTCCAAGCTTTGGCACATTTTTAATGTTTGACCACCTGCACAATTAAGAGATACACAGACAATATCAGTTATGGTACAGGTTATTTAAGATAAGCATTTCCCCAAAAGAAGTAGGTGTTTGGGCTATGTATTCAAGGTATGAGACAAGAGACATTTCAACCTGGAGTATATGGATTTTCACAACAAATCTGACAGCTTCACCGATTGCAGTGGGATTTCCAGCACCACCCTTTGATGTCCAATAAATAAACTCTTTAGAATAAGGCAGAACAGCAATGCAACCGTTCTGTCATGACTTGCATCACCCTACTGGTGAGCTGATCAAGGATGAAGGGAGGGTGCAAAGGAATAAATCCCATGACACAAAATTTTAGAAAAAAATAATGAACCATCAAAAATGGCACGTGCAATAGGGCACTGGTATACAAGACTCTAAAATGGCATATTTCTGGGCTAAGATCAGACATTTTTTACCTATAGCCTGTCCCCAGCCTGCCCAATTAGAGAATATGCACTACCCTGATGGCTAGATCTTGTGAAGACCTCTATACAGGCAAATGCCTGAGCAGGATTCATTCTGCATTAAGAAATTACTATGATTTTTGAACCAAGAGACCCCTCTCTGTTTATCTACTGTACTATGCTCTACTGGTTCTGCCAGCATACTCTGCTAGAACACTGCAGTAACCATATGCATTTCTTTAGCTATCAAGGTATACAGTTCAAATATATCAGTCTCATCAGGCTGTGGACACAGCTCTCAAGCAGCAAGATCGCACTCTACTCTGCTGCCCTTCAGAGCTGTTAGACAGTCAAGCACCCATACCGGCTGGGATAAGCGGTTCATTGTCAATCAGGCACCTTGAGAATAAAGGCCCCCCAAAGAGCCTGTAGTATAACTCACCTGGCATTTCTTTCAAAAACTGGTGAAAAAACTTCAAAGAAATTTTCTTTTGCTTCACTTTTAGAAGGGACTGTGTTATCAAAAGTAGGATCTACACTGTTAAAAGCTCGCCTTTTCACAGGATCTGACAAAATTTCATAGGCTGAAAAATGAGATTACATGGCCACAAGTTATTTGATGCGAGGGAACAATATTCTGTAACGATCCTATCTTTCTGTAATCATTTACTTTTGCAGATCTTCATGCTGCAACTGGCTTTTTCATTATCAGGACAGAAGCAGCTTATGCAATACGTAACTAAAGAACGGCACGGATTCATAGTAAATAATCAATTTTTGGAATTAAAATGGCAATCAAATTGTTTTTAACAAAAGGCAAGGAATATTTTTGACCATTCAAAAAGTCTTATTCGAGACACATTTGGAGGCTTACTTTATTTTCACACTAACAAGGTTAGGACTTCTAGTCAGGCTATTCAGCACTATTCTAAAGTAACTATTACATCAGCCACAGAATGAGCTATCCCTCTTGATGCTCTCAAGGCTTCCCAATTCTTGCAATTCTGCAGACTTCTGGAAAGCAGTGCAACACTATAGGCTCAACAGTGACACCCAAAGGGGAAGCAGATAAATTACCGTATTTTTCGGACCATAAGACGCACTCCCCCCCAAAAAAAAGTGGGGGGGGAAGTGTGTGCGTCTTATGGAGCGAAGGGACAATAGGACGTACCTTCCTCCGGGGGGGGGGGGGGTGATCCGCTGCCTCCGACTCCGATCCCGGCGCTCCCCCCACGCCTGCCTGCCTGGCTCCAGCTCTGCTTCCAGCAAGCGCTGGGATCGCTCCATGCTGCCCCCACCACAAACCCAGCGCTTCACGAGCGCCGGCTGCGGAGGAGGCAGCATGCTTCCTCCGTGCCTGTCTGCCTGGCTCCAGCTTTGACGCTTACAGCAAGCGCCAGGATCGCTCCCTCCGCCCTCCGATCCCAGCGCTTGCTTTAAGCATCAGAGCTGGAGCCAGGCAGACAGGCACGGAGGAAGCACCCGCCCCCTTCGCAAACCCAGTGCTTCGCGAGCGCTGGCTGCGGAGGGGGCGGCATGCTTCCTCCGTGCCTGTCTGCCTGGCTCCAGCTCTGATGCTTACAGCAAGCACCGGGATCGGAGGGCGGAGGGAGCGATTCTGGCGCTTGCTGTAAGTGTCAGAGCTGGAGCCAGGCAGACAGGCACGGAGGAAGCACGCTGCCCCCTCCGCAGCCGGCGCTCGCAAAGCACTGGGTTTGCAGTGGGGGCAGCGTGGAGCAATCCCAGCGCTTGCTGGAAGCAGAACTGGAGCCAGGCAGGCAGGCGCGGGGGAAGCGCCGGGATCGGAGGCGGAGGCAGCGGATCGCCCCCCCCCCCAGGAGGAAGGTGCGTCCTATGGTCCGGAGCGCCTTATGGACCGAAAAATACAGTAGCTAGTGCAACAGCAGCAAATCTAGACCAGCAAGCAGATATCCATTTCACTATTCAGTTTGTCTGTTACTTGACACTATTCAGTTTGTCTGTTACTTGACACATTATGACACTTGAATCAAGGAAGCACACAGAAGTCCTTGTGTTTTGAGTTTAAGGGGATGAGGAATATGCTATGAAAGGGCAACTAGGTCGCTATCTCAGGAACATTAGGTATCAGTGGAAATTAGCTTTCCATTTGCTGGAAGCGAACAAAAATGGGAAGCTCCATTTTTTTTAACTTTTGAATTACTTATTACATGCTACAAAAGCAAGCAACACAAATTTAGTGCATTATTTTTACATATATTCCTATAGAAACACATTATACAACACTATCAAGACTATTCAAAACCTTGTTCACTTCAGTTCTTACCTTTTGTTATACAGGTGAAGTAGTCATTGTCTCCTTCACCTATCTGTTCTCCTGCTGCTTTTCGCTTGTCCGGATGGTGTTTCAACACCATGGCTTTGTCTAGGGGGTTAAGTAAGTTTAAGTAAGTAGAAAGTTCAAAGATGTCACCACTGTCTGTATCCCGATCTATACACTCCCTTCCTACATCTTAAAGACATCAAAAAACAAAGAAATTAATAAAAGATGCATTGTAATTTTGATGGACAAAAAATTTCATATTTTGGATGGACTCTGCCTGGCATTTAAATATTAACAGCTATCATGCCAGGTGAATATGCCTAATGAGAGGGCTCTGAAATGTGCATGCCAACACAAAAAAGGCCCTCCCTCCAATAAATGTCCATTCCATATCCAAAGAGAGGAATACATGCAGGGATCGCACATAGAAGAAATTCATCCTTTGCAATGCAATCCTAAACCTCAGAATCCTACTGAAGTCTATTCAATGGCCTTATTTTCAGCAAAGTGAGAATTGTACTGACAGCTACTGAGGGCATTTTGAACTCTGAAAGTTTAAGGCAGTACTTTGAATTAAGCCCAGAAACAGACTGCAAGCAGTTATCTTTTAACTACGGGTGTACATTCGATATAAACCAAACCAAATAAATACCCCCCAAAACTTGTTTGGTATTTTTTGGGTATTTATCCAGCCAAATGCAGATTAGACAATTTGATTTGGCTACCAATATAGCTGGCCTGAATAAAAGCCAATATTATTCAACTTTTATTTGGGCCAGCTATATCACTGAGTTGTGCTGCCACTGTACAAGGTGGCTTGGGGGAGACATTCTCTTCATTTGTGGAGGCGTACCACTGAGGAGGCACGAACGGAAATGCCTTCCCCTTTACTCTCCAGAGTCGTGTCAATTTTTAAATGCCTTCCTTTTACTTGTGGAGGCGTGCTGCCATAGCAGCACAACTCCGCTTGTGAAGGGAAGGCTTTTGAAAATGCTGAATAAATTTGGCAATCCTGATTATTGCCTGAATACTGGCAAATATCAATATTTTTCAGGTCCAATGGACATGAATCTAAAAAAGGTTGCGGGGGGGGGGGGGAGGTTGTGCACACCTCCACTTTTAACCCTGCATTTTTGGCTGCAAGTACCAGTTACTGCATTTAGCATTAGCTGAAGTCCAAACACTTCTCAAAAACAGACTCATGTAGAAGAAGAATTGAAGAATTGCAGATTTATACCCCGCCCTTCTCCCTGAATCAGAGACTCAGAGCGGCTTACAGTCTCCTATATCTTCTCCCTCCACAACAGACACCCTGTGAGGTGGGTGGGGCTGAGAGGGCTATGGCCAACGCAAAGCCATCCCAGCAGGTGCAAGTGGAGGAGTGGGGAATCAAACCCGGTTCTCCCAGATAAGTGTCCGCACACTTAACCACTACAGCAGACTGCACATCACAGTAATCTAGCCTGGATGGTACTAGAGCATGGATCTAGGGCTGTCAGTTCAGTAAAGGGTTTACCAAATATTTACCATATAGAAGCCTTTCAGTAAATATTCGGAAATAGGTATTCCATATAGGCTTTTGAGCCTATTTTGTATTTCCGAATACCTGATTTCCAAATAATTATGGTATTAATCAGAAATATTTGGTAAAGCTATTCCTTCCATAGAAAACAATGGGGAAAGGCAAAAGGCAGTCTGTGATTCCCTTTCCCTGGCTCTGCAGGACCCTGCAGGGCTGTTTCTGTTGTGCAAAGTAGGGGGAAGGGAGAAACTTCAATTCTCCAATGGAATTGCATGTTTCCCCCCTCAAGCCAATCAGAGAACAGAACAATTTATTTTCAAACTGTTCTGTTCTGTCCATGAGCAGAGAGAGAGTATTTATTTACCATCTCTTGCCCCCTGCACTCCATTGCTGTTCCTGTTACCACAGAGAGACTGTGAGCTGGTGTTGAGCCTCTGCTGCTCTGCTCTCTGGGGCCTGGTGTGGTGATCCTGATCCTGGACCTGGACTTCAGCAACTGGGTGAGATCCTTCCTTTTCTTTCCTTTCCTTATCATGGGAAAGGGGGAATTTTTAGAACCAGGTTTTTGTTTCTTTTAGGAAAACCTGTTTTCCTCCTGCTTTGGGTAGGTGTCTGGGTGGTTTGGTGTTGGGGGAGATTGGGGGTGGCTCTGGCCTGGCTGGGATTGTTTGTTTTAATCACTTTATAATTTTATCACATTGCCTTGTTTGTTAAAATTATTTTTGCTCTGCTCTGCTGTTTTGGGTCTCTGGTTGTCTGCTTTGGTTCCTTGGCACAGGCCATTCTTCTGTGGCCTGAGTGCCTCCCTGGTGTGTTTGTTGTGCTTGTGGGTAGGTGGTGGGGGGGGGGGGGGCTGGTTACCCTTCTTGGTCTGCTCTGCTGTTTTGGGCCTCTGGTAGCCTTTTTTGGCTTTTGTCTGTCTGTGGCCTGCTCGTGAAGTGGCAGACATTTTATTTTGGTCTTCTGGGACTCTGGGAGCTGTTGGGTTTTTTGGCAGGGCATTTAAATAGGATCCTGTGATAACTGTTAGGCTAGTGTTAGGAGGGACTGTCTGATATGTGTGTTTCCTTTAACTTAACTTAGTGTAGGGCTGCGGTTTGGCATTTTAATAGGAAGTGTCAGGATTGTTAAAAAGAGCAAAGGCTTTACTTTATAAAGGCAGCTTAAGTAGGCTAGCTTAAGTAGCACAATGAAAGTGCACTTCACCTTCAGTGATTGGTCAGTGCCAGCCTCTTTGATTTAGTTAGGGTTACACCAGATTTTCCTTCATTTAGGGAACACTTGCATTTCTTGTTTAAACGGAAATCAGGTTTGTCCCAGTAGATTCCTGTTAGGAGAAGCTTTTAAATCCCACTACAAAGGTTTACTTGTCCATCTCAAGGAAGCCTTTTAAAACATTCAGCCAGGTACGGTCAGGTTTCCCTAGTTTAAACCACTACTACCAGCTCAAACACAAAAAATAAATTTTTTAACAGGATAGATTAGGGACCTCTTAAAAAATAAAGCTTTGGTTGGAGGAGGGTAACTAAAAAGGAGTCAGGATCTAATTGGTCAGGTTGCATAGTGTAGCAAGTGGTTAAGTAACTTAAACACCCCAGTCTCAGTCTAGACAGAGCTTGGCCAAGAGGAGAGATGAGTGGCAGGAAGGGAACTCAGAGGGGCCCTGGGGGCAAAGCGAAAGAGAAGACCAAAGGGGCAGAGGGGAGGAGAAGGGGGGCACAAGACCGCTCCAGAGGGGCCTTTCACTACTCCACCCTGGAGGTTCAGTGGTTTGAGGAAGAGGCCCCACCTCTCCCCCGTGGCTGCCTCAGGGGTTGCCCCAGCAGAGGTGCCTGTAGGTGCTGGCACTGGGCAGGGGTCTGCTGCTCAGGCACTCGTTCCTCCAGCTGTCGTTGCTCAGCCTCAGCAGCGGGAAGAGGGGCAGCAAGAGCAGTTGCCTTTGGGGCTGGGTGACAGTTTTCTGTCTCGCAGCATCACCCCAAGGACGCGGAGGGTTATGGCAGGGCTGGAGGAGACGGTGGCCACCGACCAACCCCCTTCTCCGGTTCCTCTGAACTCCAGCAGGCCTCCTGGGAATAGACAAGAGGAGATGCTGCCAAAGGAGGTGGAGGAGGAAGAGATGGAGAGGCACCCCCTGGTGCTGCCATCTCCACCCTCTCCTCCCCGATGGCCATCTCCTCCTGCCACCCCAAGCCACATCCCGAGCCCCTCACAGGAGGTAGCTCCAGTGACCCCAGCTTCCCCTAAGCATGGGCATCCATTCTCCTCCGATGTCTGGAAGCACTTCCAGATCATGGAAGATCCCCAGTTTGTGCAGTTCCAACTCTGTAGGGACCGCATCAGTCGTGGGAGGGATCTTGCCCATCTCTCGACTGCGGGGATGTGGAACCACTTGAAGAAGCACCATGCAGCGGAGCTTCTTCAAGGGGAGACATGCTGCCGGTAGGGGGCCCAAGCGGGCCACGCCACCCAGCATGGAGGTGGGTCCTCCTGCTGCATCCACCTCCAGAGCTCTCCCAGGGAGTTCCATGGTAAGGAGGGAGCGCCAGGCAACTGTAACCGAGATGCTTGGTGGGAGTGGTTTTAGCACGCCAACAAGGGCGGTGAGGAAGTGCATTAGTGCGAAGGTCACTTGACACATTGCTGAGATGATCGCCAAGGGATGTCCCTTCTCCTTAGTGGAGAGTAATGGCTTGCGGGGGATGCTCCGTTCACTTGCCCCCTGGTACAAGGTTCCTTGCCACACCATGATGAGTGCAAGCATTGTGCCAAAACTTTTCAGGGCAATGAAGTCTGTGGCGAGGGAGCATTTGTTCCATGCTGCTGGGGCAACTGTTCACTTCACCTCAGATCTGTGGACTCCCCACAGTTCGCTTGAAGGGTATCTGTCCCTGACTGCACACTGGTGGCAAGCCAGGGAGGTGGGTGGGGGTGGTGGAAGCGGCAGGCAGGATCAGGGCCGCCAGGCCGGCTATCGCAAGGCCTTGCTGCATGCTGAACCAATCAACAGGCCGCACATGGGGGACAACGTCAGTGCCATCATCACTAGGTTGATAGAGGACTGGGTAGGCAGTGGGGTCATCGTGGGCTACATGGTGACACGAACATGATCATGATGACCGAGTGTGTGGGCATTACACGCATTCCCTGCACAGCCCACCTAATCCACAACATGGTGACAGATGCCTTGGGTCAGTCATTCCAAAAGGATGCTGATTACATTGCGGCAACCCACGAGTGTTGGTTTCTGCTCCAGAAATGCTGACACATCGTGAATCACTTACCCCACAGCAATACCAACATTCATTTGCTAGAGGAGAAACAGGCCTGATCGGCTTGCCAGATCACCATCTGATGGGAGATGTAAGCACTCACTGGAGCTCCACCTGTGACATGCTGGAGTGCCTGGTGGAGCTGAGAGCAGCCCTGGATGCCCTGACTGATGAGAGCGAGGTCATTTCAGAGGAGAACCGGCTGAACCAGGAGGACTGGTTGACCATCTCTCAGACTGTGGAGGTTCTTGAGCCCTTCAAGGCCTTTACGGAGATGCTCTTGTCTGACACGGCGAGCATTGCACTGGTCGTTTCTATGGTCCACATAGACTATGAGATACTAGCCCAGTTTCTGGTGCAACACAAAGACTGTGCAGACTTCCTTCCAGCTGTGCGAGCGCTCATGAGACATCTGCAAAGAGGGCTTGAGCAACATTTTGGGGCAATCACGAAGCAGAAGATCTATGTGCTGGTGACCATGCGCGACCCACGTGGTAAAGGCAAGGTCGCTGAGTGGGTCAACAAGCTCAATCGATGGTGAGATGAGCTCTCCCAGGAGGGTGAGCAGAGGTGGGCCAAGAGGGCAAGGTCGGCAGGAGCTGAGGAAGCAAGGGGTGAAAGCAGCTCCTCTGCTTTGGTGGCTGCTGCTCATCCCCCACCTCCCCCACTAGGCGGAGTTTTCCACAAGGCTCCCACCGCGAAGACAGAAGAGATGGCACTCTATGCGTGTTTCGTTGGCCCCTCCAGGAGTGTTGGGCCCGTGAAAGTGGACAGGGATGCTGCCCAGGTCAGGGCATACCTCGAGGAACCCTGCGAGTAGCAGCACACTTGTCCATTGGACTACTGGGTCTCAAAGGAGATGGTCTAGCCGGACCGTTCTGCCGTGGCCCAGGCGTTCCTCTCGTGCCTACCGACAAGCGTTGAGAGTGAGCGCTTTTTTCCCCAAGGCGACATTGTCAGCCCACATAGCACAAGCCTCAATCCCAACACAGTGGCGATGCTGGTCTTCTTGAAGGTCAACATGCCACTGTTTGGCTGCCCAGACATGGACTCTGAGGGTGTATGAAATGAGCACCTGGTTGTGCCTGCATCCTCTGTCTGGTCTGAGAAGTCAGGGAAACACTCCTCCCTAAATTAAAATTAGAGAGCCCAAGAAGAGCCCCAGTCCAGAGTCCAGTAATTGGTCAATTGATTGGCAGGAAAATGGCCCAGCACCAACATTTCTCCCATCATGCTGCCTGCCTGACTCAGAAAGAATGTTGCATGAATTCAGCTCCAGTCAGAGTGCCATATTGTATTTGTGGGTTTCCTGGCTGTAATGGTTAAGTGTATGGACTGTTATTTTTTTTGGACCTGGTGTGATTTCCCACTCCTCTGCTTGCAGAGCAGCTGCTGAAGTGGTCTTGGGTCAGCCACGGCTCTCAAGAGTTTTCTTTGAAAGGGTGGCTTCTGTAAGAGCTCTGACGTCAACTCAGGGTGTCTGGTGTGTGTGGGGGGGAAGAGGTAAGGGAAACTGTGTGACTTGCTGTAAGGTGCTCTGAGACTCAGAGTGAAGGGCAGGAGGGAAATCCAATGTCTTTGTTTTCTTCTCTTCCATTTCTTCTTTTCCTTCCGTTTCTTCTTTATTGGAGGTGAAAGATGGGGCGGCCTGTGATGAGGAGGGCAGCCTCACCTTGGCTAAAGTTCCCCTAATGGGACAGTGATGGCTGGGGTGTGTTGCTGCTGAAAGAGAGGGAATGGTTCCTCCCCTCTCACTGTGAGGCCCTCCCAGATATCTCCCTCATTTGGGGTGCAATTCTGGCTCACCTCGTGATGCATTCTGGGTAACACCAAAGAGCATAGACTAGTCAACCATCCATTGCTCAAGGTAAGTCTAAATGCTTCTTGCTTTGTGTCAGATACAGATATGGAGCTAGGTGTGGTCCACTGCTTCTGTTGTTTAGAGAGTTGTGTTGTTTGGGACAGGGCTGGTGAGCTGGCATCTGGGTTAGAGACCCAGAACCAGCATGCTTGTTGTGCTTGATCAGTTCTCCCCGTGTTGTTTGGGGGCAGGGCTGGAGAGCTGGCATCTGTAGATTGAGTGTTCTGTAGCATGGAAGCTGGCATCTGGGTGAGAGACCCAGAACCAGCATGCTTGGTGTGCTTGGCCAGCTCTCCCCATGTTGTTTGGGGCAGGGCTGGAGAGCTGGCATCTGGGTTTGCTAAAGCCTTGAGCAGATTGTATTTTATGTGGCACTGAAGTTGGCAACTGGGTTTATACTGGTGCCAGGGTGCATAGAGTAGAAAGATAGATTTAGTGCATTGGGGTCCTATAGAGATTCTCTGATTTGAAGTTAGGTTTGGCTTTGGCTGCCCCAGGAACAGGTTTTAAAACACTTGTTGAAAAGCAATATAAAGCAAATCAAATGTTTTCTTTTTGAAATCAATATTTTTAATAACCAGCACAGAACTGTCTACACAAGCTGAAGAACCGAGAATCTCTGCAAGATACTTACGAGCTGCTTTGATTTGTTTCTGAGAGGCCTTGTATCGCATATGTCCCAGTCCAAGAACCAGGTAGTGATCTTGATTCTGAGAAAGAAATGCAAATATTAACTTCTAGCTAAATGAAATTAAGTATATTTACAAGATAAACACATCAATAAATAAGGAAGCCTTTCCAATTCTGGCAAAGCACACGTGCAGCAGGTTGAAGATCAATAGTCAACTGGCAAAATGTTCCAAGGTATTACTGATGTGATTACTAGAAAAAATCACTGTGAATCAATTCAGTAAAATAGGTAGCTTGAAACATTGTATAATTGGCCAATCATCTATGGTAAGTAGCAACTGCCTATGCAAGCAGAAATAGCTATTGACTATTCCTCTTCTGCCCTTTAACCTTTCCCTATTACTGCTGTCTTTCTAGTCTTTAGACGTGTGTGTGTGTTTGTGTGTAAGTGCTGTCAAGTTACTTCCAACTTATGGCGACCCTATGAATTAATGTCCTCCAAAATATCCTATTATTACCAGCTGTTCTCAGGTCTTGATGGAATCAATCCACAATGTTGGGTCTTCCTCTTTTCCTACCACCTTTGACTTTTCCTAGCATTATTGTCTTTTCCACTGACTCTTGTCTTTGCATAATGTGACCAAAGTACAACAGCCTCAGTTTAATCATTTTAGCTTCTAGGGAGAGGTCAGGCTTGATTTGGTCTATTTGTCTTTTTGGTGATCTACAATATCTGTAAAACTCTCCACCAACACCGTATTTCAAAGGAACCTACTTTCTTCCTCTCAGCTTTCTTCATTGTCCAACTTTCACACCCATACTATGGCATGAGTTAACTTGATCCTTACTCTTAAGGATCTTTTCTGGCTACTTCATGGCTGCCCTTCCCAGTTTCAATCTCCTTCTGATTTCTTGGGAACAGTCTCCCTCTTGGCTGATGATGGAGCCAAAGAACAGAAATCTCGAACAATTTCAGTTTCTTTATCATCAACCTTGAAGTTGTGTAATACTGGACCTTTTTAGAGCTTAAAGTACAAGAGAAAAAACACATGCAGAGCTGTACTGCTTCAGCTAGAAAAGGCGAAAGAAAGAAAGAAAGAAAGAAAGAAAGAAAGAAAGAAAGAAAGAAAGAAAGAAAGAAAGAAAGAAAGAAAGATGGAATTGTTAGAAGGAAAGTGTTCACATCAACAACTAACAAAATGTTTCATAACAGACAAATTCAGTACAAGACAGAAATAATGTCCTATATTGAAATTTTAGAGAACAAAATGCACTGTATGAGAGGGCTGAAGCTCCAGCAGTCTTACTTTTATTCAAGAAGATCAACTGACATTATGAGGTTCATTTGCAATTATTAGGGTACTATTACAATGACTAGAAAAACTGCCTGTCCTAAGCACAACCCTATCAGAAAAGACAAACCATAGCACCAAATGCTACTGGGTAACTCCACTCAATGAGGGGAGGAATTAATTTCCCAAAAGGGGAAAAGTGGCTACTTCAAAAAGTAACAACATAACAACATAAGTGAAACCATGTTGGATCAGGCCAATGGCCCACCCAGTCCAACACTCTGTGTCACACAGGGGCCAAAACCCAAGGGCCATCAGGAGGTCAGCCAGTGGCACCATACTCCAGAAGCACCAAGAATACAGAGCATTACTGCCCCAGAGATAGGTGCTTTTTACACTCACCAAAGGAAACCAGAAGGGAATTGGTATTGTGCTGCCCTGGAGTAATCCGAGACAAGGATGGGAGTTTCAAACACAGGATTTTAGTTCCATGTCTGTAGCGAGCCATTTTACATTATTCCGCTTTTATCTTGCTTCCGGGAGCACCAGCCATTTTCATGCCCTTTCTTGCTAGCTGGCACACCATCTCTACCTTTTTCTTTTTGTTGAATGTCGGGCTAAGAGCGCCATAGAAGACGACTGCAGATTTATACCCCACCCTTCTCTCTGAATCAGAGACCCAGACAATCTCCTATATCTTCTCCCCCCACAACAGGCACCCTGTGGGGTGGGTGGGGCTGAGAGGGCCCTCCCAGAAGCTGCCCTTTCAAGGACAACTCCTACAAGAGCTATGGCTAACCCAAGGCCATTCCAGCTGCAGTAAGCGGAGGCATGGAGAGTCAAATCTGGTTCTCTCAGATAAGAGTCCACACAATTAACCACTACACCAAACTGGCTATAGAGCCATAACGCTGTAAAGTCCCCTATGCAAGCACCAGTCGTTTTTCGACTCTGGGGTGACGCTGCTTTCACAACGTTTACACGGCAGACTTTTTACAGGGTGGTTTGCCATTGCCTTCCCCAGTCATCTACACTTTCCGCCCAGCAAGCTGGGTGCTCATTTTACCGACTTCGGAATGATGGAAGGCTGAGTCAACCTGGAGCCAGCTACCTGAACCAGCTTTCACTGGGATCAAACTCAGGTCATGAGCAGAGGGCTCCGACTGCAGTACTACAGCTTTACCACTCTGCGCCACGGGGCTCTTTTATAATGCTATAACAATGCATCAAAACAGTGCAACAGAACCACCAAGCTGCAGCAGCTATAAATCTCAGGGTGGGGGAAGCCACAGATTTCCAATGGGGTACTTGTTACCAAGTGTCAACAGCAGCGATCTCAGGCATCTCAGTGAAACCCAGGCATCCCAATGATGGTGCTGTTGCACTGTTTGGATACATTGTTATAGCGCTATAGCGCTCTTAGCTCGACTCCCCCCCCCAAAAGCAGCAATCACACACCGGCCAGCAAAAAAGGGCGCAAAAACAGCCAGCGCTCCCAGAATCACTACGGGGTAATTCACACAGCGTTGCATAGCAATTTCAACCTGGAAAGAGGGGTTGAAAACTGGACGGAACTGCTCTTTGTGAATAATGACTGAGGCATGCCTCAATGCTGGGACAGCTGCGGTACTGTCTAAAAAGGTAAAAGTATTCCAGTAGCAGCCAGTTACTGAAATGGGTCTGTCTGAAATGACAGCAGAAACCCATTACTGTTCAGTAACTGGCAGCTGCCATACTAGAATACTTAGGCTGTGTGAAAAAGCCCATAATGTTCCGTCTATATCTTATCGCTAACTCCCAGTGATGCACTTCTGCTCCATATGTTATAATCGTCTCAAAGTCATTTATACTAATAACCACCACCACATCTGTGGCAGCAAATTCAACATGTTAATACTCTTTGGGTGAAGAAATATTTCCTTTTATCTGTTCTAACCTACTGCTCATTAATTTCATTGAGCGCCAACAAGTTCCTGTATTGTGAAAAAGGAAGAGAAGTACTTTCTCTATGTTCAACCTTTTTTCATAGGTAAAGTGTTATATTCCCTTAATCGTTTTAGTTGCTCTTTTCTGCTTTATTTCCAATGCTATAATGTTTTTTGAGGTACCATGACCCAAACTGTACACACTATTCCAAATGAGGTCACACCATCAATTTATACAGGAACATTATGATACTGGCTTATTTGTTTTCAGTTCCCTTTCTAATAATCCCCAACACAGCATTTGCCTTTTTTATTGCTGTTAAACTCTTTCAGCAAGTTATTTACCACGACTCCAAGCTCTCTTGGTCCGTCTCTGCCAATTTGGACTCCATCAACATGTATTTACGGTTAGGGTTTTTTGCTCCAATGTACATTACTTTGCACTTGCCCAAATTGAATCACATTTGCCACATTGATGTCCATTCACCCAGCCTTGACAGATTATGCTGGAGCACCTCACAATTGCCCCTGGTTCTCACCACCCTGAGCAACTTAGTATCATCTGCAAACGTGGCCACTTCACTGCTTACTCCCAAATCCAAATCATTAATGAACAAGTTAAAAAGCACCAGACCCAGTACTGAGGTCTGTGGTACCCCACTGCTTACCACCCTCCACTGTGAAAACTGCCCATTTGTTTCCTGTTAATTAACCAGTTTTTAATCCACATTATCCCATGACTACTAAGTTTATTTAGGAACTTTTGATGAGAAACTTTAAAGCTTACTGGAAGCCTACGTAAACAACACCTGTTGGGTCACCCTTGGCCACGTTTGTTCACCCTCACAGATCAAACAGGTTAGTGAGACAAGATATTCCCTTACAGAATCCATGCGGATTCTTCCTCAATTGCTTTCGTTTATCAATGCACTTACTAATTCTATCTTTAATAACAGATTCCACCGACTTACCCAGAATCAACAATAGGTTGACCAGTCCGTAAGAGTCATATGAGATAGACTTATTAGTAAGTTTTTCATATTAGATCAACCCAACAACACCTTTCACAATATTGTATATAATCTGCTTTTGAATTTGTAAGCTCAAAATATTTTGCACTTTACACATCTCACATCTTCTAGGGGGAAAAGTCTATGAACAAACCATGCACAGAAGGAAAAAATAATTATTTAATCTTGCAATCTATAAGAGAGTCACTGCTAATCACAGGCACTTGTCATGAAAATTGTAAGGAAAAAAATTGCCCCACATACCTTCCAGTCCTTTGGATCAAGTGTTTTTAACAAAGGAAATTCTTCCAGCTGTAATTCTTCATCTCCCGACTCTTCAGAGAGCTCTTTCTCATCCTCCAGCTCCTGGAAAGAGGCAGAAACATGCATGTTTCGCCTCTTAATAAATGCTTCAAACCATCGTCCCACGGGCTCAACTTGGCAGAGCACAGAAGCTGTGAAAGAAAGCACAAGATCAACTTACAGAGTTGTCTCTCCTCATACAGAGTCCTTCCTGATCCTTCAGAATTGCTGGGGAGTGGCCACTTATATGAAAATATGAAGCTGCCTTATACTGAATCAGATCCTTGATCCATCAAAGTCAGTATTGTCTTCTCAGACTGGCAGCGGCTTTTCAGGGTCTCAAGCTGAGGTTTTTCACATCTATTTGCCTGGACCCTTTTTTGGAGATGCCGGGGATTGAACCTGGGACCTTCTGCTTTCCCAGCAGATGCTCTACCACTGAGCCACCGTCCCTTCTCTGTGTCCTGGCTTTTGTAGGTTTGGGAAGACAGGAGGCCAGGCCTTCTCTGTAGCATCATCCATGCTCTGGAACAAACAGCTTTTGGAAGGATAGTTGGCCACTTTCTCAGAATTGCAGAGGTCACCTGACTCTTCAGGATTGTGCTGGCTGAATTTAACAGAATTCTTTCCCTTCAATACTGTCATTCTTTTATACACATGTCTGAGAACAGCTGTAATGGTTTTAAAGTTGTTTTATTTATATTTTATACTCTTATGTTGCATTCTGCTTTCAAAAATAAATAAAATAGATTCAATTCATTATTTGAGTTTAGACTATTTTTGCCAGTGATCAAGCAAGAGTTCACAGATAAACTGGTTTAACATTTAACATTTAAACTGGTTTAGCTGCCCTGAGACACTTCGGTGAGAAGGGCGGGATATAAGTCCAAATATAAATAAATAAATAAATAAATTTCTAGCATCATTACATTCTATTGCTAATAACTTCAAAAATAAACAGGTCTACAATTTATTTAAGACCTTCCAATAGTGTGTGCTATGGACAAGATCTCAGATATTTTGAAATCAACAGCTGGCTCTAATAGTATTACATCTCCATTATATAAAGGGCTACCTTTTCTTGAATCATCCTTTAATCATAATTGTAATGGACAATCCTTTAACTCTAATTCTTATTATAATATCATTAACTTGATGTGAGAATTAGATATGTGTTTTTCAGGCTGCTCTAAGTTTTAATGTCGGGGAACTCAAACTGATTTTATTGTATATTTTTCTCACCTTTGTAACTGTTAATAATTTGCATTGCTGTTTGTTGCTATATTTTTGCTGTACCTTTTAAAAATTTAAATAAAGTTTCTGAAAAGTTAAAAAAAATCTTCCAATTTGGGGTCTTCTGGAGTTGGAAGATGGCGAATTGACCCACTTCTTTTAGGAGGAGCGGACCGGAGCCTTTGTTTTGGGCATAAAAGGCGATCCTAACGCCTGCTGCCTACATTTTCCAGAAAGGGTACTGTCTAAGACGTGCTTCCAGAAAGGGAACTGTCTAAGACGTGCTTGAAGAATTTTGAGGGGATTTACTTTGGCTGGTGAGGAGTCCCAGTGGGGTTCCTTTCCAGCTTTGAAGAGTCCCCGATGAAAAATTGCATTCCATCGTCTACAAAAGGTCTCCGGGGTCATTAAATTGGCTTAAATTCATCAAGACTCCAACTTTCTATGGATTACAATAACATCTGAATGTGAACGGGATGGTGTACAGAAGAATAGACTTTCGGGACTAAAATAAGACTTTTAAAATAACAATATTAAGATCTGGAACTAACGATAAGAGCATAAAGTTAAGAAGAAGAAGAGGGTAAATTTGGAACTTTTGGAAATTAAGCTAAGCAGGAAAGTGCAGAAAAATAACTGATGTTTGAAATACCTGTGGCTTTGGAAAAAACCCCCCGATATAACAGAGTTGCTGATCTTCAAGATGATACAGGCAGTGACGTTTTATAACTATCGTGGGATTACCAACCATTGAGAACATAAGAACATAAGAGAAGCCATGTTGGATCAGGCCAATGGCCCATCCAGTCCAACACTATGTGTCACACAGTGGCAAAAAAATTTTTATATATATATATATATATATACACACACACACTCTGTGGCTAATAGCCACTAATGGACCTCTGCTCCATATTTTTATCTAAACCCCTCTTGAAGGAGGCTATGCTTATGGCCGCCGCCACCTCCTGTGGCAGTGAATTCCACATGTTAATCACCCTTTGGGTGAAGAAGTACTTCCTTTTATCCGTTTTAACCTGGCTGCTCAGCAATTTCATCGAATGTCCACGAGTTCTTGCATTGTGAGAAAGGGAGAAAAGTACTTCTTTCTCTACTTTCTCCATACCATGCATTATCTTGTAAACCTCTGTCACCCTGCAGTCAACGTTTCTCCAAGCTAAAGAGCCCCAAGTGTTTCAACCTTTCTTCATAGGGAAAGTGTTCCAGCCCTTTAATCATTCTAGTTGCCCTTTTCTGGACTTTCTCCAATGCTATAATATCCTTTTTGAGGTGCGGTGACCAGAACTGCACACAGTTCTCCAAATGAGACCGCACCATCGATTTATACAGGGGCATTATGATACTGGCTGATTTGTTTTCAATTCCCTTCCTAATAATTCCCAGCATGGCGTTGGCCTTTTTTATTGCAAACGCACACTGTCTTGACATTTTCAGTGAGTTATCTACCACGACCCCAAGATCTCTCTCTTGGTCAGTCTCTGCCAGTTCACATCCCATCAACTTGTATTTGTAGCTGGGATTCTTGGCCCCAATGTGCATTACTTTGCACTTGGCCACATTGAACCGCATCTGCCACATTGATGCCCACTCACCCAGCCTCAACAGATCCCTTTGGAGTTCCTCACAATCCTCTCTGATTCTCACCACTCTGAACAATTTAGTGTCATCTGCAAACTTGGCCACTTCACTGCTCACTCCCAACTCTAAATCATTTATGAACAAGTTAAAGAGCATGGGACCCAGTACCGAGCCCTGTGGCACTCCACTGCTTACCGTCCTCCACTGCGAAGACTGCCCATTTATACTTACTCTCTGCTTCCTATTACTCAGCCAGTTTTTGATCCACAAGAGGACCTGTCCTTTTACTCCATGACTCTAAAGCTTTCTAAGGAGCCTTTGATGAGGAACTTTATCAAAAGCTTTCTGAAAGTCAAGGTAAACAACATCTATCGGGTCTCCTTTGTCCACATGTTTGTTCACCCCCTCAAAGAAATGTAACAGGTTAGTGAGGCAAGATCTTCCCTTACAGAACCCATGCTGAGTCTTCCTCAATAACCCGTGTTCATCAATGTGCCTACTCATTCTGTCCTTGATAATGCTTTCTTCCAACTTCATGGCCAGAAAGTGAATATTGAAAGAAGGGAAGTCTTTAAGCCTCCTGGCCACCTCTACAACCAAAAACCATAGAGAAACAGCGGTGGCCATTAAAGAGGGGTCAAAGGTTTTAAATTTTTTAAAATAGAATGGGACTTTAAAAATTTATAAAACCAGCAGAAATCATCCAAAAAAGGTAAAATATTTGGACTATATGTTTGAAATCAAAATTTAAGGGCTATTGGAAAAAGGAAAACTTTTTTAAAAAGGGGGCTTGGAAAAGTTGCGGCCGCCATTTTGGAAAAATTAATAACTTTAAAAATTAATACCTTGAGCTAGGAAGCTCAGAGGACAGCGATTTTAGGTTTGTTGGAAAGGGCATGCTCTAATCTATTGAACTCTGTCATCAGATTGCTGATTGGTGAAGTCAACTCAAGAACCCATTTTATGAAATGGGAGGACAGTGATGTCTGACCAGAAGCTGGGACCAAGGCTTACACGTCTGAGAGCAGCCTCTGTGGGGGAAGAAAAAATGGCTAAACAAGTGCAAGAACAACTGGATCCTATGGAGGCAAGACTGGTGAAGGTGATGAAGGATTTAATAACTGGAAGTGAGAAGAAACTAACTGAAGAAATAAACTCCAGTGCTGAGGAAGTCAAGGAGGAGATTAAAAAAGAGATTGATGATCTCAGATAAGAGTCACAAGCAACAGCACAGAAGACACAGGAGATAGAAGCTAAAGTTAAGGACCAAGATGCTTCTATTAAGAAGATGCAGGAGAAAGCAATACTACAAGACTGTAAGCTAATGGAAAACATGATTCGCTTAAGAGGTGTGCCTGAAAAAGACCAAGAGGACTTAAGTACATTTCAACAATCGTTGGTGAGTTTATGGGAGATGACCCTGAGGTGATGGACATTTGTGTGACTATGTTTATAGGGTCAACTCAGAATTTGCTAGAAAACGCAAGATACCAAGGGATGTGGTAGTAAAATTTACTACAAGAGATATGGTGGGAAGGATTTTAAGTCAACAATTTGAAAATCCAATGGTAGTGGAGGAAAGCAGAGTAAGAATAATGAAGGAGCTGCCAAGGAAGGTCATAAGTGCCAGAAGACAGTTTAAGAAACTGACAGACAAGCTAAGAGAGAAGGGAATAAGAAACAGATGGATCTTACCTGAAGGTCTTAGCTTTGAGTATAAAAGACTGAGAATTACAATAATAGATACTCAAGGCATGGAGAGGTTTTTTGCAGACAATAAAGAATTTGGAGATACAGAATAATTGAAGAATCACTATGGATTATAAATTAATTTCTTGGAATGTAAATGGACTTAATTCACCGCAAAAAAAAGAGCAATGTTTCATTGGATTAAAAAACAAAAATGTAATATAGTTTGTCTACAAGAAGTACATAGCAAACAAATGGATTATAATTTTTTATTGAATAAATCTTTGGGTGAAGAATTTTTCTCATTAGCTAAAGAAAAATAAAGGGAGTGATTTTTTATATTAAAAAAGAACTGGAGCCAAAGTTGATTTTTAAAGACAGTGAAGGTAGATATGTTGCAGTGGAGGTGCTGATGAATGAGAAAAAAATGTTGTTACTGGGACTTTATGCCCCAAATGGGGCAAAGGATGCTTTTTTCAAAGATGTTATGCAACAACTAGATCAAGTGACATATGATCAGATAATGATAATGGGAGATTTTAATGAAACTATTAACAATTCCTTGGACAGATTCGAGGGAAAAAAATAAAGATGGCAAACTGCCAAAGTAATTTTTTGAACTAATTAAACAAGAAAGCTTGGAAGATGTATGGAGAAAGTTCAATCCTAATATGTGTGACTATACTTTCTTTTCAGCAAGGAATAACTCCTTCTCAAGAATTTACATGTTATGGTCTACTAAAGATCTGGGACTTATTACAAACAGAATAGAGATTCTTCCGAAAGTAGGTGCAGACCATAATCCATTAACGTGGTTGGCAAAAGATAGGAAAAAGGTGAGGAGATGGAGGATAAATGAAGATTTACTGCAAAAAGTGGTAGTGGCATCTCTTGAAAAAGAAATCAAAGCTTTCTTACAAATAAATGAAAATCAGGACATTCAATTTCAAACTGTGTGGGACGCGTATAAAGCTGTGATGAGAGGAATATTAATTACAATGAACAATAAAGATAAAAGAGACAAAGAAACACAAATGGTGGACTTGCAAAAAGAAATAGGTAAAAAAGAAAGGGAACTGAAAAGAAGACCGGGGAGAAAGAAAATTTTGCGGAAAATTACAATATTACAGGGCCAATTGAGTCATTTATTGAATAAGGAGGTGGAATGGAACTTAAAAAGACTGCAGCAGAAATCCTTTGAGGGTGCTAATAAACCTGGGAAATATCTGGCATGGCAAATGAAGAAAAAAAGAGAGAATAAATTTATAAACAGAATTTTATTGGAAGGTAAAGAAATTGTGGATCAAGCTGGAATTAAAAGGGAATTTTACAAATATCATGCTAAACTATTTAAAGGAAAACAAGTAGACAAAAAGAAAGTAGAAGCGTATTTGCGAGAATAAAAGTAAAGCCCTTAACAGAAAGCATGGAAAAAACTTTAAATGAACCAATTGAAAAAGTTGAAATTGAAGCAGCAATAAATTCAATGAAATTAGGAAAAGCACCGGGTCCTGATGGTTTTTCAGCAAAATTTTATAAAGTTCTGGTAGATACATTAGTACCCAAACTTCAAAAATTGCTGAATAGTATCAGACAAGTTGGGATAGTGCCAAATACATGGAGGGAAGCAGTTATTTCATTGATTCTAAAAGAAGATAGAGATGCCACGAATGTTAAGAATTACAGACCAATTTCACTACTTAACAATGACTATAAAATATATGCTAGAATACTAGCAGAACGTCTCAAACAGCATTTGAATATTTTTATACAAGAGGAGCAAGCAGGTTTCATCCCAAGAAGGCAAATAAGAGACAATATCAGAACAGTAACAGATATTGTAGAATACTATGCATCCGGAAAAAAAGGTTGCATTATTTTTTGCCAATGCAGAGAAAGTTTTTGATAATCTGAATTGGGACTTTATGTTTGCGGTGATGGAGAAATTGAAATTGGGAGATGATTTTATAAGAATGGTTAAAGCAATTTATACAGAACAACAAGCTAAACTTTGTGTAAATGCAGACTTGACAGAACAAATGATAATTAGTAAAGGAACAAGACAAGGTTGCCCTCTATCTCCGTTGTTATTTATAATGACTTTAGAGATTTTGCTGATGCAAATCAAAGAGAACAAAGAAATAGAGGGACTGAAGTTGAAAGGTTTTTCCTACAAATATAGGGCATTTGCAGACAATGTGATGTTCATTAATAAAAACCCACTACAATGGACGCCCTTGTTGTTAAATAAAATTAAAGAGTATGGAGAGTTGGAGGGCTTTCATATTAATAAAGAAAAATCAAAAATTTTAAGTAAGAATCTGTCATTGAGCAAACAGAAAGAATTACAAAGCTTAACTGGATGTGAAGTTACTTCAAAAGTAAAATATTTAGGTGTAGAGATTACAATGAGAAATATTGATTTGTATAAAAATAACTACGAAAAGCTTTGGCATAAAATTGAAGTAGATATGTTAAAATGGAACAAACTGAATATGTCTATGCTGGGTAGGATTTCTGCAATCAAAATGAATGTTCTACCAAGAATGATGTTTCTTTTTCAAACAATTCCAATAGTGAAAGACAATAAACTATTTAATTTTTGACAAAAAAAAGATTTCAGAATTTGTATGGGCGGGTAAAAAACCAAGAATCAAAATGAAAATTCTGATAGATGCAAAAGGAAGGGGTGGTTTCCAATTGCCTGACTTTAAGTTATATCACGATGCAGTTTGTTTGGTTTGGATTAAGGACTGGATAACTTTGCTTAATAGAAAATTATTGGCATTAGAAGGCCATGGAAATATTTTTGGTTGGCATGCCTATATATATTATGGAAAGGAGAAGATGGATGGATTTTTCTCACATCATTATATAAGAAGAAACTTGTTGAATACTTGGAAAAAAAATAACAAATATGGTGATGAGAGAAAACCATTATGGATTGTGCCAACAAAAGTTATAAAGTTGTCCTCAGACCCACAGGAAGATGAAATGGCTATCATATAAACAACTGCTAAAAATACAGGGAGGCAAGGTGGAACTAAAACCGATGGGAGAATTGCAGGATAATTTTAATTGGTATCAACTGAGACAAATTAAAAGCTTGGTGGAGCATGACATTAGAATTACAGCGATAAGGCAAGATCAAACAGAACTGGAAAAAATGCTGTTGGGCGAGGATGAAAAGTTGATTTTGAGGATGTATAAGTTACTATTGAAATGGTCTACAGAAGATGAAGTAGTGAAACCTCAAATGATAAAATGGGCAATAAATATGAATAAAGAAATACAAATGGAGACATGGGAACACCTATGGAAGAACTCTATGAAAATATCGGCGTGTCATAATATATAAGAATTGTTTGAAAATGCTGTATAGGTGGTATATGACACCTAAGAAATTAGCAAAAATGAATAACCAAGTATCAGATAGGTGTTGGAAGTGCAAAAAACATGAAGGTTCTTTCTACCATATGTGGTGGACTCGCAAAAAAGCGAAGCAATTTTGGCAAATGATTCAACAAGAGATTTCGAAAATCTTGGGTTATAACATCAAGAGAGCACCAGAGATCTTTTTGGTGGGATTACAAATGGAAAGTTTTCAGAAGCAAGATAGAACATTGGAGTGGTATTTGCTTTCAGCTGCGAGGACATTATATGCGCAAGTATGGAAGCAAGATAAAATATCAGAGAAATGGGACTGGATCTTAAAAGTACTACACTGGAGTGAAATGGATAAGCTTACTAGAATCTTAAAAAACTAATTCAGAAAAATTTAAAGATGACTGGGAGAAATTTCAAAAATATATTGAAAAACAATGGAAAGTGAAGACACACAGTGGTTTTTGACAATATTAACTGAATTATTTACTGAGAAGATAAAGCTGCAAATATTGACTCTTGTTTTAATATGTAATTTAGGAGAAGGTTAGACTATGAGATAAATAGAAGGTTAATTATAATAATAATTATTACATAGTCTTGGTTCATCTTGTGTTAAGATAACTGCAATTTTTAGTGAAGATTCTAGAATTGTGAATGTTACCTTTATTTTCTTTTTAATTGTTTTGAGCACCGGCGGAGGTCTTATTTGATGAATATTTTTCAATATATCGCAAAACAATAAAATTGGTTTACACAAAAATTTTTTCCCAATTTGCTCACATTGGAACAACAAATTTAAAAAAAGTTATAATACATTTCAAGAATTGGCTATAACAAGATATTTGGTGCAAAAATACTACATGACCTATTTGCTAAGAAAAGAACTGAATATCGGGAACCCCTTTTTCCTTTACCTGCAATCTTGATTCATGTAGATTTTGCATAACATGCTTGGTGTAGTGTTGGACTAGAAGCCCCAGATTCAAATCCCCACTGTGCCATGTGGCTTACTAGGTGACACTGGACCAGTCACTGTCTTTCAACCTAAGCTACTTCACAGGCATATTGTGAAAGTACAATAGAGAAGGGGAGACTATGCTGCCTTGCAAGTATTTATTTAGGACATTTTTATGCCTGAGGTGGCTTGCAAAATAAAACATAAACATTTAAAAGTTGTTAATTGAAAAAAAACCAACTGGATCATAAAAGCCTGGATAGTTGAGAAGCTAAAGATGAATGCCAGCCTTCAGACTAAAATCACACTATAAAGATAGTATTAAAAAATCAGCTCAATTAAAGCCTGGCTCCTAAAAGAGAATAACATAGGTGTTAGACAAACCTCAAGAAAAACAAATGTACCAATTTATTAAGCCCAAACCAATGGCTCTATTAATGCAACATGAAGCAAGTGTTAGTTGGCCTAAGTTATGGTATCAAATGTACTAGCCAATACAAAGAGTTCCCTCCATATAATAAGTAGTTAAGTCACCTAGCCCATACAAGTATTTCTAAAGTGAATACAACTGCATAAACCCTATATCCTCAAAATATGTAGGCACATTCCTAGATTTGAGCACTAATTTATTATAATAGTTAAACTGAGCATGTATATATGTCTCCAGGATTTAGAAGAATTGGTTTTTATATCTAACCTTTCACAACCCAAAGGAGTCTGAAAACAGATTACAATTCCCTTGCGTTCCTCTCCCCACAACAGGATATTCTGTGAGGTAGGTGGGGTTGAGAGCGCTAAGAGAACTGTGACTGACCCAAGGTCATCCAGCTGGCTTCATATGGAAGAATGGGGAATCGAACCCATTTCTCCAGATTATAGTCCACTGCTCAACACCATGCTGGCTTTACATCCTGAAACCATCATTGCTTCTTATGAAACCAGAAGTTCTATGTCATTTTCACATGAAAATGTAGACCTGGTCAAAATGAAGTACTATTGCCACTAAATGCATGGTATTTAGATTCCAAAGTTTTCCCACTTGTGCAAGAGGAAGGAGTGGCAATCTGGTTTGCCAGCTGTAGCCCTACCCACCATCTATCAATTCCCAGTGTAGCACAGGGAAGTGGTGTCAAAAGAGCCTCTGCTGCTTCTTACATCTGCAGAAAAGCTGGTAGGAGTCCAACCCATTTTTAACAGTAGGGCAACGTTTGTAACCAAGATGGCTAACCCAAATCCTCATTTTAGAGGTGCTCTTGAAAAGCCACATTACATTGTTAGCAACTATGAATTCTACACTCTTCTGTGTCATAATTGTGGCCGTTTTAAAGAAGAGTTTCATAGTGACCTATGAGAAAGTTTACACAGAAGCAGAATTTTGTGGCAGATTGCTTTAATTGGAGAAGACGGAAAACCTGAAGCATTCCATTGCTTTGTGGTTACCAAAGACCAGTGGGATCAGGGTCGTTTGTCAGCAACCAAGGAACTGCCCTTTCCTTTACACGCACCTGCTCTGTCCACAAGAACGGTCCATTAAGCGATTCACTGCACTGAAATAAGTGTTCCCACAAAACCGAAGGATGGAAGCCTCACCGTGGAAAAGACAAGCTTATCATTCCAGCATGGTGGCAGACAGTTAAACCAAATCGAAGTTATAAAATTCACACACACACCCCCCCCCCCTCCACGAAAGAAGTCTTTGTGAAGACAGAGGCCCCCGAAACCCTCCCCCACCCCCAGCACCGCCTCCCTCTCTGGCTCCCGCCCTGCCCGCCCTCCCTCCCTCCCTCTGGCCGCAACAAGCAAACCCAACAGGGGCAGCTCTGCAGCACCCCTCCTCCCTGGGAATGAGCCCCCGGCAGCCATCCCCGCGACGGGGCAGCCGAGCCACGGCCTACCCGTGGACAGGGGCCGGGTGACCCCCGTGGCCTGGCCCTCCGCAGCCCCGCGCAGCATCATGGCACCACCGGAGCAGCCCCCGCGGCTTCCCTCTCGGCCCCCGTCGCTGGTTACTAGGAGCCGGCGCGTGCAGGAGCCCGGCCACCGCTTCCGGGTCACGGCGGGGGTCACCCGCCCGGACTTCCTTCCGCTTTATCTCCGCGGGGGAGTCGGTCATTGCCTGCTGCTAGACGCGGCTCCGAAGGGCTCGTGGAGGCCGGCTGGGGTCGGGAGCAGCCTTGCACAGAAGTAAAGCCTAAGCTCAGCAGCACGCTGCTCGGGGCGGGCGGGCTCCCTCCCTTCGATCAAGCATCAGGCTTCCAGCGCCTCGGTGGTGGCTGGCGAGCAGAGGGCGGTGGGGCCGGTGGCGGAGGAGGGCCTCTTCGCCCTAGACCCGCTCCTGGCAGCAGAAGCAGCCCCCCCCCCTTAAAGGGCCCGTGGATCAGTGGGCCCTTAACTCAGGAGGGGGCCTGCTTCTGCTGCCAGCCCGCACGTTATTTTACTGGTGGGGAGGAGAGGGTGGTGATGAGCTCGCCGCAGCCCTCCATTCGCTGCCACAAAAAACAGCGCGGGGGGCTGGCAGCAGTCACGGCAAGTGGGGGGAGGAGGGGAGCGCCACAGCGGTAGCAGGTGAGCAGATCGTGGGGGGGGGGGGGGTGAGCGAGCAGAGCACCACAGCAGTGAGTGGAGCACAGCGGCTGGGGGCACCAGGGAGGGGGTGACCTGCCTAGGGCCTATTCGCCCTAGAGCTCCTGATAGCAGAAGCAGCCCCCCCCTTAAAGGACCTGTGGATCAGCTGTTTCACTGGCCCTTAACTCGCTGGAGCTGCTTCTTCTGCCGGCTCCGCATTATTTTACTGGTGGGGAAGAGAGGACGGTGGTGAGCTCCCTACAGTCCTCCGTTCCCTGCCACTAAAGCAGCGTGTGAGCTGGCAGCAGAAGCAGGCCCCAGCCCCCACACAAGTTAAAGGGCCCGCGAAACAGCTGATCCACAGGCCCTTTAACTCACCAGAGGGGGGGGGACTGGTGGCTGCTTCTGCTCCGAGCCCGGAAGCAAGTTGGTTGGGGGGGAGGGGAGACCGGTGTATTTGAAGAAATTTTTATTGTTGGTCTAAGGATAAAGGAAAAGTTAGTCCCCTGTGCAAGCACCAGTCGTTTCTGACTCTGGGGTGACATCGCATCATGACGTTTTCACAGCAGATTTTTTACAGGATGGTTTGCCATTGCCTTCCCGTCATCTACACTTTCCCCCCAGTAAGCTGGGTACTCATTTTACCGACTTTGGAAGGATGGAAGGCTGAGTCAACCTTGAGCCGGCTACCTGAACCCAGCTTCTGCCAGGATCAAACTCAGGTTGTGAACAGAGCTTGGACAGCAATACTGCAGCTTACCACTCTTGCACCACAAGGCTCTTGATATAAGAATAGTTGTTATTAAAAACTGGAATCATACTATTCTTTGAGAACAGTAGAATATTTTTAAGCATCACAGCACATAAATCTAGAAAATAATTTTTGGCTGTAATAGCATTTTCCAATATACCCCATTTTAAACTCAGTGTGTTTCTATTTCCTATTCTCCAATTCTTATTTATTTCTTTTCAATAATCAGAGTTAAATCATAATACAAAAACAATATGAAATTCCATTTACAATACAATAATCAGTTAGGTTTACCGGTACAATATTCAATATTTGTTTCCACAATTCCAATAATCACTCAGTCCAAAAACTTCTATCAGAAAGTAAATTTAAATTCAAGTTTAGAATTCATGAGTTTACAGTTCACACAAGTTCAGCGTTCACACCGGAACTGTTCTTTGAGAACAGGCACAAAAGAGGTTTTCTTTCCTCTCTGTCTTGCCCCTCCTTTTTGGCCAAATTTATCATAATCCTTCAATCCATCTGCTTGTCACAATTCAGAAACTGGGTGTCAACGGCCGAGGAGGCAGAAATAAAATCCTGATAAGGCAGATTCTATGGAACATTCTTGCCCACATCCAGGGGCCAAGAGCGGCTTCCAATTTAAAACTGCAAATCAACAGAGTCTTTACGAATCTACAATTGAACTGGTCTGGTCCGTCATCTATTTTCTTCCTTCTTCCCTAAGCCCGGAAATTGGCGCCTACTGTTGACATCATTTCCTGTCCCGGCGCTGCGAAAGTGTTCGTGAGGCGCTGTGTCATACCGAGTTGCGCATGCGTGGTCAGCGGTCGTCTGTGAGCTGTGAGGGGGCGACGCGATGCCGGACTACCTGGGCGCCGACCAGCGCAAAACCAAGGAGGAGGAGAAGGAGGACAAGCCCATCCGCGGTGAGAGCGCGGCCGGAGCGTCCCCCCAGTGGCCGTCCGCGTTGGGCGCTTCCTGCCTTCCTCTCCGCTCGGGAGGAACTCGCTTTCCCCAGCGCTCTGGCTTGGTTTGGGCCTCGCCTTGCTAATGCCTCGCCTTGAATAGCGTTCGGTGCTCCGAACAAAGTGCGGGTTGGTTGTGAGAATTTGTAGGTTTGCGCAGTTTCAGTATTTGTAATGCTTCACAAGCTGTGCAGAACAAGAATTCTTCAGGAGGATGTTTTCACAAAGAAGGTGCCTTAATATAGGGAAAGAGACGGCGGCCAACATTGCTGTGTACAGGATGTATTTGTTTGTTTGCGGTACACGTATTGTCACTGCATTGTTTTCTGCTGGTAGGATACCAGTTTTCAGCATCATATGGAATTATATAATGCTGTTTTCTGTGTTGTATTTGTGTCTTATAGTGTGTTTAATATTCTCTGTTGGTTTCAGAATTCTATAACCCTAGTCCTAGTACATTCCTTATTAGACATCTCCTGACACCACATAATCCACTTTTGAGTCTCAGTGATAAATGTGGACCATAAATTTAAGTAAATAAATAAAATATTGTTTATTATTTATACAGTGTTGGCTTTTTTGTCAAGCTGATAAAACTATTGAAGGAATTCTTCTCTGGGACAGGGACTGTGACTTTAATCTGTTGGAAAGCAAAACATACTTTATTTACCCTTTAAGGTAATCTGGGTTTGTATCTCTTTGTTGCAGCTTTGGATGAAGGTGACATCGCCCTGTTGAAAACCTATGTAAGTACTTTATACAATTAAACCCAAGAAATTGTTACCCTGAAGAGTTTGGCAAACATCTGTATTGCCCGAGTTGGCTTGCCTTAAAACAGTGCCTAAGTTTTGTTGCAGTACCTGACAGCTTTTAATGTTAGTAAAAATTTCACTTAGCAAAAGGACATTCTTAAATAAAATCTATCTTGTAAGATTCAAATGGAAGGCTTTAAAATTACGCTTTCCAGAAGTGGGTCCAAAGATTAAGCTGGGTCTTTACATACAATTTAGGGCAAGCAGCCTGTGCTGTAATTGGATATTTTACCTGCAGAAATAAAGAGCTGTGAAGAGACTCAAGCCCCGTAAACAAGTCCTAAAAGTATTGTCCACATATGTACAAGCTGGCACTGAAGTTCATAAACTCTGAAATGGTAGTATATGTCACTCTACTAAACCAAGGCAAGATCTGAACAAGGCTTTAGCTTGTGTGTGTTATGCGCTATCAAGTCACTTCTGACTTATGGAAACTCTATGAATGAATGACCACCAAAATGTCTTCTCATTAATAGCCTTGCTCTGGTCTTGCAGACTGAAGACCTTGGCTTCCTTTTGGGGGCGGGGGGGGGCTTTCTTTATTGAGTCAATCCACCTCATACTGAGTCTTTCTCTTTTTCCTGCTGTCTTCAGCTTTTCCTAGCATTATTGTCTTTTCCAGTGAGTCTTGTCTTCTCATAACTGGGCTAAGAAAGTAGCTTTGCTTGAGATCTTGAAGAACAGCTTCTAGTTGTGTTAGGACCTGACTATGCAGGACTCTGCAGCCAATGGCTATAGATCCAGATGTGGCTTGGCTTGAAAGTATGGCTCTTCAAAAAAAGAAAATGAGTTGGTAGGTGGGATGAATAACCAATATTTGAAAGAGTGGCGGACTAAGTCTTTTCCGGGACCAAAAGGCTTTTCAGAAAGGAAAGTGAGAGCAATAGGAAGCTTCTAGTAATACAATCGCAAACCTTGCATAGATCTAATGTTTTTATTACTGTATTGTTTACTTGAAATGCTGTTAGCCGCCCTGAGCCTGCTTCGGCGGGGGAGGGCGGGATATAAATAAAATTTTACATTACATTACATTACATCTATGTGAGGGGATTAAAACAATCATTTTATTGTGACACCTCATGTGTGGTACTTTTTGATAAAGGACTCATAACTAGTGTTTGGCTTCCTGTTTTATTAATCACTATTTCCATTATCAATAACATTAAGTTGTATATCTTCAGTTATAAAACAGACTTTCTTGCACGGGCTCTTCGTTGAGCTTTTGCTCTGAATTTTGACATAGGTTGGCTCTTTAATTATAAAAAGGTGGCTTGGTTGTAAGCTTGATGATGTATTTGCCAACATATTTTTATTTCCTGAACCTCAAACCTTTAATTTTCTTTTTAAAATGACCAGGGCCAGAGTACTTACTCAAGGCAGATCAAGCAAGTAGAAGATGACATTCAGCAGCTACTTAAGAAGATCAATGAACTCACTGGTGTGTATTTTGCAGGCATCTGTTGGCAGCATATTTCTCTTTCATGTCCCTCTTTGTTCAAACTGTTGTGTCTCTTGAGGAACACAACACTCAATTCTTAAAGAAAAAATCCCCTCCCTCTTCCATAGAATTGGGTGTTGGCCACTCCCAGGAAAAACTCTGTAGCAAAAAGGGAGTTTGAAGAAGCTGACAGGGGAGGGAGCTTCTGAATAAACCAAGGGGGGAAATAGGGGAATGTGGAAAAGGAAACTGCAGGGCAGAGCTTCATATGCAACATTGGTGTAGAAAGGCAGAGGGAGACTTTAAAAGCCAGCGACAAAGTGCATGAGTGCTCTTGGATACTTAAACTGATGTAAACAATGAATTCATTGACGAGGTATAGTCAAGCCATAATCTCTCTGCCCTCAGCTGTGAGTTTGAGTTCTTAATGAAAGCATTACAGAAAATCGTAATTGTCAGCAATAGATGGCTGACTTTCTGTTCCTACATGTTTTTCACCTGAAATGTTTCTGCAGTATTTGAGAACCTGTCATGCATGTCGTCTGAGAACTGACAATGGAATTTAAGTGAGGAGACTTGAAGATTCATGTATACATCCATTTGGTTCACATTTGGTCACTTACAGCCTGCCTGTTAGAAACGCAAGTTCTCTCCCATAACTCTCTGTAGCACAGATGTGGTGCATTGTTCTTAAGCAAGTGACCCGTGTTCTAGAACGGGTGTCAAACATACGACCCGAGGGCCGAATCAGGCCCCTGAGCAACTGACTCGTCTGTTTCCTTCTCCCTCTCTCTTGCTTCTTTCTACATCTCAACTTGCTTTGCAAAGCTTGCTCAGTTGCACAGGAGCTACAGAGCAAACCTCAGTTTTCTCCATTGGTTGAGGCTCCTTCCCCTCCTGGTCCCTTGGGAAGGGAGGGAAAGAGTCAGAACTTCCTTTGCCCAGTTCCCTGGATCCCATGGGAGAAATACAAAGAAAGCACCTTTAAAACCAACAAGTGCTAATGTAATCTTTAGTCTGTGTCCTTTAAAAAGTTTTTATCTCTGCTACCTAATCTTCCATAGGTACACACATGGCCCGGCCTGACAAGGTCTCATTTATGTCAGATCTGGCCCTCATAACAAATGAGTTCGACACCCTGTTCTAGAAAATAACTTATATTTTCTGTATCAGCGGTACTAGCTTCATAGCCTAAACACTAGGTTGCCAGGCTCCACAGGAACTCAGGTTGTGGTGTTTGTCCAGTAGCTTCCTGACTCACTGGTACAGATGATATACACTTGAAGAAATGCCAGAAGAAACACCCTCAGTTTTAAATAAGTCAGAGTTCATGCCTTACTGCAAGGGTGTGGAAATCATCTGTTATGAGGGCCAGATCTGACATAAATGAGACCTTGTCGGGCCCAGTCATATCAGGCCGGGCTGTGTGTGTACCTATTTAAGATTAGGAAGCAGAGATATAAACTTTATAAAGGACACAAGCGCAAGGGTTCTAAAAGAGCTGGCGGATGTAATTTCTGAGCCTCTGGCTATTATTTTTGAGAGTTCTTGGAGAACAGGAAGTGCCAGAAAATTGGAGGCGGGCGAATGTTGTCCCCATCTTCAAGAACTACTGACCCATCAGCTTGACGTCTATACCTGGAAAAGTTTTAGAACAAATAATCAGTCAGTCAGTCCTGGAACATTTAGAAAGAATGGCTGTGATTACTAAGAGCCAGCATGGGTTTCTCAAGAACAAGTCATGTCAGACTAACCTGATCTCTTTTTTTGAGAAAGTGACCACCTTGCTGGATCAGGGGAATGCTGTAGACATCGTTCATTTCAGTAAGGCTTTTGATAAGGTTCCACATACTATTCTTGTTGACAAGTTGGTAAAATGTGGTTTGGATCCTATTACCATTAGGTGGATCTGTAACTGGTTGACAGATCGCACCCAAAGAGTGCTTGTGAATGGTTCCTCATCCTCTTGGAGAGGAGTGACAAGTGGAGTGCCTCCAGGATCTGTCCTGAGACCTGTTTTGTTCAACATCTTTATAAATGATTTGGATGAAAGATTAGAGGGAATGCTTATTAAATTTGCAGATGATACTTAATTGGGAGGGGTTGCAAACACAGAAAAAGACAAATACAGGATGACCTTGACAGGCTGGAAAACTGGGCTAAAATCAATAAAATGAATTTTAACAGGGATAAATGTAAAGTTCTGCATTTAGGTAGGAAAAATCCAATGCATGGTTATAGGATGGGGGAGACTTGTCTTAGCAGTAGTATGTGTGAAAAGGATCTAGGGGTCTTCATAGATCATACGCTGAACATGAGTCAACAGTGTGATGTGGCAGCTAAAATGGCAAATGCAATTTTGGGCTGTATCAACAGAAGTATAGTATCCAGATCACATGATGTGATGGTATTGCTTTACTCTGCTCTGGTGAGACCTCACCTGGAGTATTGTGTTCATTTTTGGGCACCGCATTTTAAGAAGGATATAGACAAGCTGGAACGGGTCCAGAGGAGGGCGAACAAGATGGTGAGGGGTCTGGAGACCAAGTCCTATGAGGAAAGGTTGAAGGAGCTGGGGATGTTTAACCTGGAGAGGAGGCAGCTGAGAGGTGATATGATCACCATCTTCAAGTACTTGAAGGGCTGTCATATAGAGGATGGTGTGGAATTGTTTTCTGTGGCCCCAGAAGGTAGGACCAGAACCAGTGGGTTGAAATTAAATCAAAAGAGTTTCTGGCTCCACATTAGGATGAACTTCCTGACCGTTAGAGCGATTCCTCAGTGGAACAGGCTTCCTCAGGAGGTGGTAGGCTCTCCTTCCTTGGAGGTTTTTAAACAGAGGCTAGATGGCCATCTGACAGCAATGAGGATCCTATGAATTTAGGGGGAGGTGTTTGTGAGTTTCCTGCATTGTGCAGAGGGTTGGACTAGATGACCTTAGAGGTCCTTTCCAACTCTATGATTCTGTGATTTTTATATAAACTTAAAACATGCTTAAATTATTAGCACTGGTTGGTCTTAAGGGTGCTTTCTTTGTAACTCTTCCATGGAATCCAGGGAACTGGGCAAAGGAAGCTCTGGCTCTTCCCTTCCTTCCCTGGGGATCAGGGGGAGAAGCCTTAGCCAATAGGAGGAAGAAAGGCTTGGCTCAGTAGCTCTGCTGTGCAATTGAGAGAGCCTGGCAAAGCAAGCTCTCCCTTCCCCTTCCTCCCCAAAGGAGCCTCAGCCAATGGAGAAAATAGCTCCTGTGTGATTGAGCAAGCCTTGCAAAGCAAGCTGTTATGCAGAAGGAAGCAAATGACAGCCAGTTGCTTGGGGGCCTGATAGGAGCCCTCCGGCAGCCTGATTTTTATTTTAAATTAAAAACCTTTATTGCAATAAAAATTAAAAAAAACAATTTACAGATAAAAGCATTGATATTAAACATTTTTCTATTCCATCTCTTACAATAAGATCTCTTAATTGGCTTATAGATAATGCTTCTTAATACCATTAACAGTCCCTCTATACTTCACTTACTGAAACCCATTGTTTTTCATATATAGATAGCTAATGCATTAACAATATTAGAACTATTTTGTTACTAATTTTCCAGTATTATCTAACCAACTATAAAAAATAAAACAAATTGATTCCCATTTCATTCAAACCCTCCAAATCATATTTTTAAAGAATTAATTCTACAAATTATTTGATTCAACAAACTTGTTCTTCACGTGATCTAAAAATGCTTCATTATGAATTTATAAAAGTATTCCATTAAGACTTTATTTCATTATAAATGCTAATAAATTGATTTGTTACTTATTGATCACACCTGTCCCCTCCCACTCCACCTCTTTTATACTTCCTGTCACTCCATAGATCATACGCTCATACATGCACTTACTCTCTTTGAGTTCTCCTTCTCAAAAATCATGGTCACATATGCACTCACATATCCCCTTGCAATCTTTCACTATCAGATCCTACACTCATACATGCACTCACTCTCTTTCTTAGTTTTCTCCTTCTCAAAAATCATGGTTACTCACACTCTCACATATCACTTTTCAATCTTTCACTTATCATCCAGAACTCCTTTGCTACCTCCCATCCAAACATATAAAACTATCAGTGTGCAACTTATTAACTCTAAAGTTAGAAAACTCTACATATTAAGTTAGCTAGGATAAGGCAATCATAATGTCTAGCACCATCTTGTGGGCATAAACGATAACACAGTCTTACAAACTCCAGAGCAAAAACGTCTTTTAGGTAGAGTCCATGTTTGTATGTAGTTCTTTATCTTCATCTTCCGTTAGTTTAATGTTCAATTGGGAGAGTTCTTCTTTACCAGTTTCTAATGAGTTTATAGTAAGTGCTGATCCATTTCTGTAGATAATGATATCTGAGACGTTATTCTATCGGAACTTAATGTTAGTGTTGAATAATTTGGATGCAAAGAATTTCAGCTTTTTCGTGTTTGTCTAGGGCTTCTTGTGACAGATCCAAAATAACAATCACACTCTGGTTGTTGTGGATTAGCGATTCCCTTGATCTGACGTCCTTCAGAATTCGATCCCTGCTTTCGGATATATGAATTGCACTAAGATGTTCCAGAGTCTTTTCCTTTGCACCATAGCTAATGGCCCCAGTCTTATTGCTTTTGCTATTGCCGGTGCAGTTCCTTCATCCATAGTGAGAGCGCAGGCTAGCCAGTTTGAAATATAGGTAGATAAATCAGTTTGTCCCTCCGTGCCATCTTCTACGCCTCAGAATTTCAGGTTCTGATTTCTCCAGCACTGTCCAAATTAATTATTCTCTCCTCCAATCTTTGCTCATTAGAATGGATAGCTTTTATTTCAGTTTTTAAGGCTATAGAGGCTTTCGCTGCCTGTTCCGCCATTTTGGCCGTTACATCAAGCTCTGCTGTCAAGTCATTACGTTTTTTGTTTATCGGCTATACAATTGGCAATGGCTTCCTTAAAGGCCTTGTTTAAATCTTACCTTAACAATAGATCTCTTCTAGTTAATGGCGCTGAATCTGAGTCATCCTCCTGTAATGCTGAGCCGTTAGGTGTCTTTCCTGCCAACATTGTTTCTCTCCCCCCCCCTTGCTTTGTCCTCGCTCCCGGATGCCAAATCCTTTCGTTTTGTGCTCTTTTTATTTATTGAAGGGTTTCCCATGAATAACCCCCAATGATTTTAAAGTAGATTTCACTTCAAGTAAGCTGGAGGGGAGAGCTCTTCAATTAAGCATCCGCCATTAGCCCTTGACGCTCCGCCCCCATCCTGGTGGGCTGATTTGGCCCATGGGCCGCTTGTTTGACACCCCTGCCTTACAGTATGAAAGGGGTTGGGTTTTGTCAGATACATCAGAGGTTCATTACAGACCTGACGGACAGTTACATTAGCTCCTATGGATGGAAAAGGGTATTTCATATGTGATTTTATTCTCGTTCTTTGCTGTTCTTGCCAACAACCAATTTCTCTGGGCCTTGACGAGCATCCAAGGATATCCTTTATAAGATACTGTGCGCAGTGTTTTAAGTATTGCATTTTGAATTAATGTTGTATGCTGCATACTAGATCCTTATATGTTTGGAAGGTTTCGATTTTATGGTTTTGATTTAAATAAATAGTTTTAACTTTGAAACAGGTTTTTCTCTCTCTAACATTATGGGGCTCTTGCCAGTCATACAAGGACTCTTGTGAGTCCTAGGAAAGGTTTCCGAAAATTTCCTAACAATAACTGAGCAGAGTGTCGGTATTGACATTATTTTTTGCTTCCTGTCCTTGCAGGCATTAAAGAGTCGGACACAGGCTTGGCTCCCCCTGCCCTCTGGGATCTGGCAGCAGATAAGCAAACCCTGCAGAGTGAGCAGCCTCTGCAAGTAGCCAGGTAGGCAGACATTTCCTGGTCAACCACAGGCACATAGCTGTTCCGTTGCTGCTCCTCTCGTCTGTGGAGCAGCTTGCATTCCAAATGGAAGCTGTCTCAGGGCAGTTTCCAGCATAACATAAAAGATTTCGGGAGAAACTAGTCTTCATACAGATTTGTGTCTCAGAAATTACTTTCTTGCCTGTCAGTTGCATGCATGTTTCATTCAGCCATAGCTGAGGTCCTTTGCAAATTAATATGTAGCTTACCAGCAATGTTCCCTCTAAGCTGCAGAGTCTTGTGAGCAAAAATTCTACTTTGTGAGCTACTGGCATTAAAGTTGGGAGCTAGTGGCATTAACATTGTGAGCTGCTGCATAAATTAGTTTGCTCTGAGGTCATCCTTCTTGAGCTAAGACAAAAATGTGTGAACTGGAGGCTAAAAATCTGTGAGCTAGCTCACACTAACTCAGCTTAGAGGGAACATTGCTTACCAGTCTGAAGTGATGCAGATGTTAAGACCAAGGTATTTGAAACCTAGGTAAATAAAATTTACACTGCAAATGAGTGGATTTTTAAGATTTCATGATAGGCTTCGTCACTTAGGAAGAGAAACAAAAATACAGTGCAAGGGAATAGTTTGTACTAGTTGCTTAGGCAATAGCAGTAGAGATGTAGTGTTCCGTGCAACCACAAATAATACCCAGCTCTCATTTTGCAAAATGTGCAAAACTCAAATGTTCTCAAGGACAGTCTTGTAGAAGGAACAAAACTGCAGGGTACATCAGCTGATGTATCTGATCAGCTCAGGAAGGGATTTGTATTAAAGTCTCTCTTATTAAAGTCTCTTTTACACTGATTGTCCTTTTGCCTTAAACAGATTTTTGCATTGTTTGTTTTCCCACTGTTCCACAGTTCCAGCCCAATTGCATCACTTTGTCTTAGTAAGAATATTTGCTGTTAGATTCAAATTTTAAATCCTCTAATACAGCAGTCCCAACCTTTTTGGCACCAGCGACTGGTTTTGTGGAAGACAATTTTGTGTGTGTGTGTGTGATATTTTGGGATGATACAGTTGTGCACTTTGTTTCTGTTAGTTTGGCATGGTGGTTAAGTGCGCAGACTCTTATCTGAGAGAACCAGGTTTGATTCCCCACTCCTCCACTTGCAGCTGCTGGAATGGCCTTGGGTTAGCCATAGCTCTCACAGAGCTGTCCTTGAAAGGGCAGCTTCCGGGGAGGGCTCTCTCAGCCCCATCCACCTCACAGGGTGTCTGTTGAGGGGAAGGAAGGTAAAAGAGATTGAGAGCTGCTCTGAGATTCTGAAATTTGGAGTGGAGGGCAGGATGCAAATCCAATGTTGTCGTCTTCTTATTTTCATTATTACTACATTGTGATATATAATGGAATAATTATACAATTCACGGACTGGCTGCTAACAGGCCACGGGCTGGTACTGGTCCACGGACCGGGAGTTGGGGACCCCTGCTCTGCTTGTTTGAATGCCTGATAACCATATTTTGTAATCCACTTACTGATTGACTGAAAAGTTCTTTATCATATTGGTAATCAGCTGATTGAGAAAGGAGGATTATAAATGGAGATAATGCTAATTTATTATTCTTGTTAGGTGCACCAAAATAATCAATGCAGATTCTGAAGACCCCAAGTACATTATCAATGTGAAACAATTTGCCAAATTCGTGGTGGATCTCAGTGATCAGGTGGCCCCTACAGACATCGAAGAAGGGATGAGAGTTGGGTGAGTGGATAGAAATAATTTTGTCTTGATTCTGGATCAGTCACTGAGGATGGAATTTGCAGAACTTTGGCAATACCTGATCCCTGGGCAAGGGTCTTGATAACTAGGGGGCCTACATCTAAGACTGTTGTAACACACTCAAGAGACAGACTTCATAATGCCCAGTAAAGGAATATAACGGGTGTACTTCTGGATGAACAGCAGTCAGCTTATGTAGGCTTTAAAGGTCAAACCAGCACCTCTGCCCAAACTGTTAAGCAGTGGTGGTGTTTTGGGGTTTGCATAGCCCGTGTGATTGCTCTGCCTTTTCCAGCTAATGTTCTGGCTACAAGATTTTTACTGCAAGTGTTGTGAGCACTTAGTATCAGATTATGAAATGAATGATAGTTAGGTTACTACCTGGCAGTCATTAGGATGGATTGTAAGGAGAACAAGTCAGTGTTTAGACTTTTTTCTTCTGGAGTACTCATACACTTAATAGAAATGCCCTTCTAGCAGAACAGTATAGAAGTGAAAAGGCTAATAACCAAATGTGAACCGGCTTCAAATGTTTATAATGGGATAAGAGGCACAGTGGCATTAGGAAGAAGGGGAGTGTTGTCAGGGAGTTGGGTAAGCCACCCATCCAGTTCTATTTCTTTTACTATATTGCTGTGCAGTCCTAATATTCTACATACTATTGCAATTAACTTGTAATAAAAGACAGCCAAATGAGTTGGCTGAGTGGAGACAGGATATGAGACCTTACATTACTCCTCCTGTATTTCATAAGCATCTTTTTTTCAACGGGTTTGGGGGGTATTTTAATCAATGAAAGTGCCTTTTTGATCGATTTTTTCAGTGTTGACAGAAACAAATACCAGATACATATCCCCCTGCCTCCAAAGATTGACCCAACTGTTACTATGATGCAGGTAAGGGCCATTTCCATTTCTTTCCTTGGAATTTTCACTTTTGTAATTAAACATCTTCATTGCAACCTGCTACTGTTCTTCCAGAGTATTCATAAAACTTTCCATAGCAAAGATACAAGATGATGATATTGGATTTATATCCCGCCCTATACTCTGAATCTCAGAGTCTCGGAGCGGTCACAGTAAGAACATAAGTGAAGCCATGTTGGATCAGGCCAATGGCCCATCCAGTCCAACGCTCTGTGTCACACAGTGGCCAAAAAACCCCAAGTGACATCAAGAGGTTCACCAGTGGGGCTAGAAGCTCTTCCACTGTGCCCCCCCCCAAGCACAAGAATACAGAGCATCACTGCCCCAGAGAGAAAGTTCCAACAATAGGCTGTGGCTAATAGCCACTGATGGACCTCTGCTCCATATGCTTATCCATTCCCCTCTTGAAGCTGTCTATGCTTGTAGCCGCCGCCACCTCCTGTGGAAGTGAATTCTACATGTTAATCACCCTTTGGGTGAAGAAGTACTTCCTTTTATCAATTCTAACCTGACTGCTCAGCAATTTCATTGAATGTCCACGAGTTCTTGTATTGTGAGAAAGGGAGAAAAGTACTTCTTTCTCTACCTTCTCCATCCCATGCATAATCTTGTAAACCTCTATCATGTCACCCCTCAGTCGACATTTCTCCAAGCTAAAGAGCCCCAAGCGTTTCAACCTTTCTTCATAGGGAAAGTGTTCCACCCCTTTAATCATTCTAGTTGCCCTTTTCTGCACTTTTTCTATTGCTATCTTTTTTGAGGCGCAGTGACTAGAATTGTACGCAGTCTCCTTTACCTCCCACAACAGACACCCTGTGAGGTAGGTGGGGCTGAGAGAACTCTCCTAGAAGCTGCCCTTTCAAGGACAGCTCTGTGAGAGCTATGGCTAACCCAAGGCCATTCCAGCAGCTGCAAGTGGAGGAGTGGGGAATCAAACCCGGTTCTCCCAGATGAGAGTCCGCATACTTAACCACTACACCAAACTTGCTGTGTGTACATATCTCTTCACAACAGGTAGAAGAAAAACCTGATGTCACTTACAGCGATGTTGGAGGCTGTAAAGAACAAATTGAGAAGCTTAGAGAGGTGGTGGAAACACCCTTGCTTCATGTAAGTATCAAATGGTCCCCCCTCCACATTTAGCTTGTTAACAGTTCCTTGTAGATAGCAGAGGAATGTGAAACAGTTCTTCCGTAGTAACATTTCTTCTGGAAAGACTTCCTTAGAAATTGTCAAGATGTGTTCCCATGACCCGCTTTTGAGGGGAGGCATAATTTGATTCAGAACAAAGCAGTAGTCTTGCAGCACCTTAAAGACTCAACATTTATTCCAGTTAGAGCATTTGTGGGCCAGAGGTCACTTCTTAAAATAGAACAGCCCAAGGTATATCCCAGCAATTCCCCTTCTCTTGTAAGCGGTGTGTGAAAGAGATGGCTTCCCCCTATTATTGACCCCCAGTAATCCGTTCTTTCAAAAGATACATGAACCACTCAAGAAATGTTATAGACACAAAACTTATTGGACATAACTGTAGCTTGAAGGTAAATGTCAGATGACTCCCTCTCTCTTTTGGATGGTGTATCTGGGGAAAAATCTAGTCTTACATTTGTACTGTCACTGGCAATCTGGAGAAAGGAGAGATTACTAGCTGTTCCAAGAAGGAAGCAATCTTGTGCAGCTCTCTACTCGTGATGTTGCTTGTTTTTGGCACCTGGATGGGTACTTGGCACCTCTGTCAGATCTGTCTTACCCTTTGTGTGTTTGTGCTCTTCCTCTGTTAAACAGAGCAGTTCTTTGACAGCTCATGAGTTTGTCGCAGTTCTGTTGATCTAGTGTTTTATCAGGCTCCTGTGGGAATGTTGTTGGGTTTAGCGCCAGCATAGGAACACATCCTTGTGGCATGTTTGTACAACTTGGCATTACCTTTTTATTCCCCTCCCTGCAGCCAGAACGCTTTGTCAATCTTGGGATTGAGCCCCCCAAAGGAGTGCTTCTCTTTGGTCCTCCTGGGACAGGCAAAACCCTCTGCGCTCGTGCTGTTGCTAATCGGACCGATGCCTGTTTCATCCGTGTGATTGGATCTGAGCTTGTGCAGAAATACGTGGGAGAGGTAACTAAACCGGAACACATTTCAGGCATGGGAGCAGGTTGGGTGCGAAGCTGAAATGTTTTCACAAGAACTGCATAAATTGTACTTTGCTCTGCCCGTATCTTTTTGTGTTGTACTTATATGCAGCTTAATTGCATAAAAATAAGGAGCTTCTTATTTGGAAAGTGTTTCTGATGCTGCTCTTCTGCAATATGGTTGAAACCTGGTCCTGTAGACCTGTTTTCTTGCTGTGTGGCAGTCCTGTTGTTTGGAGTCAGAACCTTATGTTTGTGTGAGCTGTGTATGTGGTGGGATAGGCTATCAGTACAACTTGGTAGTGGATGCTGTCTGTGACAACATAGAGCTGAATGCAACTGAAATGATTTCACACATGAATGTGTCTATTTGGAATCTTGAGTGCTTTGGGAAGCTTCAACATTTGCCCTCAGTCTTACCCCCAGGACACTTGGCTTTTAAGAAAATGGCGTCTTTCTCTGTACAAAATAGGGTGCTCGAATGGTCCGGGAGCTCTTTGAAATGGCCAGGACAAAAAAGGCTTGTCTTATCTTCTTTGATGAAATTGATGCCATTGGAGGTTTGTATCTACCTACGTATTATGCTTGTTCAAAATATTGTGCAATATTGAATGCAAACTTCCCTTTTTTCATTATACAGAAAACAGGCCATAATGTTATCCTCTTTCTTCCCTGTGTTTATCCTTATTCTGGAGCGCTTCTTTCCCCGCCTGCTGTTCACATAAAGGCTTTTCTCACATGGGTTGTTTGCTCCAAGTCCAGTGGTGTAGGGAAGCGGGCTTTTCCCTGCTTTTCAGCAGCATTGAGCTGCATTCGTGCATCTTCCCGTTTCCACAGCTTTTAATGCAGTCTTTCCCAAACCTACTTTACTACAAAGTTTTGAGAAAGACCACAGCAAAGCCTGAGTAGCTGCTGTGAATTTGGGAAACTTTGGACTTTCTCAGTCCTGTGGATGCAGCAGCCATTTTTCTCCCCTTGCCACTGGGGACTTTTTGTTTTGCTTTTTAATTTACAATTGAATAGTGTTAACACCAGTCTGTATGAGATGAATTCCCAGCCTTAATTTTTTAAAAGTTATCTCTGTCACCTTTTATGATGAACATTTTTAAGAAGGCCTGTCTCTGCAGTGAAAGGGGCTAGAGCCTTATCCTCATTCTCAAAAAGGGCACAAAAATCATATTGTGTACCAGTATACTATAGGATAACAAGTTATTGTAACAGGCTATTCAGTTCTTTATTAGATGCTATCAGAAGGTAATTCTGGGGTATAGTCCCATATGGGTTTGTGCCACTTGAGATGGTACAGGGTGCTGGTGTTGCTCCTTTGAACAATTCACATGGGATGCTCTGTACCCATGTAGAATCAGCATAATGGGGGGAGAGCCACACAAAGGAGGCGGGGATCAAGTTGTCTCTTGGGCTTAGTTATGTCAACATTGCACATTCAGGGAACAAGAAAATCTAGTTGACGTGCAATTAAAGAACATCTTTGTAAAATACTTTTGTGGGTTTTTTCCCTTTCGGGGGTCATGATTTTGCTGTTGATAGGCAATGCTGGCCCTTCACCAGCTTTTGATGAAGGTGGCTTAGACCTGCATCTCGCCAAATGGCTTCTCCTTTCAGTGACACTTAATGTTTTGTACCCTCTTCTCAGGAGCTCGTTTTGATGATGGGGCTGGAGGAGACAACGAAGTCCAGCGCACAATGCTAGAATTAATAAACCAGCTGGATGGCTTTGATCCGAGAGGCAATATTAAAGTGCTGATGGCAACCAATAGACCTGATACCTTAGACCCGGCACTGATGAGGCCCGGAAGGCTGGACAGGAAGATTGAGTTCAGTCTGCCTGATCTAGAGGTCAGAATAGTTTCCCTTTTGTACAAAGCAAGCGTTCCTTTTTATTAGGACTATACACTGAAAATAACTCTGTAGGAGTTCCCTGATAGTTTTTGAATCGCAAACGCACTTAAAAATGACTTAACTAGCAAGCCAGGTGCAAGCCTTCTGATTTGCTTCAGGAGATGTTTGTAGAGCAATTCACTTTATTCTTAAGCTCTCAGCCTTAACCTGAACTCCTTTTTTAGGGACGAACTCACATATTCAAGATCCATGCTCGGTCAATGAGTGTTGAAAGAGACATACGGTTTGAGTTGCTGGCACGACTGTGTCCAAATAGCACGGGTAAGTCATAGACTACGATCTTCTTCTGTTTTGTGCTGATGAATTGCTCAGAGTTGCCACTAAATCCACTTCCCTTCCCTTCCCTTTAAAAGGAGCTGAAATCCGCAGTGTCTGCACAGAGGCAGGTATGTTTGCTATCAGAGCACGAAGGAAAATTGCCACTGAAAAGGACTTTTTGGAGGCTGTGAACAAAGTCATTAAGTCATACGCCAAGTTCAGCGCTACACCTCGCTATATGACTTACAACTGATCCTGGGCAACTCAAAAGGTCTCTCCGAATTGTTATTCTCGTAAGAATCTGATGTGTGTGCACCATAACTTAGTTGAGTGTGTAGAAATAAATGGAACATTCCAAGCTACAGGTTGTAAGTTATTTGCTAATTCATTTTTATTGTTGTCAGTAAAGGATGGCGATGGGGTTCTTAGTGTTAATTTCCAGAAGGATGTGCACTTAATCATTGCCAGTTCTCTGTCTGCGGTTAAAGGTGCTTGGCAGAAAATGATAAATCTCCCTTGCTGTCAGTAATGTACTTTCAAGCTGCAACCAACCAGGTGGTTTTCAGGACAAGAGATGAGTAGAGATGGTTTGCAACTCCCATCCATGGCCAACCTGGCTTTGCTTTCAAGATTCAGCTAGCTAGGTTGCTCTTACTATGAGTAGGTAGGGATAATTCCAGTTGTCTGGTAGGATATCCCCTGCAGTAGGAGAGCCCCTCAGCTCTGCCTGCCTAACTAGTAGCACGTGCAACAGAGCTCTAGTGTTTCTCTCCCCCCCCCCCCTTTCTGTGGCCCACTCTCACAACCTCAGGTGTTCCTCTGGTTTGAAGTTATTCTTTAAACATGCTTTTAGGTGGGCTTCCTCCCTTTTTTATTGCTGGTTTAAAATAAACTGGGTTTATTTCCCTTGTTTACTCCTGTTAGCTAAATGAGGTAGGATATGGACAGGAGATCCCCTTTCAGTCACACAGTGCACTATGTTCTCCAGCTGATGCCTAAATGCCAGCAGCCAGTTGTGACAGTACAAAAAAGCATACAGTGTATATTCTTTGCTATAAGAGAAGGCAAAAACTCTAGGGCCTGTCAGGCAATTAGCCCTGAGTAAAATTCCTTCCTGGCCCTGTTTACTAGTAGCCACACAGAAAATAAAGCCCGAAAACATAGGATGGGACAGTGGGTCTTTGCCAAGAGTCACTGAATGCCCAGTGTCTTTTCAGCCTGAGCCACAGACCAGAGAAGCCCACAGACTGCATGCCCCACCCATCATGCAGGAAGCAGCTCAAGAGCTGCCAGCCAGTGCTGGGCCCAGTTTCCCAAAGTCATTGTGGCTACAGGAGGTTACTGACAGGTACTAGAGACACTGCCCCTCTTCCTCTGCTATGGGCAGAAGAAAGGAAAAGCCCTCTCTATAGAGTTGGTCCCTACATGCATGTACTTTAAAATAGAGAAATGATCATTTTGCTTGAGAAACTCAGCTCCCACTGAAGTTCCAGGAACCCTGGGGATGTTCTTCATATTACTGGGACCCTTTGAAGATCACTTCCAAAATCATAGTGTCAGTCTGTACAAGGGTGTACATAACAGAAGCCTCAGGAAATGCAGCCCTCAGCGTTTGCAGTAGCTGGTGTAAGGGGAAAGCTTTCATTTCAAGAATACGCACACAAGCTTTAGCAGCAAATGTCAAAATGTAATGTCTGCCTTTGTCAGGTTTTTACACATTAACAATACTTTGTGGGGGGAGGGGAAGTTCATTTGTTAAAAATGTTGTACTGCAAATACGTATCAGACAAAATACGTTATGTAGTCTAAGCATACAAACATCGGTTGATTTGTGGTATAAAACTGGCTTGGATCCTCAGGTGTGAAGACAGAAATTGGCAAAAAAACAAAACCCCCAAACCCTCCTCTCCCCAAATGGAAGAGCACCTTAGGATCCAAGCCAACTAATATTACTTGCTCATGATGCATTCTGGCAAGTTCAAGCAATCTCTGGCAGTAACTCACTTCTCCCACACAACTATGACGCAGGATAGTGCCTCCAGCTCTGCATTGAGAGGTTTCACTTTTATAACAAACGGTACTACACAACGTGCGTTAACTGAAAATAAACCGAGTGACCCAATTTCCCATTTCGATTGTGAAGCGGCAGCTCTTCAGAGCCACGTCACGAGTTATTTTCCAAGGAAGGCTCAAATTAATTGTCGGTGGGGAAACTGTCACAGAGGGCTCTGAGCTTGAGAGACTTCTCTTCTACCTGAACAGCCCGCTGGTAACACCAGCTGCCTTTGCACAGGATGAGAAAAGCAGCCTAATGCCACACCATTCTGTATGCCTGCAATATGTGGCAAGGCCTGAGGTCTGACAGGACGTGGCTGGAAAGGAACTCTTGCAAGAGTATTGGGCACCTGCATGGTCTTGGTTTCACTGGAAGACAGTGACACACGTGCTTCAGCCTCCCACGGCAGTCACCAAGACATAACAGTGCTTTTACATTATAGCTGGCTTGGGTTGGCCCGCCTGCCATACTTTGGTTGCCTTTGACTTAGCTGCCATATTATAACAAGGGTGGTAACTACTACAACAGCACTAGCAGCACTTGAAAGAGGCTTTATAAAAACTGACTTTTACATCACACATGAAACAAAAGGGGGGGAAGATGCCTTCGAAATCTCCCTTTTCCCATCAGCTACCTGCTTGCGTTTCAGCACACCGTGTACCTTTGTTGGTGACTCTACATTTGCATTCTTCATGAAACTGGCAGCTGTTGCTTCATGCTTGTTTTATTTAAAACATTTGACCTCCCAAATAGATTCTTCAAAGCAGTGACCGCTAAAATACCAACGTTCCCTTCAATGTAAGTCTGCTTCAGTGCAGTCAGAGTACCTTAATGTATGGAGAAGTGCTCCATCATCATGTACTAATAAATGTACCGTGTTTCCCCGAATATAAGACCTACCCAAAAAATAAGCCCTAGCAGGATTTCTATGCATTTGTTAAATATAAGCCCTACCCCAGTAATACCTAGTGATGGGCGTGGCTATGCAGCGTATCTGCATAGCCACGCCATGCATTTCAGCACGGAGCGGTAAGGAAGACTGAAATACCTTTTATCTGCTACAGCTCCTTTCTCCGAGCCATTCGCACTTGCGCAGGTGCGTGAGTGAAAACCACATTACTCCTTTCTTCAAGCTGTTCGCGCATGTGGTAACCGCGGTTGCAGGCATCCTATTGCGCATGCACGAACGGCTAGGGGAAAGGAGTTCACGCATCACTAGCACCAGCCCCACTGTATTTGAATAAATGTAGATTGTTGTATTATACTTAATAAAAATAAGACATCCCCTGAAAATAAGCCCTCGTGTGTCTTCTTGAGAAAAAACAAATATAAGACAGTGTCTTATTTTCGGGGAAACACGGTAGGTCACTAAGTAAAAACTTGATTCAGTTGAGAATGGGAATACACAAATGGTACAAAATAACATCGAACATTAAGAATTTTCCAGCTGCAGGAAGGTGCTCTTTTTAAAAATCAAAAGCAATGGCGTCTGGTTGGAAAATTCTTTAAAATGTTTAAACAATGCAAATCACAGGTGTTTGGCATCCTAATGCCTTTTGGTAACAAGGGCAGACTGGCATCTCCAGGGGAAAGAACAGGAATCCGTCCCTTTTCCCACTCCCCCCTCTCCAACATAGTGCAATATTATCTGCTGGCATGGATCTAAAAAAATAAAAAAAACACCTGAAGAATTCCTGCAAGAAAAAACCCCAGGCAGTTCAATTTTATGTAGATGTTTGCAGCATAAACATTTTGAGAGAGTATTAAGGCTTTGAATTCCTTGGGCAGTTCTCTCTGCCCCACTGCCATATCACATGCCCTGAGTAGACAGTCTGAAGCTCTGGATTAGCTGTGCAAAGTAAGCACAAATAGAGAGGTACCATCCATGGACTTCCATGAAATCAGTTCAGCTCCTGTTCTTCAGGCATAAAACAGTCAGCCTCTAATGACCTCTGTGAGTCAGAAAGGACTTTCAGTTGGCTGCTAAGTACAGCATCATGAATGCTGGGAAACAGCAAGTCTCTTTGGGTGGGCTTGTCAAAGAACTGCAGCCTAACAAGATTGTCCATCACAGATCCTGCGAGGAGGTAAAAAAATTACATATTTATAACAGTGTAACAGATAGGAGAGAAACCAGAGCAGTGTCCCTCTTCACAAAAATATGCTTACCATTACAGCCAGCTATATACATAGAAACACCAACATCTTCATATTCTTTTATGATCTACAGCAGAGCAGAAATGAATTTGCGGTTAGTGTTCTGCAGGGCTCTTTTTTGGTAGAAAAATCACAACAGAAACCAGAAGGCATCATCTTTAGGTCTGCAGGGAAAAAGCTGTTCATTTTATTACTGGTCCCAGAAAACCATGGCAGCCATTTTGACACCCATTACCTTTTCTCAAAGTTTCAAAAGCACTCACTGGCTCACTAAGATGGTGCGGACCTCTGGTCTAAGAACCCAAAACAGCCAGATCTCTGGCTCAAGCTCTGAGGTTGTGTAGGACAGCGTTCTAATGCCTTGTGCCCTTCAACCTGGGACACACAATTTTCTATTCTATAAATACCTTAAAAGTCAATGTGTCTTCAATTTAGGGTGAGGAGGGAATGACAACTGATACGTACTGATTTTAAGGTTTTTACTCCAACTGAATCCACAAAGTTCACTGGTGAAAAATCCAAAATGATGGAATGTATGTTTATTCCTGATTTCATAAAATGTTCACGTTCTGCAGGAGAGGAGTTCTGTGTTGTGGCTTCTGTGGCTGAGAATTTTCCATTGACTGACAGCTCATCCTTTGGCACTTCCTGGTTCGTGCCGTTTTCTACATCATCACTAGTCTTTGAGGGAGAACAAAATCGGACTTTAATACAGACTTTTTAAAAATCTGACTAATACATATTTCCATTTCTGGAGATTAATTAGATGCTAGAAAAAAATAGTTTCTTAAGCAGAGCTGATCTACATTTAATTAATCTGGAGTAAAAAATTCATTCTACTTAAATATTTATATGCAGAGACTTAACACAATGGTGTCTCCTGATCTGTGTATAATCAAAGAATTACTCTACCCCTTTCCAAACCTTTTGTTGGTATCTTGGATCAATCCACTGATTATTTGGGGGCAGAAGAGTCTCCACAAAGTAGCTTTTCGTTCTAGTAACCACGAAGCGAAATTATTGCATGAAAGATGCCACTCCTCCTATGCAGCAAAACCCCTTTCGATATGTTAGAAAACCATTGTATGTAAGCCTGCATTTTCACAAGATCTCCCCACTCATGATTGTGTGAATCAGCCAACAGTTTATCCTTATTTCAAAGCAGATTTTTTTATATGTAAACCTAACTTGGGATCCTACATTCATGCTTTATTTTTGGATTCATGAAAGTTCATGCTGGAATACTGTTAGTCTTTATGGTGCGGGTGGACTTCTGTTTTACTTTTGGAGGCCTTCTATGAACATCCAGGGCAACATTTAGTAAGACAAACAAATGCAGCGGCTCACAGAGAAGTTGTGATGCCACAATTTTATGTTGGCTTCAGAGGGATGCCTGCTCTGGTAATCAAGCCAAGATCTATTTCATAGCCACCTTAGGGATGATTCTCGATTTCTTAACTGTAATTAATGAGAAATTTGCCACGCTTACCAGGTTCAGGACTGCTTTCTTCTCACATTTATGCAGTTGCTTTAGTTCCTTGACATGTCTTTTCTGCGCTTTCTTCCTTGCGGCCAATATAGCACAGGCATCAACCCCAGTCTACCACAGAAAGAAAGGCAAGCTCAAACTCATCAAAGATTCACAAGCTTAAGGGTAGTGCTCTTTCTTAAAGCAATAAAACAATTATTAATTGTTAAAATGTTGCTTTGCAAACATAGCAAAATGAGGCAACTATGTTGCTCTGAAGCAGAACAGATTTTTAATCCCGTGGCACCTTTAAGACAAACAAAAGTTTATTCAAGATATGAGAATTAAGCAAATTAGCTTGATTAGGTTAATTGGTTTTTGTATGCTAATTTTTGCTGTTTCCCTATAAAGGCATCTATCTGCCTATATATGTGAAATGTTAGCTTCCATTTCTGTATATCTGAAGAAGTGTGTGCACACACACAAAAGCTCATACTGTGAATAAACTTTTATTGGTCTTAAAAGTGTTACTGAACTAAAACCTGTTCTCTGTGGATGGATTATTCTCCTTCAGGTGGCTGGTGAGAAATGCCTGTCTTGCAAAGCCCAGGATCCAGGGGTTGAATTGGATACTAAACCTTGGTGTCAACTGAACCATTGACAGAGCCAAACAGCTTAGAACCAGGTTGTGGTGACAATGGCAAGTGGGATAGGCTACATCAGTTACCACTATTGATCAGACTGGGTCTCAGTCTAGTGGACCTTGTGGCTCTGCTAATACCTCAGTGGACTCTTGAGTCTGCTTGTTCCCGGTCAGCAGAGGCCCTCCACAGCAGTGGCCCAGCAGGAGCTTTCCCAGCCAGTTAAAGAGCCAGTTTGCCCCTGGTCATGATGTTCAAATGATGAGCTTTAGAAAGTTAAAGCATCAACTCCTGACCTGTGGGGAGGAAGCACATTCCAATTTGTCCAGGTGCCTGCATGTGGAGCTCATAGTGAACTGGATCCTGGGCTTCAAAGAATAAGATGTTTTAATAATACATCGCACATAAGGGGAGGAAGAAAGGGGCAGTGGAGCATGTAAGCCAAGGATGTCAAACATGCGGCCGGGGCCCAAATTAGGCTTCTGAGCAACTGGCTGTCATCTGCTTCCTTCTCCCCTTCTCTCGCTCTTCCTTCTGCATCACAGCTTGCTTTGCATGGCTTGCTCAATCGCACAGGAGCTACAGAGCAAAACCTCTATTTTCTCCTTTGGCTGAGGCTTCTCCCTTGGGGACGAATGGGGGAGGAGGCAGAAGTTTTTCCAGGTTCTCTCAATCACACAGCAGTGCTACTGAGCCAAGCCCCTCTTCCTTCTATTGGCTGAGGCTCCTCCCTTCACCAGTCCCCTGGGGAAGGAAGGAAAGAGCCAGAGCTTCCTTTGCCCAGTTCCCTGGATCCCATGGGAAAAATACAAAGAAAACACATTTAGAAGATGATGATGATATTGGATTTATACCCTGCCCTCCGCTCCAAATCTCAGAGTGGCTCACAGTCTCCTTTATCTTCCGCCCCCACAACAGATACCCTGTGAGGTAGGTGGGGCTGAGAGGGCTCTCACAGCAGCTGCCCTTTCAAGGACAACCTGTGCCAGAGCTATGGCTAACCCAAGGCCATTCTAGCAGATGCAAGTGGAGGAGTGGGGAATCAAACCCAGTTCTCCCAGATAAGAGTCCGCACACTTAACCACCACACCAAACTGGCTCTCATACTAAGTGCTAACATTTTAAGCATGTTTAAGTTTTTTAAAAAATATATTTAATTGTGTCTGTCTGTGTTCTTTATAAAGTTTATATCTTTGCTACCTAATCTTCCATAGGTACACGCATGGCCTGGCCCGACAAGGCCTCGTTTATGTCAGATGCAGCCCTCAGAACAAAGGAGTTCAACATTCCTTAAGCACTACTAATTGCAGCCAGAATGCCTGAATACTTCTCTATCTGAAAATACAAGAATACAGCTGTGTACTAAACTATAATTCTAGGCTAGCATTCTCCAAAACATGATGCATTTGTACATGAATGTAGGGCATTTTGCCTTTTATAATTTTTAAAGATGGAAGAATTTTTAAACATTAAATAGCCCAGTCCATCTGTGGACTGAAGCACTGTAGTTCAACGGCTGCTAAACTGCATAAGCCTTCCTTTTGTACAATTTGTCTCATTGCTAAAAGGTTTTTAACATTTTCAGTAGGACAGAGGAATTGGGGCAGCTCACCTTTTTCTTCAGTGCACTGACATACAAATCACTGTTGGCAAAATACAGTGAGGCGTTTGCTTGGAATATTTTGATCCCAGGGCATTCTTTCACCTAAGGAATGAAGGGGGGGGGGCGGGGGGGGAAGAGAAAGTAAGCATTCCTTTCACAGGCTGTGCTGATATTTTTGCCAAGGAGAAGCTCCATCATCCTGCAATACACCATGTATTGGACCAGAAAGTATGTATATACTCGTATGTGAAGGTCCCAGATTACTGTTTCTTTGATACCAGACTTCCTGAGATGGAGGGTGACAGGGAAAGGGATGAGGAACCATAAAATTACACTCAAAAGCAGAATCTTGCAGTTATCATCTCTAAAGAGTAACCATTAGGGCTGCCAACTGCCTGGAGGGGGGGAAATTCCATCCCTTTAGTATATATTTAATGTGCAGAAATGGGCAGTTGAGGCTTTTGATGGCATGGAAATAAATATCATCATCTGGTAAATAACATCCCATTAAGCTATTATTAATAGCTTTAATATTATTATTAAATAATAATATTATTTAATATTATTATTAAAGGGACATTTTCCCCTTTAGGCAACTGGCAATCCTACTGACCATTGTTCTTCATCAAAGTATTCTTCCCCCCCCCCCCACAGTTCTCCTAAAATGGGACCTTTTGATAGAATTTTGTTTGTTTGCAGTCAATCTAGTTCTTTATAAATGGTATCACTGGCCTAGCAGCCCACTTCCGAATGCCACCCCCCCAGCTAAAAATCGAACATATCGGGTTGAAAAGTTCTATGGTAACTACATTACTGCTGTGCTAGTGACTCTAATGTAGGGGAACATTACTAAAAACATGATTCTCCACCTGCCACCTAATGTGGTATCCTTTCTACCACCTCTCCATTGTATTACTAGGGCACATCAGGCTAGAAGTGTGGCAGACAGTTAGGGTTGCCAAGTCTAATTTAATAAATATCTGGGGACTTTGGGGGTGGACCCAGGAGACGTTAGGGGTGGAGCCAAGATCAAGGCTGTGACAAGCATAATTGAACTCCAAAGGGAGTTCTGGCCATCACATTTAAAGGGATGGCACACCTTTTCAATTCCTTCCTTCCACAGGACATAATGAAGGATAGGGGCACCTTCTTTTGGGGCTCATAAAATTGGACCCCCTGGTCCAATCTTTTTGAAACTTGGTGGGTATTTTGGGGAGAAGCACTAGATGTTATACTGAAAATTTGGTGCCTCTATCCCAAATAACAGCCCCCCCCCCAGAGCCCCGGATACCCGCGGATCAATTCTCCATGATTTTCTGCGGGAATAAATCACCATAGGGAATAACAGAGTCCCCAGCAGACATTTCCCTCCCCTCCCCCTGCTTTCTGACGACCCTGAAGCGGGAGGAGGGTCTCCAAACCGGGGGATCCCCTGCCCCCACCTGGGGATTGGCAACCCTACAGACAGTAGAGTAGGAATTTAGCTCACAATCTTAGTCCATGGAAAATGTGAAGCATGGGGGAAAACTTTACCAACATTTGTGAGAAAAAGCCACTCCACAGTGCATGTGTGCACACGTTGAATTCCCTTCTGATCTCCACTCAGGATTTTAGTTACTCCCTGATTGTAAATGATATAGCAGCAAGTTCCTCCCTAGCCATGGCTCTCCATGTAAAGGTCTAGACTCGTGCAAGCAGATTAACTCTCATGAGATAATGAATACAGAAGCCTAAAGAACTTTCTTATGGTCCGACTTCCCCACTTCAATCTCCTCCAATGTAAAATTCTCACAATGATGCTGATTCTTATCTACCTCCTAAGACATATAAAGATAGCTAATGCCATCCTACCTCTTCATACTCTTCCACATCACAGTAAATGTCTGTATCATGAATCTGGCCAAGGATTCTGTACTGTGGACTGTGGAGAAAAATTAGCAAAAGTTATCATGGTACTGACAGACTACAAAAGAAATCTCTCTGTCAGGAACTGTCTCTCTTTGGAAGGCTCACTCAGGATAGGGGCCAGTTATCCGAAAAGAATGGCCCATTTCCCAGAGAGGGGAGGGGAATTAAAGTACCATAGCAAACTGAGAAGGATATATAAGGAATGATAAGGCCACCAAAGAGGAAGCAACAGGCAGGAATTAGACTGAGAGTCCAGGCCATTCGAATGAGGACAGCTCTGTTAACATTTCCCAGGTGAGGTGGTTCCCTCCCTCAAATGCTTAGATCAGGGTGTCAAACAAAAAAGTGTGGAGGCCTGAACTGGCCCCTCCAGGGCTCTTATGCGGCCAGCGAGCAACTGGTGTAAGAAAGGAAACAGAAGACTGCTTGGGGAGGGGAGTGGGTGGAGCCCAGTGGAACAACCTTGTCTGCAGCAGTCAAGCAGCGTGGGAGCATGGAAAAATAAGTGTGCCCACAAATTGCTACATAAATAAACTGGCCAGTGAAGGCACTGCTGGGCTGCCCATAGCAATACCGCATTTCTGCATATAGAAGGACCTGTCAAAATGAAAATAATTATTTTCCAATATTAAATCCAGAATTTCCACCAAAAAGTAGGTAAGAGTTGAAGTATCCTGATGTTTGCCCGAAAGGTTAATGATCATCTGTCTGAGCTCCCCATGAGGGATATTGGTATACAATGCCCTCACATCAAGAGTAACCAAAATTCAATCCTAAGAAACAGACATATTTTCAAACAGCTGGATAAAGCGGGTCATGTCCTTAATACAGGATCTGATCCGTACCACAAAGGGTTGTAATGCATAATCCAAAAACTGTGCAATGGGCTCGAATATAGATCTCACACTCAAGATTATAGGTCGGCCCAAGGGTGGGTTGCCCTTTTTATGCGTTTTAGGTACTGCACAAAGCACTGGTATTCTATGGTGGGCAACCTGAGAAAGCTTATATAATGTTTCGCTAATAATATTTAAAGATAAAGCCTCAGTGATGGGGATCCTGATCCTGGTCTGAAAATGCCTAGTAGGGTCATTGTTGATGGGGGGGTGTAGTGGCAAGTATTATTAAGCAAGTCCCCTGTGCAAGCCCCAGTCGTTTCCGACTCTGGGGTGAAATTGCTTTCACAACGTTTTCACGGCAGACTTTTTATGGGGTGGTTTGCCATTGCCTTCCCCAGTCATCTACACTTTCCCCCCCAGCAAGCTGGGGACTCATTTTACCGACCTCGGAAGGATGGAAGGCTGAGTCAACCTGGAGCCGGCTACCTGAACCCAGCTTTTGCCGGGATCGAACTCGGGTCGTGAGCAGAGTTTGAACTTCCAATACTGCAGTTTACCACTCTGCCTGACCTTTGTCAGCTTCTTTTATGACAATCTGGGAGTCACTGTCAACCTCCTAAGAGCTGCTCTTTCCAGGCAAGTAATATTCTGCCTTACAGACTTCCTATTATGCTCTGCCAGTTCTATATCTTTAAGAACTGATCTTTAGAAAACAGCAATAGAAGGATTTAGCACAGCTGAATTAAAGGTATACTTGGGGCAGAAGCATTCCTGTTTGCCCTCATTAGCTAATAAAAAACTTGTAGCCTTAATTGCCTATGCAAAAGAAAAAAATCTTTGTGAGTAGCGAAAGCATCATATTCAGCCATGGAGACAAAATTATAGTTCTTGACATGAACTTTAGTCTGCTTGAAATGATGCTGAGATTTGGGTAAATTATGCTTGTGCAACTAAATGTTTTGTATAATTACATGTTTTGTCTATTGTGTTTGACTGTAATTACTGTAATTTTTCATTTTTAGTCCTGCTTAGAAGCCAATATAGTTTGGATAAAGAACCATTCAAAACACGCTATTGTATCTGGAAACACATCATCTTTTGGCTCCTCGGAATCTAATCATATGAGCATCAGTCCACTCCTAAAGGAACTATGGAATATACTTTTAGATTGAAGAGGAGATAATTTCAGCACTGGGACTTATACTTTGGACAATATGATTTGTAAATTATTTGCTTTTGCTTTAGGCATATGTTCATCCTGTACACTATGTTAGTTTTGGACCACAAACCATATCATATGAACCTGTGGATGAGATAAATTATTGGTTTCTATATACTTTATTCGCATAAGTATATAGTGGTCTGAACAGCAGTTGGTGTGACTGATATTTACACTGCCCCCCATTGTGTCTGTTTTGGTATTTTTCCTAAGGCTCAGCACAGGATGATGGTCTAAGGCCATATCTACCAATATAGTGGGCTGGGGCGGGTAAACCTATTCTCCAGATGCCAGGTTTACCAGTACAGTAGAAAAGGGTGGGTAAACCTGTTCTCTTGAGGCCAGGTCTAGCAATACAGTGGACTGGGGTGGGTAAACTTGTTCTCCAGAGGACAGGTCTTCCAATATAGTGGACTGTGCTGGGTAAACCTGTTCTCCACATGCCAGTTCTACCCATATAGTGGAAAGAGGTGGGTAAACATGTCCTCCAGAGGATAGGTCTACCAATATACTGGAGTGGAGTGGGTAAACCTGTTTTCCAGGGGACTGGAAAGGGGTAGGTGAAATTTGACTTCTGTTTTCTTTTATAATGTTTAAATTATTCTTAAAATATAGTTTAAATATAATTTAAAATAATTTATTCTGAGATTTTTACAAGGTTACGGAAGTAAACTAAATAATTTATGCTCTAGTCAAATGTAGTCTCCCTCACACCTTCAATGCTACGAGCTTTTTTTGCTCATGAGGCAGAATTGCTGCTCCCTAGTGACATACCTCAAATTACTCCGGCTGGGGGAAGAATTCTTTGGGAGAAGTCCAAGTAATAGCTATTTAACCAATAACAAGCATAGCCAGTTACTTCGGCAGCAATATGGATCTCCATCATCTTTCAAAGACTTTTGTTTTAACGAGACAACTGTGTTATTGGATTAAGAAGCTCTGTGCTTTATAAAACAAAACCTGAGCTGAATGTTGCTGTAGAAACACATGCAGTTGACCCAGAAAAAGATTATTTCTTTTTTTATCTCCCCCACAACAGTTCTGATAGGAGAATAGGAAAAAAAGAGTTTGCCTCACCTTTGTGTTCTGTATATAACGGTAATCAGTGCAAAACCTGCAGCCGTGAGCAGACCATAGTCCAACCCCAGGAAAACGGAGGCCAGGAAAGCTACAATCCAGATAGCCTAAACATTTTTAAAAAATCTGATCAGCTCTTACAGATCTCTACTTTCCTATAAAAGGCTGGTTAGGCCAAATCAAACACAGACACCAAGGACAACATGAAAGAGATGACAAATGTCAGCATGGTCAGACTGAACCATTAAAAAGGTTGGGTTTTGGGGGTAGACCAACTCAAGAGCCTGAACAGTGACTGGATGGATGAAACCCTAGCACAGACCACCATATAGTAATGCTGGCGACTGAATCTATTTGCTCACCTCAAATCCAGTCGTCTGAAGCAAATACTGCCTTATTCTGAAGTCACCTTTATATTAATGTGCAATACATAACCAATTGTTCCTATAAACAGCACCATGAGGAAATTTTCTAACATCCTGCATTTTTTGCTGTTTCTCAGTTTCTAACACTGCAATGCTAAGAACCCTTTCCTGGAAGTAAGCCCCACAGAATAGAACTGAGTAGGATTCTGAGTAGACCTGCTTAGGATTCCTCTCTAAATTATGCATTTGCCTTTTCTCAAATAGCATTACAAAAGAACCAATCATCTCTGCCAACACAGAGGACATATGACTTCAAGCTTGATTTGGATTGGAGAAACACTTGTCCTTCCGTCCTTCTAAATTTCCTGCAGGCCACTTCAGAGTGGCAAGAATTCTTTAAAAGTTTGCAGCATCCTGGGCTGAGGGAGTGGCTAGAAATAAGGGTTGTAAGGTGGTATCCCAGCATTCACTCCCACTTCTGCACTCCCAGACTCTTTAACCATACCCGTTGTTGTTTTCCTGGTCATTTACAAACAAATGCTCTGCTCTGCATTCTAAGACAAAGGTAGACCTCACCTGGGCCACCAAGTGTGGGCAACTCACTCATGGATCAGTTATTCAGAAAGGGGAACCCTGGAGGTCAGATGGGGATACACTACTGGTTGTTAAGAATTGCCAAGAGAAGGAAGCAAGCAAGGAGTTTCCCCTAGACCAGAGGTGGCCAACGGTAGCTCTCCAGATGTTTTTTGCCTACAACTCCCATCAGCCCCAGCCAGCAGGGCCAAAGGCTGGGGCTGATGGGAGTTGTAAGCAAAAAAAACACCTGGAGAGAAGAAGAAGAAGAAGATGATATTGGATTTCTATCCCGCCCTCCACTCCGAAGAGTCTCAGAGCGGCTCACAATCTCCTTTACCTTCCCTCTCCCACAACAGACACCCTGTGAGGTAGATGAAGATATTGGATTTCTATCCCGCCCTCCACTCCGGAGAGTCTCAGAGCGGCTCACAATCTCCTTTACCTTCCCTCTCCCACAACAGACACCCTGTGAGGTAGATGAAGATATTGGATTTCTATCCCGCCCTCCACTCCGAAGAGTCTCAGAGCGGCTCACAATCTCCTTTACCTTCCCTCTCCCACAACAGACACCCTGTGAGGTAGATGAAGATATTGGATTTCTATCCCGCCCTCCACTCCGGAGAGTCTCAGAGCGGCTCACAATCTCCTTTACCCTCTCCCACAACAGACACCCTGTGAGGTAGATGAAGATATTGGATTTCTATCCCGCCCTCCACTCCGGAGAGTCTCAGAGCGGCTCACAATCTCCTTTACCTTCCTCCCCCACAACAGACACCCTCTGAGGTAGATGAAGATATTTGATTTATATCCCGCCCTCCACTCCGAAGAGTCTCAGAGCGGCTCACAATCTCCTTTACCTTCCTCCTCCACAACAGACACCCTCTGAGGTAGATGAAGATATTTGATTTATATCCCGCCCTCCACTCCGAAGAGTCTCAGAGCGGCTCACAATCTCCTTTACCTTCCTCCTCCACAACAGACACCCTCTGAGGTAGATGAAGATATTGGATTTATATCCCGCCCTCCACTCCGAAGAGTCTCAGAGCGGCTCACAATCTCCTTTCCTTCCCCCCCCCCCCACAACAGACACCCTGTGAGGTAGATGAAGATATTGGATTTATATCCCGCCCTCCACTCCGGAGAGTCTCAGAGCGGCTCACAATCTCCTTTACCTTCCTCCCCCACAACAGACACCCTCTGAGGTAGATGAAGATATTTGATTTATATCCCGCCCTCCACTCCAAAGAGTCTCAGAGCGGCTCACAATCTCCTTTCCCTTCCTCCCCCACAACAGACACCCGGTGAGGTAGATGAAGATATTGGATTTATATCCCGCCCTCCACTCCGGAGAGTCTCAGAGTGGCTCACAATCTCCTTTCCCTTCCTCCCCCACAACAGACACCCTGTGAGGTAGATGAAGATATTGGATTTATATCCCGCCCTCCACTCCGAAGAGTCTCAGAGCGGCTCACAATCTCCTTTACCTTCCTCCCCCACAACAGACACCCTGTGAGGTAGATGAAGATATTGGATTTATATCCCGCCCTCCACTCCGGAGAGTCTCAGAGTGGCTCACAATCTCCTTTCCCTTCCTCCCCCACAACAGACACCCTGTGAGGTAGATGAAGATATTGGATTTATATCCCGCCCTCCACTCCGGAGAGTCTCAGAGTGGCTCACAATCTCCTTTACCTTCCTCCCCCCACAACAGACACCCTGTGAGGTAGATGAAGATATTGGATTTCTATCCCGCCCTCCACTCCGGAGAGTCTCAGAGTGGCTCACAATCTCCTTTACCTTCCTCCCCCCACAACAGACACCCTGTGAGGTAGATGAAGATATTGGATTTCTATCCCGCCCTCCACTCCGGAGAGTCTCAGAGCGGCTCACAATCTCCTTTACCTTCCTCCCCCCACAACAGACACCCTGTGAGGTAGATGAAGATATTGGATTTATATCCCGCCCTCCACTCCGGAGAGTCTCAGAGTGGCTCACAATCTCCTTTACCTTCCTCCCCCCACAACAGACACCCTGTGAGGTAGATGAAGATATTGGATTTATATCCCGCCCTCCACTCCGGAGAGTCTCAGAGCGGCTCACAATCCCCTTTCCCTTCCTCCCCCACAACAGACACCCTGTGAGGTGGGTGGGGCTGGAGAGGGCTCTCACAGCAGCTGCCCTTTCAAGGACAACCTCTGCAGAGCTATGGCTGACCCCAGCTACCGTTGGCCACCCCCGCCCCAGACAGATGCAGCCTTGCAATGCCTGCATGCCATCACCTGCATATCTTATGCCTTATTCTTCTCAGCCTCTTTACACTGCAAGTTTTGAGGTCTAAAACTTATTTTTCCGTCACTCTGATTCTTCCCGAGCAAGTTCCTCTGTATGAGCAGAACATCGGACCATTGCACAAAATTAACAGATGTCTTGCAAAAAAACATTAAAGGCATACTTGGATTTCCAAGAACTCACTTACCAGTTCAATCTTGCTGATTCTCCAGAAGAGGGCAATATCTCCAAACTGTTTGAACATGCCTTTTAGATTGACCATTACGATGGCTGCAAGCACAGCCTAGAAAAACATAATGGGTAAACTTTGACTTTCTGAACTTGTTTTAAAACTGAATTGGTGTGCAAATGTTATGTAAAACAACAGGACAAGAGGTCTATTGGTATGTGTGCTTTCATTTCATACGTTAATAATTCAGACACCCCTACTGCACGCCCACTCCTGGAAAGACTAACAATGATGTTGCCTCATTAAATTCTAGTTTTTAAAATGGATTTGTGCCAATTTACTAAAACAGCAGTCCAATGACATGTAATCTTTATTCAAGAACTTTGTTCTGGCTTCTTCCATTTAAGTCGTCTGTGTACAGTATTGACCCTGGAACCTACATGAAAATAAACTTTACCTCTAGGTTCTTTGACACACTCTAGGCTTTTTTTTCTGGGGGAACATGGTGGAATGGAGCTCTGGAACTTCTTCATGGAAACAGAATTCTTAAAAAATGTTTAAAAGCACGAGGGGCAACTGCATGTTTCTCCATCATTTCCCTCTTGAGAATTTTGGCACCTTTTTTTCCAGAAAAAAAGCCCTGGGCACATTCATTTCCAAGTCATTTGCCAAGCCTCTTGTGAAATTCTTCCTGCTCCCAAAAATCCACAATCTGTAGACTAACCAACCTGAAGTGCACCCTACTATTGTAACTGTAGAACTATCTCTCCTAAGATGTTCCCATGCACCTATTGTGGTCTTCTGACTGCCCCCATCTAGTTGTTCTTCCATTTAATGTCAGCCACCTGGCATCTCCTAGAGCCCATTATAGCAGCCCCCATCTTTTGGAACAGGCTCCCTGAGGATATGAAAGGCAGATACCATCTTTAAGACATTACTGGAAAGACATTTAGAATCATAGAGCTGGAAGGTACCTCCAGGGTCATCTAGCCCAACCCCCTGCACAATGCAGAAAATTCACAAATCCCACCTCCCCCCCCCCCCAAAAAAAAATCCACTAGATTTTCAGTTGCAATGGATTTTAATGGGGTTTTAAGTTGCAGAAATTATCGGGGGGGGGGGTAGTTGGGCTTTTAAGATCTACGAAGTTTAATTCTGGGCATAAGCTTTCATTTGCATGCGTGCTTCATCATATACCGCCAATGCCCCTTTCTCACTCTGAGGGAGAGGGCATTTTAGCATAGGCTGTCTGAAAGCAGTTACTTCCATGCTGGGTAAGAGTGGCTGACCTGCTTTGTTTGAACAATTAATGTAGCACACATCTGTCAAGGCTGCACTTAGCTGATGCAGGATATCTAAGTACCAGTAAACGGAAAACACAGGTGGAGATTCTACCAATAATCTCAACTGAGGCACTGGGGCAAGGAACTGCAATGGCTACTACCCTACTACAGCGATCCTTGTGATGCTGGGGTAGATTTGGATGAACATGGATCACACATTGCCGAAGTCATTTGCTCAGTGCTAGACTAGAGACATTCTACCCATCTGGGAAGGTGGAAGGAACGGGGGAGAAATCAAATTACCTACTAAAACTTTCTCTTGAGGAGAAAATGTAGATTTGCACCTGAAACCAACAAACACCACTCCTTCAGTTGGTGCGAAGATTGATACAAGGGTATTAGAAGAAAAACTCTTTGGTCAAGAAATTGGAATTATCCTTGTGGTTATTTAGGTCTGTTTCAAGGACATTACATCACAAGGGAGATATGAGGGCCAGTGATGCCAAGGTTCCCAGCTCTGAAATCCCACTTGCTGAATTTGCAGCTGAGGCAATCAGAATCTTGGGAGGCAAACACCTCCAGAAAGACAACATAGTGGATTAAAGAGGGAATAATAGTATAGACTGTGGAGACAGTGCCACTGAGATTCCAGCGAGCAAAAGTAGCTAGGGTAGGATTAGGACACGTAAGATCATATAACGTGGTCCGAAGAAATGGGTCTTACACTTTTCTAGTATCAGTTCTTTGAACAAGCTATGGCATGATGGTCCCGGCAGCCAAGGAAGATCCCACTTCAGAGGATTTCCTTGGGCCTGCTCTTCTTGTGTATGGAGTGAGAGACATGAGAGAGGAAATATGAAAGATGAATCTTGGGGTGCCAGCATAGCCAAAGATGCTTAATGGAAGGAAAAGATGCCTTCCCATGAGGGAGAAGAAACTGGAGATAACAGAGGTGTGAGGTCTGACCGAGCTTCCTAAATAGGTGGTCTTGAAACCATTTGCATCCTGAAGATGCCTCATAATGAACTGGAATATTGGTATTCTTTCTTATCCACTCCTTTAACTGGAGATGACAGGTAATGAGCCCAGGGGGCTACCACATGTCCAGAAGATGTTCTACCACTGTCACCACCCATCCCCTTCATTGGCAACATATACAATATCCATATAGGCAAAAGGAACTTCTTGACCCTGAAGTCAGAGGTTCTTTTTTTGAGTAACCAATATCAAGGAATGGAGACCCTTGCCTACTTCCTTGTTCTTTCAAACACTGGTTCAAGCTTGGTTTGCTTCTAGGCCACAACTTGAGTTGAAAAGTTTGTGGGAAAATAACTGCTGCTGGGAAGATTCAGCAAAGCTGATCTCATGACTAGATAATAGCCAGGTACAAGGAGGGAAGCTTCTATCACTTCCAAGGAGGAAACCATGATAACCAATTAGCCACATTCTAATCCATTAGACATCATGATTTGCACTTGTGGGAAATGGTTGGACTAGCCTGCAGATACCGTAGTTCCCTCATTTCATCCTCAGGTCACACGCTTATTAACAGGAATATCATCCATTAACATACTTTTCTTTCAGACCTTGATTTCCACAGTAGTGTTTCAATGCGATCAGCTTATCAAATAGACCAACCTATTAATGTTAAGGAGTTTCCACCATAATCTCTCCCTGATAAGGGAATCAAAAACCAAAGCCAGGTCAATAAAGGCCACGTATAAAGCTTTCATTGGACCTCTAATAGTCTCAACAGTCAAGGTATATAATGTTTGACAATGTTCAATTGTAGAATGGCCTTTTTAAAATCCTGTTTGCAGGGGATGCATTAAATCAGGGGTGTTGAACTCATTTGTTATGAGGGCCAGATCTGACATAAGGGAGACCTTGTTGAGCCAAGCCTCTCTTCCTTCTACTGGCTGAGGCTCCTTCCCCACCTGGTACCCTGGGGAAAGAAGGAAAGAGCCAGAGCTTTCCTTTTGTTGAGCCAAGACTTGGATCTTAACTGTAGGGGAGTTATATATGTTAAAACCTTCTATCATGGGAGGGGCTGACTCCAGAGCCCATGTCTCTTGTAATAAGAATATATCTGTATGGTTGAGAAATTTTTCAAATTCAGGATCCCATTGTTTATTCCACCCCACCCCTATATTCCAAACAAAAGCTTTAGGCATCAGGCATCACGAGTAATCATTTCTAACAACCACTCAGAATCAAAGTAAACACAGCCACCCCCACCACTTATTCTCTGATCCTTCTCCATCACTCTTTCCTTGACATCCAAGTTTAAGTAACTCCCACAGCCTCATTATTAAACCCTGATTGCTTTTGTAATTCACTTGTAATTAATAAATCCTCAGAACGAGGAATATTATCTAAAGTGATTAAGTCATCCTGCAGGGGGGGTTTCTACTTCCATGGTATCCTTCAGATTCAGCGTTAGGTCATCCTGGGGGGAGGTTTCTACAGTCATAGTTTCCTTTAATTTCAGCATTACAAAATCCAATCTTTCAACAATTTATTTATTTATTTATTTGAGATTTATATCCCGCCCTTCCCACGAATGGCTCAATGGCTTGTTGTTCAGTTCAGGATATGTTTTCAAATGAGCTAATAAGACCATCCTCCACCAAGTTTGCTTGGTGGCTACTAGGAGCTTGTTCTATAATGACTATTTATCCGGAGATTTACTTTCCTTCTCTGCCACTACCAGGGATTGCAGCTTATTCAACAAATTTCCTGTATGCTTAACAACCAAAGGCTTAATAATTGAGTTCACAAAAACCCTCACTGGGAAAACTCCTCTATCATGGAGCCCCTTTTCCCATCTATTAATTAAAGAGGGTATTCTGGAGGAAGCAAAAGTATCTCCTGGGGGCAACTTAGTCTAAGCGACGAGAACATCCTATGGATCGTTTATGAGGTCTTATGAGATGGCAGTCAAGGCCGCGAAGAAAGCTTACTTTGCGGCCAGGATTGCGTCGGCAAATTCGCGCCCAACTCAATTGTTTAGAATAATTGGAAGTCTTACTACACTGCCTCAAGGCAGACCAAATGTGAGGGAATTAGAGATAGGCTGCGGGGCTTTCGCGAAATATTTTGCAGATAAAATCACGTCGCTGTGCCAGGACCTGCCCATCACATTGCATACAGTACAGGAACCTGAGGCTCCGTGCCTGTCTTCCGATTTTGTTCTGGATCGCTTCGACCCACTCAGCCTGGAGGAAGTCAACGGAATTCTCTTTTCTGCACGTCCAACAACTTGTGATTTGGACCCTTGCCCTTCTTGGCTGATTAAATCTTGCCAAAGGAAGCTTAGATGTCCTTTACGGGACATCATAAATAGATCCCTTTCTGAGGGGCGTTTTCCAACACTCTTGAAAGAGGCTATGGTCTGCCCCCTCCTGAAAAAAAGTACAGCAGACCCGGCCGAATTGGCAAATTATCAACCGGTCTCTAATTTACCGTTTCTTGGTAAAATTATTGAGAGGGCAGTGGCGCTGCAGTTGCAGGGTCATCTGGATGACGCTTCCATCCTAGACCCTTGCCAGTCCGGCTTTCGCCCAGGTCATGGGACGGAGACAGTGCTGGTCGCCTTGGTAGATGACCTCCAATGGCATCTGGATCGAGGCGGTGTGGCGGTGCTGATGTTATTAGATCTGTTGGCCGCGTTCGATATGGTCGACCATCAGCTACTGACCCACCGCCTCGCCGACATAGGGGTTGGGGGGTTAGCCCTACAATGGCTTTCCTCCTTCCTCAAAGGTCGGGGACAAAGGGTGGCAATCGGGGGTGAGCTGCCCCAGAGGCACACACTTGATTGTGGGGTGCCACAGGGAGCAGTTCTCTCCCCGATGCTATTTAATATCTATATGCGCCCCCTTGCCCAGATTGCCCGGAGGTATGGGCTTGGGTGTCACCAATATGCAGACGACACCCAGCTCTATCTGCTAATGGACGGCCGGCCTGACTGCGTTCCAGGGAATTTGGACCTGGCATTGCAGGCCGTGGCAACTTGGCTTAGGCTGAGTGGGCTGAAGCTGAACCCGACAAAGACAGAGGTCCTTTGCATGGGTCGCAGCGCCTTGGGGAGGGAAATACCTCTCCCAGTTTTTGACTGTGTGCTTCTGAAAGCGGCGCACCGGGTCAAGAGCTTGGGAGTTCTACTGGAGCCTTCACTATAAATGGAGGCCCAGATAGCAGCCACTGCCAAGTCGGCGTTTTTCCACCTGAAGCGGGCAAAGCAGTTGGCTCCCTTCCTGGAGCGCCGGGACCTAGCAACAGTGATCCATGCAACGGTCACCTCAAGATTGGATTACTGTAATGCCCTCTACATGGGGCTGCCTCTGTGCCGAACCCAGAGGTTGCAGCTGGTGCAGAACGTAGCGGCTAGGCTGATATTGGGGCTTCCAAAATGGGAGCACATACAGCCAGGGCTATGTGAACTGCACTGGTTGCCAGTTACTTACTGGGTTCGTTACAAAGTGCTGGTTATCACCTTTAAAGCCCTATATGGCCGAGGACCTGCCTACCTAAGGGACCGTCTCTCCCCATACAAACCCCAGAGAGCACTGAGGTCAGCAGGGAAGAACAAGCTGACTATCCCTGGACCAAAGGAGGCCACTCGTACGCGGGCCTTCTCCATCGCAGCTCCACATCTATGGAACCAGCTCCCGGAAGAAGTGCGAGCCCTGCAGTGCCCTGACCAGTTCCGCAGGGCCTGCAAGACCACCCTTTTCAGGATGGCCTTTGCTGACTGAGAGCATGCTGTTGGGTGACTTTTGCTACTATCATTTATAAATGGAATTAGCACCTGGAAATTTGTATTGTATTTGGTTAACTGGAACGTTTTAAAGTTAATGTGTTTTTAAACTTTGTATAATTTTATGAAAATGTTATTAGCCGCCCTGAGCCCGCTTCGGCGGGCAGGGTGGGATATAAATAAAATTTTATTATTATTATCTTTACAGCTGCAACACACACATTTCTTTCTCCAACCACTCCACCAAAAGGAACAGATATAGCTTTACAGACATAATTGTGTTTTCTGATCACCCTTTTCAATCAGTATCTCAATAACCTAGTTGGCAGTATTCCAAGGATAAGGGAGAACATGCCAACATATTTGCACATGACCATCAAACTAAGCTAACTCGACACAAGACTCCCATCAGACTAATACACTCCTACTATCACGGTGTGAAGATCCCACTTCTAAATGACAATCAATTCCATGCATGTTAAGGGACAGAAGTTGCAGTCAGGCATCATGCTAAACGGCGATTTATAAACCGTGGTTTGATCAACTGTCTGAATGAAGGCAATACAATGTACTGTGGTTTGTTGGTTGTCCCCTAGAGCAGCCATTTTGTTATGTGTGCCCACTCAATCGTCTCATAAATTCCCAAAGTTCCCTCAGGCTCCACAAGGTGGGGGACCTTCTGGTTTCAAAACAAACCATGGCTTATCTTGATGTCTGAATGAAAACAGAAAAACTAAGGAATGAACCAGTATGGAGACCACTGCCAGGTGCCAAAAAAAAAGAAAAGAAAAATAAGGCTCACATTCTAGACCAGGGCACCTTCACTCCAATCTAGGACAGACATGCAGAAAGCTGGTGCAAGCCACTGGAAGCCAACAAAATATTTGCAAATATTGAGCAATTATTACATTTAAGAAACTATTTCAGAGAAAACATATTGCCATTGCAGCAGAGAACATTAAAATTCTGTCATCCTAAACACTGCAGATGGCAAAAGATGTTTTGCTAGAGATTATTATCTGATTTCACCTGTACGAAAACATACACATAAAAAAGCTCTTACCTGCGGCAGTGGTTCAAAGAGGTAACCAATGGCCACAATGACCAACAGGACCATGATTGAGGACAGGGTGCCAGCGATCTGAACAAGACACACACAAAGCACATGTCTATTGAGCATTTGACAAGGGTGTACCAATCCTGCACACTCTTCTTATTTTTCCTATAATCCTTTTAACCTGATAAAATCTGTTCAGTTGGTAGGTATCTGGGGTACAAATGGAGGCAAGCAGCCTTGGATATCTTAATCAGCAATTCTGAGACCTGGCATGTGGAAGTGGAAACAATGTTGGATTGGAGATATGTGGATTCAAATTCCATCTCAGAGGATGGCTGTGGAAAAGGCTATGGTCCAAACGAGAAAACTAATGCTACAAACCTGAGTTTTCCCCCCAGTGCTCTCCTGGACAAGACTCCGAGACATCGAGCAAGTGATAGCAAAAGTCTGGAAGAAGGATCCTACAGAATTACATATTCCTAATGCAATCAGTTCCTATGGCAAAAGGAAAGAACAGAATAAATTTACACTGCCAGATTTTCCAAAGATGGTACATATATTATCTGTGATGTGTTAAATTATTGAAAAAGACCTGCATAAAAATATTCAGACCCTGAATCCAACAGAATACAAATATGTTTAAGAGGCTGGATCCTGCAAATAGAGCAGAAGCATAATATATTTTTGGAATATGAGCTGTAGACATCTACAGCCTACTGGGCAAACGCTCCACTAATTTCAACTGGTTTTTGATCAGATGGAGAAATTATTTATTTATTATTTTTGTCGATATATAGCTCACCCTTTCCCGTAATGGGCTCAGGGAGGATTCCAACATAATAAAACAATCAAACCAACAGCAAAACGGTCAAACAAATAATAATAAACAAACAGTTAAAAACGGATTACAATTTAAACAAGTTAAGCCATTGGCTTGGAATTGATTTAAAGCAGCATGGGATGGTGTGGGCATATCAGTAGAGTATAGCTTTAGGTGTCCAAGGATGTCAACTGTATCGGCCCGATTTAAGCAACAGTGCTGGGAGGCCAATTTGATGGTACCATAAGAGAAGGACGTCCACCTGCCTCATCTAGGCGTGGCTGAACAGCTCCATCTTACAGGCCCTCCGGAATGCCAACAGATCCGGCAGGGCCCGAACCTCTGTAGGGAGCTGGTTCCACCAAGTTGGGGCCAGGGCCGAAAAAGCCCTGGTCCTGGTCGAGGCAAGCCGGACGCCCCTTGGACCAGGGATGGTCAGAAGATGTTGGCTGGCCGATCGTAATGACCTCCGGGGCTCATATGGGGAGAGACGGTCCTGCAGGCTGCGCAAGGCTTTAAACATCAGTACTAAAACCTTGAAGCGAATCCGGTACTCAATTGGTAGCCAGCGCAAACTACACAGCATCAGCCGACTGCTCGCCCATACAGGCGATTCAGTCAGAAATCGTGCTGCCGCATTCTGCACCAGCTGGAGTTTCCAGAACAGCCTCAAGGGCAAGCCTGCATAGAGCAAGTTACAGCAATCCAGCCTGGAAGTGACCGTTGCATGGATCACTGTAGCTAAGTCCCGGGGATCCAGACAGGGCACTAGTTGCTCGGCCTGCCGAAGGTGGTAAAAGGCAGATCGTGATCTGGGCCTCCATAGAAAGGGAGGCATCCAGTATCACACCCAGACTCCTCACCTTCTGAGCTGGCACAAGAGATGCGCCATCCAGGGTGGGGAGCTGGATGCCCAATCTTAGCCCCCCATGGTTCATGCACAGGACCTCCGTCTTGGTTGGATTAAGCTTCAGCCGGCTCAGTTGCAATCAACCAGCCACGACTTCCAACACCCTGGTTAGATGATCTGGGGTGGAGTCTGAGTGGCCATCCATCAACAGATAGAGCTGGGTGTCATCTGAATACTGGTGACAACCCAGCCCAAAACCTCTAGCAATCTGGGCAAGGGGGCACATATAGATGCTAAACATCATCGGTGAGAGAATAGCTCCCTGTGGCACACCACACTCTAGTGGATGACGCAGGGAGGTCTGCTCGCCGATCGCCACCCTTTGTTCCCGACCACGGAGAAAGGAGGAAAACCACTGTAAGTCCATCCCCTGAACTCCCACGTCAGCAAGGCGGTGGGTCATTAGATCATAATTGACTGTGTCAAATGCTGCTGAGAGATCTAAAAGCAATAGCAGCGCTGACCGGCCTTGACCCACCTTGAAACATGATATTCAAACAAACTTGCCTGATTTCCATCAACAGTGTAACCATGTTTAAGAGCAAAGATCTTGGCCATTGAGATGGTCATGGAAAAGCCAACTATGGCTATTGCTATCGCATCCACAAAAACCGATGGTATAAGGTGGATATCGGGTACTTCTGGAGGCCGTAACCTGAGAATAATAAGAGAGAAGACGACAACGTAACAGCAGTACCTAACAATATCATCTTAACAAGATCATTTAATTGCTTACACTTAACTCACCCTTTGGGGATATTCCCAACTACATCCACTCCATAGGTCTTTGACAGATCCATTCCAGATGAAACGCCAGTACCAATTACAACCTTTAAAACACACACACAAACGATCAAGTAGCAGAAGAGAAGCCAGCTTCACTTTGGATATTTCAACCAAAGTTTTAAAATAGAGTGGTCATCTATGCACTCACACCCGTGAGATAAATGGAACCTGCACCAGCTCCAACGGTGATTCTAAAGCTACAGCGAGGATCTTTGCACCCATGCCCACTGGGCATGCTTGGGAACTCCACTGCACATGCACGGTGATGGTGCCAGGATCCCGCCAGTCCTTTCTGTCTGCTGAACAACCCAGAAAGTTTTCAACTAGGCTGACAGCAGATGGGAAGGGCACATTTCAGAGTTCTGAGAGAGGGCAGAGAAGCTCTGAGATAAGCTGAGACAGCTGGGGAAGTTGCTGAGAATTTCTGAGTTTGTGTGACTGCTGAAAATTCTGAGTTTGTGGTTGCTTGGGAACTGCTGTTTGTTTGGTTGAGTGAGCTGAAGGTGAAGGTGATTGCTGCTGATTGATTAGGAGTGGCTGTGTTCCCCACCCTCTTTGCATTTTAAGCTGTGCCTTGCCAGAGAGCCAAAGGGCTCTTGGCCGGTGGCTCTTAGCCTGGGGGCTCTGTAAGGACCAGGAACCCAGATTTCTTCTGCTCCCAATAAGGTAAGCTGACCCTCCAGAAAGAGAGCCACACAAACAAACAGGATTTAAAAGGGGACTGTATATATTTTTAAAAAAGCTATCATGAAGGTAGAATGCCAGCAGGGGGGTGGGGGCTTTCCAGTGTTTTGCACTGAATGTCACATGCATGACTATCTGCCCACCGGACAGAAGTCTTGGGTGTGTGCTCGATGCAAGGAGCTCCTGGTCCTCAGGGAATGAGTTCATACCCTTGAGGCCGAGGTGACTGACCTGGAGAAGCAGAGACAGTCAGTTAGGCACTCGGAGAAGACTCTCAGGGAAGTCTTAGATGAGCCCCGCTCTGACCGTGGCAACCCCACTAATTTTGGAAGGGGTGTTGAAAGACCTGAGTCAGATTGAGGTGACAAGAGAGGAGGTCCTACAACTGATAGACAAATTAAAAACTAATAAGTCACCAGGTCCGGATGGCATACATCCAAGAGTTCTGAAAGAACTCAAAGGTGAACGTGTGGATCTTCTGACAAAATATGTAATCTTTCATTGACATCTGCCTCCGTTCCTGAGGACTGGAAGGTAGCAAATGTCACCCCCATCTTTAAAAAGGGTTCTAGAGGAGATCCGGGAAATTACAGGCCAGTCAGTCTGACTTCAATACCAGGAAAGTTGGTAGAAACTATTATCAAGGACAGAATGAGTAGGCACATTGATGAACACGGGTTATTGAGGAAGACTCAGCATGGGTTCTGTAAGGGAAGATCTTGCCTCACTAACCTGTTACATTTCTTTGAGGGGGTGAACAAACATGTGGACAAAGGGGACCCAATAGATGTTGTTTACATTGACTTACAGAAAGCTTTTGATAAAGTTCCTCATCAAAGGCTCCTTAGTAAGCTCAAGAGTCATGGAGTAAAAGGACAGGTCCTCTTGTGGATCAAAAACTGGCTAATTAATAGGAAGCAAAGAGTGAGTATAAACAGGCATTCTTCGCAGTGGAGGATGGTAAGCAGTGGGGTGCCGCAGGGCTCAGTACTGGCTCCCATGCTCTTTAACTTGTTCATAAATGATTTGGAGTTGGGAGTGAGCAGTGAAGTGGCCACTTTTGCAGATGACACTAAATTGTTCAGGGTGGTGAGAACCAGAGAGGATTGTGAGGAACTCCAAAGGGATCTGTTGAGGCTGGGTGAGTGGGCGTCAACATGGCAGATGAGGTTCAATGTGGTCAAGTGCAAAGTAATGCATATTGGGGCCAAGAACCCCAGCTACAAATACAAGTTGATGGGGTGTGAACTGGCAGAGACTGACCAAGAGAGAGATCTTGGGGTCGTGGTAGGTAACTCACTGAAAATGTCAAGACAGTGCGCGATTGCAATAAAAAAGGCCAACGCCATGCTGGGAATTATTAGGAAGGAAATTGAAAACAAATCAGCCAGTATCATAATGCCCCTGTATAAATCGATGGTGCGGTCTCATTTGGAATAATGTGTGCAATTCTGGTCACTGCACCTCAAAAAGGATATTATAGCATTGGAAAAAGTCCAGAAAAGGGGAACTAGAATGATTAAAGGGTTGAAGCACTTTCCCTATGAAGAAATGTTAAAACGCTTGGGGCTCTTTAGCTTGGAGAAACGTCGACTGAGGGGTGACATGATAGAGGTTTACAAGATAATGCATGGGATGGAGAAAGTAGAGAAAGAAGTACTTTTCTCCCTTTCTCACAATACAAGAACTCGTGGGCATTCAATGAAATTGCTGAGCAGTCAGGTTGAAACGGATAAAAGGAGATACTTCTTCATCCAAAGAGTGATTAACATGTGGAATTCACTGCCACAGGAGGTGGTGGCGGCCACAAGCATAGCCACCTTCAAGAGGGGGTTAGATAAAAATATGGAGCAGAGGTCCATCAGTGGCTATTAGCCACAGTGTGTGTGTGTGTGTGTGTATATATATATAAATTTTGCCACTGTGTGACACAGAGGGTTGGACTGGATGTGCCATTGGCCTGATCCAACATGGCTTCTCTTATGTTCTTAGGTGGTGCAAATGCGCAGTTGACCACTCAAAGAACATCAGTTACAGGTAAGCAACCTGTTTATCTTCTTCGTGGTCTCTGTGCTTCATATGTATTGGAGAGTAGCAAGTTGAATCCTACCTGAAGGAGGGTGCTGGCAGAGATCAGTTGCAGCTGGACTGAGGAATGGAACGTCCAACGATCGCTCAGTTACACCACCGGATATCTAATGTGTAGTATTTCATGAATGTGTTTGGCAACAACCACAAGGCTGCCTTGCAGATTTCACGCAGTGGAACAGCTTTCAGAAAGGCCGCTGATGCAGAGATTGCTCTGGTGGAGTGCACTTTTAGAGGACCCCGAAGTGGTAATTTGGCTTGAAGGTAATACAGCTTTATAGTTTCGACCAGAGATGCTAGGAGGACACTTTGAGCCCTTGCTGCTTGTCTGTGTAGGTGACAAAGAGGTGGGGTGATTTCCAAAAGGAGCATGTCTTCTTAAGGTAGAACAAGAGAGCTCTGCAGACGTCTAGGACAGGGGTGTCAAAACTCATTTCTTATGAGGGACGGATCTGACATAAATGAGACCTTGTTGGGCAGGGCTGTGTGTGGACCTTATTTGATATTAGGTAGCAGAGATATAAACTTTACAATGGACACAAACACAATTTAATTTAAAAAAAAAACTTAAGACATGCTTAAAACATTACCACACATCGGTCTTAAAAGTGCTTTCTTTGTATTTCTCCCATGGGATCCAGGGAACTGGGCAAAGGAAGCTCTGGCTCTTTCCTTCCTTCTCCAGGGGCTGGGTGGAGGAGCCTCAGCCAATAGAAGGAAGAGAGAATTGGCTCAGTAGCTCTGTTGTGCAATTGAGAGAGCCTGGAAAAACAAACTCTGCCTTCCCCCCTTCCTCCCCAAGGGAGGAGCCTCAGCCAATGGAGAAAACAGAGGTTTTGCTTTGAGGCTTCCTTCTGCAAGCTGTTATGCAGAAGGAAGCAAGAGATAGCAAGAAGGAAGCAGATGACAACTATTTGCTTGGGGGCCTGATTTAGTTCCCAGGCCGCATGTCTGACACCCTTGATCTAGGGAGTGTAGTCTCCGCTCCTCATCAGTGGTTGGATTGGAAAAGGAGGTCAGGAAATCCACTTCGGATTGAAGGTGGAACTTGGAGACCACTTTGGGAGGAAAGTTGGTATCGGGGGTTAATGTGACACCTTCTGCTGAGAACTGTAGATAAGGAGGATCGGCTCTAAGTGCCATAAGTTCACTGACTTGTTTGCCGACAGTATAGCCACCAGAAAGACTGTCTTCCATGATAACAGACAAAGGTCACATGTTGCTAGTGGTTTGAAAGGTCTCCATGTAAGCATGTTGAAGACTAAGTGCAGGTCACATGCAGGGACAGGATGTCAGACAGGTCAGTGCACGTGGAATACACCCTTGAGGAATCTTTTACTGGACAGATGAGAGAACACTGAAATTCCATGTAATTGTGAGTGATAAGCTGAGATAGCAGCTAAGTAGACTCTCAAGCGAGGAATGGCTCATACCTTTGTCCAACAATGAGAGAAGCAAAAAAAATACAAAAGAGTGAGGCCATAGGAGGGGAGAATATGAAAACTGAAAGGAAGGCCTGGAATTTCCCCCACTTATAGACTTCTGGCAGTTTTCCAGAACCTCGTGAATGTGTGGGGTGAAGGTGCCTATCAGAGGAGCCAAGCTGTTAGTTTCAGGTGGAGAACATCATGGTACAGAATGCCGCCCCCATGACTGAGCAGGAGATCTGAGGCCAGGGGAAACTGCTGTGTAGGAGGAACAGAAACCAGAGTTGGTGGGGCCACAGAGAAGTTATCAGGGTGCACTCTGTGCTGTCTCTGAGTATCTTGTTGATGACATGTGTGATGAGCAGAATCGGGGAAAACAAGTTCAACAAGAGGCCTAACAATGGAAAAAATAGGTTGTCTCCCCAAGGCAGGGGATCTCTGCTGCCCTGGAGCAGAAGTGTGTACACTTTTTGTTAGTCCTGGTTGCCAAAATGTCCACAAGTGGGTGCCTGCATATCTCAAAGAAGTCAGGCAGAGGTAGTTGAGTTCTCATTCATGCAGGACTGCTCCTCCTCTGTGAGAAGTCTGCCTAAGTATTCTGATCCCCTGGGAGATGTGGGGCTAGCAATTTTCTTGGACACTGTACCCCCTTGTCTACTGATATAGCTGACGGCCATGGTATTGTCCATAAGGATCGCAGCCACCTTGTTCTTTAGGAGAGGCAGGAAGGATCTGAGAGCAAATTGAATGACCAGCAGCTCAAGAAAGTTGATGTAAGCATTTTGATGTTGGGAGTCCCACACCACAGAAGTCCCATGGAGATGGGCACCTCACCCCCACAGCGATGCATCCGTGGTGAGAATCTCTGTTGGAATTGGGTGATGGAAGGGAGTCCCAGCCAGTAAGTTTTGATCCTGATCCCACCAGGCAAGAGAGAGGAGGATATGGTCCGGCAGGTGGAGGACCATGTGTAGAGGATGTCCCATTGGGCTGAAGCAAGTTAGGAACCATAGTTGTTGTGGTCTCATCCTGAGTTTGGCGAACACAATGACTGATGAAGTGGCCACCAGCAGGCCCAGAAGCCATTGGGCTATTGCTGACTGACAAGAGGTGATCTCTTGAACTAGTTGTTGGATCGCTAGAGACTTTGCAGGAGGAAGAAAAGCTCTGGACACAATAGAGTCAAGGATCACCCCTATGAACTAGATTCTTTGAGAGGGATGCAGATTGGACTTCTCGAAATTCACCAGACAGCCTAGATCCGAGAGTTGGGAAAGCATATCCCATATGTTGCAGGTAAGTTGCAGTTCCAAGTTGGCCACCAGAAGCCAGTCAATGTGTGGGAAAGAGGTAATGCCTGCAGACATAGATAGGTGGCCACCACTACCATGGTTTTCATGAACACCCTTGGAGCGGTGGAGATCCCAAAAGGCAGTGCAGTTTATTGGTAGTGGTGGTCCCTGACCGTAAATCTCAGGAAACGTTTGTGGTTGGGGTGGATACTGATAATGGAAATATGCATCTTAAAGATCTATTGTCACCATCCAGCAACCCACGGACAGTAGGTGTAGGATCTGCATCAGAGCAGTCAAGTGAAACTTCTTGAGTGATATCAATTAATTGAGAGCTCTGAGGTCCATGATGGGTCTGAGCCATCTGTCCTTCTTGGGCACAGTAAAACAGCAGGAATAGAAGCCCTGATTCTGCTCTGGCAGGAAACAAGCTCTACTGCTCCTTTGGACTATATCTCTTCTTGCAGAACAGTTGATGGATGGGTGAAGACTACTCAGAATGAGGATGGTGTACTTTGGAATTCAATCACACACCCATTGGCAATGATGAATAAAACCCACTGGTTTGATGTAACTGTTTGCCAAGATGTTAGGTAGGGGTAGAGGCAGGTAGTGGGCAACTGGGGATTGGGGTCTGGTGGTCCAACTCAGGGGAAGATTGTTTGGATCCCTTGGAAGATTTCATTCAAGGCCGATGAAAACTTGGGCCTTGGCTGGTAGGAGGATTGCTGATTGTTGTAGGGGCGAGACCACCATGATCGGTCAGAGGAGCTTCTATTAGAAGAGTGTCTTGACCAAGATCTAGACCACGGTCTGGCCTTGTATGATTTGGAAGAAGGTACACTGAGATTCCTGGAGGCTTTCAAACTTCTACCTATATCCTGGAGGACAGAGTCAGTGGTGGCATGGAGGAGACTGACACCATCAAACAAAAGACCCTCAGTGGTGGTCTTAGTGTCTTGAGTGAGAGATGTGGAGCAGAGCCAGTAGTGTCTCCGTAATACCACAGCTGAAGTCAGAGTTCTTACAAATGTGTCAAGATTGTGTTTGATGAAATTCACTTACTGCTTAGCAACAAGCATGCCTTCCTTCTGGATTTTCTTGAGTTTTGCTCTGGAATCCACTGGGACTGAGTGGAGGAATTCAGTGATTTGTTCCCACAGTGCATACTGATAGCAAGCCAGGCAAGCTAAATAGTTGACATTCTTGATACCAAGGGCTGAGGTGGAGAAAAACTTCCTGCTGAAAGAATCAAATTTCTACCACTCTTTGTCCATAGGTATAGAGGATGCATGATGGCCTTTAGAGGAAGATGTGACTGCCATGGAACTGGGCTTCAGATGGCAAAATAAGAATTCAGCCCCCACCTCCTGCACCTTATACATGTTATCTAGATGGCATGATGAAACAGCCATGGAGGTAGGTTTTTCCTAGGGCACTTTTGCGGCCTGAAGAAGGATGGTTGTCATAGGAAGGGCAATTGCAGTTGAAGTGTCTTTCTGGACAATGTCGAAGACCAAATCAGTAATTTCTGGTTGTGGTTGCACAGTGGAGAGACCAAGAGTAGTAGCCATTCTCCTAATCAGTTTTCCATAGGATTTGAGGTTTTCTGATGGAGAAATAGGGAGCCCCTCAACCACTGAAGAGGGTGGGGCTGGTGTGGCCAAGTTCTGATCTGTGGAGTTCAAGTCCAACTCATCAGCCGTATCACCTAGGTTGGAGTGACTCGATTCCAACAGGAGTTGTGGAGGTATGATAAAAGCCAATGGCGTCTCTATCGGTTTGAACTTAGGCGCCAGTCTCAATTCCATCAGAATGAGAAAGGTGGAGTGCTGGTCCCAGTCCTGGGGATATTTGGGAGGAAGCCAAGGATAAGATGGCTAATATGATCCATATATGATCCACCCTGAGTCCGTTATGGAAAAGGGTGGCATATAAGCCTACTAAATAAATAAATAAGTAGATCTGTCTCTGGTCCCATGTAGGAAGCCAAGGAGGAGACAGCCACCATGGAGCAAAACAATCTTCTGACATCTCCAGATATTGAAGTCGATGGGGAGTCAGAGCCAAGGGGAAAAACCTTGAGCGGGGAGGAGGTTCCAGTTTTGGTGGGTCATGGCTTGGTTTGCTGGCCCTGCTGGTTGATGCCGATCTCAACAGGCAAGGGCTCTGTTGAGTTAGATCTCTTTGGCATCCACAGTGGCATCATCTTGTGTAAAGCCTACTGGCTGTGTCTGTACCAGGGAGTTCACCCACCAAATTGGTGATTGAAGGATTAGTGAAGTGGCACCAAAGCAGAGATGGTTGAGTCTGGCATATACAGTTGGGGTGTCAGATGAATTAGGGGCTTGCTGAGTGCTTCTTTTTGGAGTGTGAGCTCTTATCACTGGACTTGTGATGTTTTTCCTTCTTCCACTTCTTGCTGGGCGAAGTGGAAAAGGATTGTGAGGTCGATAGTGATCGTTTCGATGTGGATGCGCCCAGATTCACTGAGGTTGATGTGGACATTAACACTGATGCTGATGTGGCTTTCTTTGATGGCATAGTAAGGCAGGAAGAAGCTACTGCCAATGCCAAAGTTCCCTTGGGGACCAATTTTTCGCCCATTTCTCAAAGAGCAAGAGCCGATTCCAGTAAGGCAGTAGAGTCAAGCTGCACATTTCCTACGAGTTTGTTTCCAGAATTTGAGGCAGTGAGGGCAGGTATTAGTCCAAGCAAAATAGACATAGAGAATGTTCTTCTGTCAGTGAGAGCTTACTCATGCAGCAGGAACAATGTCTGAAGCAGCCCCACATAAACTAAGGGCTTAGCATGGATTAGGAAGGGGGGAAGAACTTGGAGAATAATTTATCTATACTATTGCTAGACTAACAACTACAATAACTATCAGAAACTTTTCTCTCTTTAGGAGCTACACTAAGAGAAGAAGAAAGAAGAATTCACTGCCCAAAGCAGTTGGAGAAATGTCCAAATGCACTTGCAGTCAAGAAAGAACTGACAGGATCCTGGCACCCTCCCCGGGCATGCACAGTAGAGTTCCTGAGCATGCCCAGTGGCTAGGCACAAAGATCCTTGCTGGAGCTTTAGAATAACGGTCGTAGCTGGCGCAGGGGTCATCAATCCCACAGGTGCAAAGCACAGAGACGAAGAAGAATATCACATTAATTCATTCCACACTCACCACTATGATCTCCATGGGGATAGGGACAGGTAGCTTCTTTTTAAAGCGGTCATTGATTTCCTTCCCGCTCAGCAATAAAACCATGCAAATCAGTCCCACAACTAATGCTGCAACGTTGGTTTTGGTGATGTTTGAAAACACAGCAATGAAACTCTGGAATACAAAATATGAGAAGCTGTTCATATATGAGACAGTCAAACCAGAAGTCAGTGAGCACACCACGCACGGACTCTGATGTCAGGTGAAGAATTCAGCACCATGAGAGTCTTGGCTCTCCGTCTTAAACTAAGTACATTTCTAGTCCTTATGGGTGTTAATATAGGTCTGAAAATACATGGATGATGCTCACGAAACCTCAGAAACTAGAGAAAGCCAAAAAGGATTTTAGTGGTCAGTGAATCAGGGCATTCAGTCCCATGAAGAGAAGCTTCCCAGGTACAACGGAAGTATAATTAACTTTGTAAAGAGAGCAAATGTATGCACTTTTTCTTAGTCTGCAATAACATTTAATATAAAATATACCTACATTAAACTAATGATAAGATATCTATGCTGATTACAAACCTGCAATAGAAAAGCTCAGATTCAGATCAGTACATCTCACCTAGTACTGAAATTCTTAAGTGATAAAGTTATTGTACATAATGTCCATCTTTTGCCAATCCAATCAATCCAATCACACCTTTACTGGCATAACGAAAAGAGATATACAGAGACTTGTCAACCAAACGACAATCAGATATGTCTGTTCAAAGCATAAAAGGCTAAACTAAGATTAAGATCACAATAAAACCTGCTTAGAATAATTTTTAACAATTTCAGCCAAGAATTTGGCAACAGCTTTTGTGACATCAATTATGTTGTCATTTAATAGGAAACTGCAATCAATCCTATTTTCTTGAATGCAGGATGGTAAGGAAAGACTATCTAACAGAACCTTCCGGAGATTAGTATACAGTTGGCAGTTCAGTAAGATATGCTGGATGGAATCTGGTGAGCTTGACCTGCACAATGAACTTTTTCACACAGCCTATGTATTCCGGTATGGAAGCTGGTCAGTTACTGAACAGTAACGGGTTTCTGCTGGCATTTCAGACAGACCCGACTCAGTAACTGGCTGCTACCGGAATACTGTCACCTTTTCACACAGTCCCGCGGCTGTCCGGTAGTGAGGCATGCCTGAGTCGTTACTAACAAAGAGCAGCTTCTTCCAGTTTTCAACCCCTTCCGGGTTGAAATCGGTATAGGGCGCTGTGTGAAATGTCCAGTATCTAATCCGGGAGCAGTTTTCGCACCCTTTTTTGCCCACCGCGCGCGATCTCTGGCTTTTTTTTTTAATGTCGGGCTAAGATCGCTATAGCGCTATAGCACTATAGCGACGTATCACAACAGCACCACCATAGAGATGGCTAGGCTCCACTGAGATAAGTTACCAAGTTTCAGCAGCGGCGATCTCTGGCATCTTAATGGAACCCAGGCATCCCTATGGTGATGCTGTTGTGATACGTTGCTATAGCGCCATAGCGATCTTTGCCCGACGTTCCCAAAAAAAATAATAAGCCGGAGATCACGCGCTGGCAGGCGAAAACGGCTGGCACTGGTGCAAGCGAGATAAAAGTGGAACAGTGTGAAATGGCTTGCTTCAATCACGGAACCCTACTGGGGAAAAAAAACATGTGTCTGAAAACTCCCATCCCTGTCTCAGATTATTGCAAGGCAGCACAATACCGACTCCCTTCCGGTTTCCACCAGTAAGTGTGAAAAGGCCCAATGTCTCTCACTAAAGGGGACTTAAAGAAATCTCCCATAGAGAACATTGGAGGGAAATGCATTCATCCTAGCCAGCATAAAAACTCTCCGATGTTGCGGATTATCTAGTTCAGATAAATATTTGGCCATTTTCCTGGCTGTCTGATCAAGTCCAAGTGAGGCAGGAGAGCAGGTATAAAATTGGACAGGACAGTTTATGAGATTCTAGATCTAAGATTCTGTTTGATAAATCTAAAATTATAAGATTCATCAGATAAACATCTTATACTAAATGCTGGTTTGGGATAAGAAGAAGTCTATAAAACCATTGGCTACTTATAAAATTTGATAACTTGTTTGGAGTGGCACGCAAAAAAAGAAAAGAAATTCCTTTGTTTAAATCAGACAAAAGTCTCATTTATGTCAGTTCTCTGTCTCTAGCAATGATTATCCCAATACCCTGGGAAATCACTGTCTGTTTTTTAATCACCAGGTTCTGGACTGGTGTATGGTAGCTGAGGGTCCATGTCTGAAGGTTTTCAGCACTTGTACCTATTTCAGAACACTAAAAAAGTCTAGATTTTTTAAAAGGAACATTTACATTACAAAGCTAAATAAAATTTGCATGTTTCCAGGCAGGCCCAACTGGAAAAGAAAAGAATCCAAAAGCAACAATAACTATATTAGGAGTGAGTCCACAAAGCAGTAAGCAAATTTGCTCACTAGTGTGAGACGTCAAATCACAGTCAATCCTCTAAGAACACTTACAAAGTTACAATCTGAGAAATTATCCATGAAAGACAACAGATCAAATTTAAACCTGACTGAAATTTCTCTGTCCTCTTGAACTGTGAATCTGCAATCTTTCTAAACCCAGTTGACTTTAAGTACTAAGCAATGCTCTGATCACATGTGATGTCACTGTAACTTACATAAAGGCATGAAAGGGGTCCACTGAATCTTTTTGTCTTAATTCCAAGAAGATACTTCAACTGGGAGGTAAAGACATGCACAGCTGCAGCAGTGGTGAATCCCCGAACCAGGGGCTCCGTGAGGTAAATAGCTACAAATCCAAAACGAAGGAGACCTAAACACAACTGACAGAAAGACAGAAGCTTCACATATGAGGAATCTACCATTGTTATCTGCAGCAATTTTAAGGTCAAAACAGCTCAGAAGTTGCTGATTTAACACACACTTTCAACACATGGACCAGGTGTGAGTTAATCTCCACTGAAAGTTCATCCTCTTCTCCCTATTCTTGGAACCATGAGTTCTAGCCCAAATGCTGGTTCTATCAGATCTAACATATGCTTGTTTTTGCAAGAAGAAATGGGGAGAGAGTAAGTGTGTGAGTTTGAGAGAAATAGGCATAAACCAAAAGCAAACCATAGCTCAAAGGCAGGACATTTGCTTTGCATGCAGAAGGTCCGAGGTTCAATCCCCGCATCTTTAATTAAAATAATTAGGTGGTATGCAACATGAAAACCTTGACCTTGGACTGACAGAGTATACAATATTGACAATGGTCCAATGGCCTGACTCATTATAAGGCATCTTCATGTGAGTAGAAGATTCCCATCCCAAGGCAGAGAGTGGTAATGGGAGAACTACAATCAAGGTGACAGCAGGATTTTGGGGGAAGAGAAAGGGAAGGGATGGCACCTTAGTTTGTTTGTTTTTAGGGAATGTATATACAGCCTCTCCAGAGTTTTACTCAAGGTAGCTTATGTAGCATCGATCCAAAAACAATACCAATACCTAATCAATATAGCAATGTTAGAAATATGTAAGAGTGCTTTTGAGAAATAATCTTCTATAGCAGCTTGAAACAAAGGAGTGTTAGCTTGCAAAAGGGAACTATGCCAGGTCATTGACCTTGTTAAAACCACAAGCTGAAAACGGTAGAACAGAGCCTAAGAAGAAGCAAGACAGGTGCAGGAGATGGAGCAAGAAATCGTGGGCGTGTGGGTAGAATGTTTCTAGAGAAAAAGGAACAAGGGTTTACAGAGGCCCTAAGAAAGGCCCTAAAAAGACCCAGAAGGTTGGAAAACAACTTGAATTGTGGTGAAAATATGACGAAGGCTCCTTCCCACAAGAAGGAGAACATGGGTGTTTTAAGGTAGTGCGTGGGTGGAGGCCCCCTATAAGGGATGGCAGGTAACTGTGATCATTGCTCAGACCCTCGGGTCTGGAGCCCGTGTATAGAGCGCTTATGCACGTTAAATAAAGAAGCTGTTTTCCTGACCTTGCCTCAGACCTCGTTTGTGAGTATGATTTACTATTAATTGGACAACACAGGACTTTTCCTGCTACATAAATTTGGCGACCCAGATGGGACAGGGGCCTTTAGCCCCTGATGATTAGCCCGGCCGAGTGCTGCTGTTGGCAGGGAGGACCAGATTCACGGTAAGGAGCTCCCAGCCTTCTTTCTGGCTGACCGTCATCTGCCCGCCCTGTCTTCAGTTGACCTTTGACCGATGGCCTGATCTCGGACCGGTGAGGGGGCAACAGGAATCAGCTCTGCTTGGAAGACTCCGGAGTGTAAGTAGAGAGCCTTGAACCCAGGGCCCTGATAGTGCAGGACCTTGTGCTCAACGTGATAGATTTCCTCCACCTGAAACAGTCTGATTGCAGTAATAAAACCTCTCTAGCAGGGTAGGTGACCAAACGGGTCGCCTGATGCCCATCCCGGCGGCCTAACCACCCGCATGCACCGGCAGCACCCTAGTACAGCCCGCTGGCAGGGGTAGTGGTTCTCTCCATACCAGCGCCCTGGAAAATGTGCTTGCCTTGAGAAGTTGACAGACCAGGGTTCCCTACCAACGCGGCTGCAGGGAGCCTACATGTCATTCGCCTGTCTGTCTGGGGAAGGGACGAAATCGACCCTTCTGCCACCAATAGGGAATTATTGGGGGAATTTTGTGTTTAATGTTTAGGGAAATTGTGTGTCCCATGTGTTTAAAAATGTTTTGTCCGTCTGGTTAACCATAAGAGAATTACAGTCTGGGGGACGCCCTTGACTGCATATTTCTTAAGATCAGCCTCAGTGGAGCCCCCCATCCGAGGTTCCAAAAGGTGTTTAGAGCAGCTGAATAGTGTAAAGGCTGGTTGTGGTGATGTGAAATATTTCTGCAGTATTGCATAACCCTCGCTCAGAAAAACGGGAAGTGCGAGTGTGAACCTAGCAACTTGCAAAATGTATGTGTTTTGCCCCAGGATAGATTCCTGGAGACCCCAAAGATGCTATCTATTAACCAGGAAAACTGTGCTTTATTTTGTTTTATGATTACAATAATACTGCCGTGTGAGACCATGTGAAAGAGCACCTAAAAGCATTAATCATGTCACATTTGTGTTTTGATATGCTTCCCCTTTTACTTAAGCGTATTAATGTGTAGTTTTAAGTAGCATATGGTTGTGAGATATACTGTCCCTGGACAGGCATCTCAGTCTCAGGACAAGGCACTTTTAGTTAGGAAGCCCCTGGGAATTAGATGCCAAGATATAGAGCAGTGTTTCTGCTGCCCCTTATGGGGAGCTGATTTTAAGCCCAACACAAGGCTCCCAGCTTCTTCCTCTTTTGCCACTTAGACCTCACCCTCGCCCCCTTTATTGATTAAGAGCTGAAGAGTTCCAGATCTATGGGCCCTCCCAGAGAGAAGTTCTCCAGAAGCAAGTCCCCTGCCTCTGGTCAGCTTACCTTCTCAGAGGAAATCCCCGTCAGCCATGTGATGTCCAGCAGATCCAGGGCTCCCAAGCTCCTGGCCCATGACAGGCTACAGTATTCATTGGACACAAGGGAGAAGAGACTTTTAAAGTGCTTGCTGAGCGTCTCTGAAATAATCCTCCAAAATTGCGGAAGTGAAGAAACAACTGCCCTCGAGTAAGATGCCAACAGGGAGGCTCCCATCTGCCTAGTAAGCCAATGCCAACAAGCTCTACCAGCAGGCACAAACCCATTAAGACGTGTGAGGCAGCAGAAATCCTCCAGAAGCCAGATGCCTGTGTGAAGCCCACCAGATGTATTTTGTCCACCAACCACGAAGTTACAGTCGGCTCCAGATATCAGGCGAAGGCAGCAGGAAGCTGAGTCCAGCCTGAAGGAGATTGGAAGAGTATTGTTCAGCCAGTAAGATGTAAGGCTATGACTATCGAGCCAAACAGCTGGCCCAAAGAAGTAGAGAGCCTGTGGAGGAAACTGTGGGCTGGAAAGCTTCCTTGATGGTTTTTTCTTTGTCGCTGTTGCTGCGAAAGATAAGAGAGAAAACCCTAGCAGAAGGGCCGATCCAGATAAGGAATCCAAGGGTCATCTGAAGGTCCTGATGTCTGCGACGCTTGAGCTCTTGGGTGGCTGCAGAGGGGCCAAGCAGCTGGCAGAGAGAACGCTGCCCCGAAGCGAAGCAGATCGAGCGGATCCACAAAGGGGAACTGACTGGCATCAAGGAAGTTTCACGCCTGAAGGCTGTAGCCGGATTGCGCCAGAGGGAGATGGCCAGGAAATGGTAGAAGCACGGAAGAAGCAGCTGTCCCAGTCCCCGAACGAGGTGTGAGCCTGCAAGAGCCTCTCCAGAAGGGAGAGGGCCCAGAAGAAAGTCCGGAAGAAAGTCCAACTTGCTAAGTTTCTGTATGAAGCTACAAAGAGGGGACTCTTTTGTTCCTTTTTAAGTAATTTCTGGGTTATTTTGATTTTTTTTTAATGTTTTGAAGCCACTTTCCTTTGATGGCAACAGCTCTATGCATAAGACTTGTTTTGCCCCAGAAGAAGAGAAGAAAATAAGATGGTCCCTAGGGGTAAGTAGTCAAAATGTGCTCCAAGCTAGCTTTAGCTTGACACATTGCTCAGTGCCTTGGCCATATATTGTGATGCTTAAGTAAGAGAGAAGATTCAGTCCTTTGTGATTTGTGATGTTATTCATGAAAGGCCTTTTGGAAAATTGTTAAAATGAGAAAACCCAGCCCCAGAAAGAAATGTTATGTTGAATTATAGGCTTGTTTTGAACTTTGTATTGTTTTGGCTATGCAGTTTGATTGAGGTTTTCCTAGATAGGCTTTCTAGGTGCAGCCTTGCTCCCAGACCTAATTGCTTGAAGCCCGACCTCTGGACCTCACTCACCGGCAGCAGTGAGGTTCCACAGGCAACGCCCTCTGGATCCTGGCCTACCGGAGATGGCAGGATTCCACAGGCATCAGGAGACGACTCCCCTATGATTTTGATGTTTAGTTTTAATAGGTTGATTTTAGTAGGTGTGTGATGGTTTGTGGATGTCATGATAAGTAATCAAACTCCGTTTGAAAGAGGGGAAATGTAGCATCGATCCAAAAACAATACCAATACCTAATCAATATAGCAATGTTAGAAATATGTAAGAGTGCTTTTGAGAAATAATCTTCTATAGCAGCTTGAAACAAAGGAGTGTTAGCTTGCAAAAGGGAACTATGCCAGGTCATTGACCTTGTTAAAACCACAAGCTGAAAACGGTAGAACAGAGCCTAAGAAGAAGCAAGACAGGTGCAGGAGATGGAGCAAGAAATCGTGGGCGTGTGGGTAGAATGTTTCTAGAGAAAAAGGAACAAGGGTTTACAGAGGCCCTAAGAAAGGCCCTAAAAAGACCCAGAAGGTTGGAAAACAACTTGAATTGTGGTGAAAATATGACGAAGGCTCCTTCCCACAAGAAGGAGAACATGGGTGTTTTAAGGTAGTGCGTGGGTGGAGGCCCCCTATAAGGGATGGCAGGTAACTGTGATCATTGCTCAGACCCTCGGGTCTGGAGCCCGTGTATAGAGCGCTTATGCACGTTAAATAAAGAAGCTGTTTTCCTGACCTTGCCTCAGACCTCGTTTGTGAGTATGATTTACTATTAATTGGACAACACAGGACTTTTCCTGCTACACTTACAAGCAAAAAGAATATCATAAAACTATGTATAGCTATCTCCTCCATGAGTAGCAAAGTGGAATAAGTTATACAAAGCAAACTAATCAGGTTATTTTGTTGCATCTACATTCATTTATTATGGTTCACATTGTTGAAATGTGCTCCAAGTTCCAGTCATTACAGGGTTAATGCTGTTTACCTGTCTCCCTATTGTCCGCCTGACCCAGGAAGAAATTGGCTCCCTGCCAATGAAGAGCTAGCCCGGGAAAAGACTGTTTATGTGTTAATTGGTCAGTTAGTCAGATGACTTCTTTGTCTAAGTATCCAGAGGTCAGGAAGAAAGAGAAAGTAATACTCCAATAGTCATGTGTCATTGTGTTAGGATGTAGCGATTAGAGTTTGTTGTTTTCCATCCCAGTTCCCCCATTCCTGTTGTAGTAATAAAGTTATGATTTGTTTTTATACAAAAGGCTCTTTAAGAACATAAGAAGAGCCCTGCTGGATCAGACCAGTTGTCCCTCTAGGACAGCATCATGGCTCACACAGTGGCCAACTAGTTACTTTAGGGAGCCAACAAATAGGGCACAGGTATCAAGGCCTTCTGCTGATGTTGCTTCCTAGCACTGGGATTCAGAGGTTGACCGCCTCTGAACACAGAGGTTCACCTCAGAATACGCACCAGGTACATCTATTCTCTGTTTGACGGATGCCTGGGGTTCTCTGATTATAAAATCAGAAATATGCTGTTATCAGATTCTAACCCCCAATTTACATCTAATTGTGCCAAATTCTTGGCGGTAGCTAGGAGAATTCGTGAGGATTATGTAACGAAGGGGTCTTGAAATGGTCTGTTTTTTAATTATTTTTGAATATTCCCAAGCTTGCATTTTACTTTATCCTAATCCCTGAGTACTCTATATACTACCATAAATTCTACTGAAACTGAAACAAATGTTAATCAGTGTATTCTAGTTAATATTTTACTGGAGCTGTATAATCTTTTAATTTTTAGTTTTAAACAATTTATTGGTAGCATATGGTTACAAAGCTTATCTATTTCTTAATTTTTTCTTTTTTTTCACATTAACCCATATGACATTTCCATCCCCCCTCCCTCCAATGTTGACTTCCCCGAGGTTATAAGTTCAAATCCATACTAAAGGCACTTCTGATTGCTCAAAGTTCCGTATATATATTCTTACAACTAAAAAAATGTCCAATATTTCTTTACTTTCCAAGTTTTCTCCATATATCCTTTAAATTTTCTCCACTCCCTTTTGAATATCTCTAAATCATAGTCTCTTAGTGTTCTGGTTAATTTGTCCATTTCACACCATGATAAAACTTTCATGGTCCATTCCCATTTCTCTGGTATTTTTTCTTGCTTCCAAAGCTGCGCGTACAAAGTCCTAGCAGCTGATAACAGGTACCAAATTAAAGTCCTGTCTTCTTTTGGGTATTTTTCTAATTGTAATCCAAGTAAAAACGTCTCTGCAATTTTCTTAAAATCATAGCCCAAAATTTTGGTGATTTCTTGTTGTATCATCTTCCAGAATTCTTTCGCTCTTTCACATGTCCACCACATATGGAAGAAAGAACCTTCATGTTTTTTACATTTCCAACATCTATCCGACATTTTCTTACTTATCTTAGCCAATTTTTTCGGAGTCATATACCACCTATACATCATTTTAAAACAGTTCTCCTTAATGCTTTGACAAGTTGATATCTTCATTGAGTTCTTCCAGAGGTGCTCCCATGTTTCCATTTGTATTTCTCTATTCACATTAATTGCCCATTTGACCATTTGAGACTTTACTACTTCTTCTTCTGTAGACCATTTCAATAATAACTTATATACTTTTGATATCAATTTTTCATTGTCACCTAACAGGACTCTTTCCAGTTCTGTTTGTTCTCGTCTAATCCCCTCTGATTTTATGTCATTTTCCATCAAACTTTTAATTTGTTGTATTTGAAACCAATCATAATTGTTATTTAGCTCTTCTGAGGTTTTTAATTCAATTTTGTCTCCTTGAATCTTAAGCAGTTGGTTATATGACATTTCTCTTTTTTCTTCAGAATCAGCTGTTATTTTTATTACTTCTGCTGGCACTATCCATAATGGTTTTCTCTCGTCCCCGTATTTCTTGTATTTTATCCAAGTATTTAGTAATGTATTTCTGACATAGTGGTGAGAGAAAAAACCATCCATTTTATTCTTCCCATAGTACATGTATGCATGCCAGCCGAATCTATTTCCGTGAGCTTCTAACCACAAAGGTTTTTTATCTAACAGCATTATCCAATCTTTTATCCATGTCAAACAAACTGCATCGTGGTATAGTCTTAGATCGGGAAGTTGAAAACCTCCTCTCTCTTTGGCATCCGTTAAGATCTTCATCTTTATCCTTGGTTTCTTTCCGGCCCAAATGAAATCAGAGATTTTCTTTTGCCATTTGTTGAATTGTTTTGCTTCTTTTACAATCGGGATGGTTTGAAACAAATACATTATCCTTGGCAAAATATTCATTTTGATTGCAGCTATCCTGCCCAGTAAGGACAAGTTGAGTTTATTCCATTTCATCAAATCTTTGTCCATCTTACACCACAGTTTTTCATAATTGTTTTTGTATAAATCAATGTTCTTCATTGTTATCTCTATTCCAAGGTACCTAACTTTGGTTGTGACTTCACAACCTGTCACCTTTTGTAGTTCGTTTGTTTTATTTGGTTGCATGTTTTTACAGAGGAATTTCGATTTCTCCTTATTTATGTATAATCCTGCTAGTTCTCCGTATTCTTTTATCTTAGCTAACAGCAGTGGTGACACTTGAACCGGATTCTCCATTATGAACACTATATCATCTGCAAAAGCTTTATATTTATAAGAGAATCTTCTAATTTTTAGACCTTCTATTTTTTCATCTTTTTGAATTTGTTGTAACAAAATTTCAAGAGTCATTATAAACAACAATGGTGATAGCGGGCATCCTTGCCTTGTTCCTTTACTCACTTTCAATTCTTTGGTAAGGTCTGCATTTATACACAATTTTGCATGCTGATCTGTATATATTGCTCTTGTCATTTTTATAAATTGTTCCCCTAAATTAATTTTTTCCATTACCGCAAACATAAAGTCCCAATTTAAGTTGTCGAAGGCTTTCTCTGCGTCAACAAAAAATAAGGCCACTTCTTTTTCCGGGTGCTTTTCATAGTATTCCACAACATTAATAACAGCTCTTACATTGTCCCTTATTTGTCTTTTAGGAAGAAATCCCGCTTGGTCTTTGTTTATAAAGTTGGTCAGGTATTGTTTCAGTCGCTCTGCTAAAATTCTTGTATAGATCTTATAGTCATTATTCAACAATGAGATTGGTCTATAATTTTTTACGTTTGTGCTATCTTTATCTTCCTTAGGAATCAGAGAGACTACAGCTTCCCTCCAGGTCTTTGGGATTTTCCCTTCTTCTCTTATCGTGTTTAACAACTTCAACAGTTTGGGTGTTAATTCATCCTTGAGAGATTTGTAAAATTTTGACGTGAATCCATCTGGCCCTGGAGCTTTACCCTCTTGCATTGCTTTTATTGCTGCTTCTATTTCAATTTTCTCTATTGGGTCATTTAATATCTTTTTCATATGTTCCGTCAAAGGTGCCACCTGAATGTTTCGTAGATACTCTTCCACTTTTTCTTTACTTACATTCACACCCTTGAATAAATTTGCATAGTATTTAAAGAATTCTCTTTTAATTCCTTCTTGATCCACTACTGTTTTCCCATTTGCCATGATTTTATTTATAGTCTTATTTTCTTTCCTTTTTTTTAATTGCCAGGCCAGGTATTTACCAGGTTTGTTTGCACTTTCAAACGATTTCTGTTTCAAATTTTTTAAATTCCATTCTAATTCTTTATTCAGCAAATGTTTAACTTGGGATTGTAATATCGTAATTTCTTTTATTAATTTTTTCTTCCCTGGTCTTTTTTTTAAGTCCTTTTCTTTTTTATCTATTTCATTTTGCAGTGCTGACAGCCTTTCTTCTCTTGCTCTTTTGTCTTTATTATTCAATGTAATTAATATACCCCTCATTACTGCTTTATAAGTGTCCCATACTGTTGGATATTCCATATCATCCGTTTCATTTATTTGGAAGAATGCTGCAGTCTCCTTTTCTAAGAATGATACAGTGTCTTTATTTTGTAGTAAATCCTCATTAATTCTCCATCTTCTTGATTTTCTTTGCAATTTTGTTGACCAGCATATTGGATTATGGTCCGCCCAAACCTTTGGAAGAATCTCAATTTTTTTTTGTTATGAGGCCCAAGCCTTGGGAACCCCACAACATGTCAATTCTGGAAAAAGAATTATGCCTTGCTGAGAAAAATGTATAGTCTCTTACCTCAGGGTTGAACTTTCTCCAAATGTCTTCTAGATTTTCCTGTTTAATCAACTCAAAGAAAGAATTGGGCAGCTTCCCTTCTTTATCATTCTTCTTTGGACTTGATCTGTCAAGGTTATTTTGTATTGTCCCATTAAAATCGCCCATCATCAATACCTGGTCATAAGTCTCTTCGTCCATTTGTCTATTTATGTCTTTAAAGAATTTGTCTTTCGCTCCATTGGGTGCATAGAGTCCTAGTAGTAACGTTTTTTTCGCCTCTATCGTCACCTCAACAGCAATGTATCTTCCTTCTTTGTCTTTAAAGATTAATTTTGGGTCAAGTTGTTCTTTAATGTAAAAAACCACCCCTCTTTTCTTTTGCTCTGCTAGTGAAAAAAATTCCAACCCCAAATTTCTATTCCACAAAAATTTACTGTCCTTGCGTTGTATATGAACTTCCTGTAAACAAATTATATTGCATTTTTGCTTTTTAATCCAATGAAATGTTCTCCTTCTTTTCTGTGGTGAATTTAGTCCATTTATATTCCAAGATAGTAATTTGTACTCCATTATGATGTTGGTTCTTTATTTTCTTCAAAAAAGCTATGCATCTCTTGTTCGCTTCTTATTGTAATCCTTTTGCCATTTTGTTCAAATCCAAGACCCTCTGGTATTATCCATCTATATCTTGTGCCCTCTGCACGCAACTGATCGGTTAGCTTCTTGTACTTTTTCCTATCGCTGATCACTTCTCTTGGTAGCTCTTTCATTATTTTAACTCTGCTCCCTTCTATTGCCCAGGCTTTTTGGTACCCTTTCCTCAAAATTTTCTCTGCCACTTCTTTTGATCTTAATCTTATGACGATGTCTCTTGGCAGACCTTTATTTTTCGCATAAACTGAGTTGACTCTGTAGGCACCCTCCAACATACTCTTAAATCTGTCAGGGTCTTCTTCTATGTACTCAGTGATGATATCCACCATATAGCCTTTTAAGTCTGTGTCTTCTTTTTCAGGTACCCCTCTTAGACGCACTTGTGACTCCAGCAACTTACAGTCGTGTATTATGACCTTTTCTTGAATTTTTAGCAAGGCAGAGGCCTGTGTATCCACTTTCATCTCTACCTCTTTCACTTTATTTTGAGTCTCTTCCTTAAAATTCTCTATCTCCTTCTTAAGGTCTCCAACTTCTTTTTTAATATCTTTTTTTATTGCCAAATGCAATTTGTCCATAGCTTTTAACATTTTTGCCTCCAGAGCGTCAAATTGAGCCTGCATCTTGTCAAATGATTGGGCTCTTGCACGTGTTGTTCTTTCTACTGACATATAAAAAATCACCAAACCTTAAAAAAATCCCCACATAAAATTTAGCATCCAATCCAATAGCTTAGAGCCAGTTCTTTCAGATGAGACTAGTTTCGTTTTTCTCCCTTCTTCCTGAGCAAAGATATTGAATTTTAACAATTTTGACAGTTTTTCTCCCTTTTAAAATGGCAATCGTTATTTCTCTATGGTACAGTTCCAGCCTAGAGAGGTCTCTCTTCGTCTTTCTTGATCTGAGTCTTGGACTCAATTCCTTCCTAGTTCAAAGGTCGGATGTCACAGCTCTTGTTGTCCTTATAGGCTCTGATTTATTGTCCAGCCCCTTTTAGTTTCACTTCCTGTCACAGCTTAGACTGATCTCGTGTCTAGTCTCGCAGTTTTTTGAGCTGCATGAAGAAACCGCAACCACAAAAATTCACAACAATATGTCCTTTCTCCAAAATATCTTTGAAGGCAATTGTTTTTACGGCGTTCAGTTTTCCCAAGCTGAATTCTTTTCCTGCTGTGCCCCCACTCAGCTCAGTTCATTCTAGGTTCTGCAGTTTATGGGCATATATACACGGCAACTCTCTTTTCTTTCTTCTGCGTCACCAACCTCCCATTGCCAACTTTCACTCTTATCTTGAAAGGTTTTTTTTTTTTTTTGCTGTTGTTCACATCCAAAGCCACAGAGCTCAGCTTAACAAGGTAAAAGTTTTTTTTTCATTCAATTATGCTTTGCCTTCGTCTGTTATTAATCCACTCAGTGTTTAAACTATATTCAAAGTCTCTCAGAGTGAAGATAAGAATGATGAGTCTACCTTTTAGATGTTCTCAACTCCCCCGGCTGCTATTTTCTTGCAATTAAAATCAGTCCTTCTAGCGTGCTTGGATTCCGACAGCCTTAAGTGACCGAAGTCACTTTAGAGTCACTGCAGACGATGGTTGACATTCCATTGCCGGACATCAAGAAATGAAGGAGTCAGCTCTCTGACTGCTCCAGTTCGATATCAACAGCATTAAAGGAAGATAAGTCGTCTTGGGTTAACCCTTGCCTAGGGTTAATGAGCATAGACCTTATCAGGGGTCTTTAATACCCTGAACAGTGACAATAAAATCCCCCTCTGTTAGGGAGCTGCAGACTGTCTTCCAGCCAAACAGGAAGTCATCTTTTAATTTTTATCTGTATTTTTATATAATATGTTTTACCTTTTTAGGTCCGTCTAGAGTTTTACCATTTTTCTGGGGGTGTTGTTGGTCTGCATTGTACTGTGTATTTAGTCATGGACCGTAATAAAGCAAACTGAGCAATTGAGGTTCACCTCAGTTACCATGGTTAGTGGCCACTGATAGACCTATCCTGTATGAATCTATCTAATCCTTTTTTAAAGCTGTCTATTCCTGTAGTCATCACTATATCTTCTGGCAGCAAATTCCACATTTTAATCCCTCACTGTGTAAAGAAATATTTTCTTTGTCTGTCCTGAATCTACTGACCATCAGCTTCCTTAGATGCCCTCAAGTTCTACTAGTTGGGGAGGAGAAAAAAATTCTCTTTGCCCACTCTCTTCACCCCACGCATAATTTTATAAACCTCTATCATGTCCCCTCCTTAGTCATCTCTTTTCTAAACTGAACAGTCAGAGATTTTTTGGCCATTCCTCATACGGAAGGTGCCTCTTTAGTTTTATTGATTTGCACTGATAACCATGCAGGCATTCTTTTAGATGGCAGTGCCTTTCCTAATCTGTGGAATGCATTCTATTTGGGCTTCAATTAATATAGTTTTAAATAGCTTCCAAACAGCCTCTAGGGATATGACTCTCTTGTGTTTCCATTTCAGCTTCCTTCTAACTATTCTCTTTTTTGTAAAGTTCCCTCTTTTGAAATCAAATGTTAAACTCTTGCAGCGCTTTTTTTTTGTAGGAAAAGCCCAGTAGGAACTCATTTGCATATTAGGCCATACCCCTGACATCACCATTGTTTCACACAGGGCTTTGGGGTAGAAAAAGCCCAACAGGAACTCATTTGCATATTAGGTCACACACCCTGATAGCCAGCCAGCCAGAACTGCATTCCTGTTCAAAAAAAGCCCTGCCCTTTTGTACTTTAAGGGGTAACTTTCTATTGACATGAATGCTGAATTTAGTAGCATTGTGGTCACTGTTCCCAATTGGTGTAACAATCTCTACATCTCTCACTAGATCTTGAGACCCACTCAGAATCAAGTCTTAGATCATTACCGCTCTGGTTGGCTCTGTGACCAACTGTTTCAGTGCACAGTCATTTATGATTTCTAGGAATCTCATTTCTACAGCATGTCTCAAGCCCAGGTTTACCCAGTCAATGTGAGGACAGTTGAAGTCTCCCAGTATAACATCTGCTTTAGTTACCTCCCTTATTTCCTTCTCTATCTCAAGATCAGCCTCAAGGATTTGATCAGGTGAGTAATAGTACACCCCCATTTTTAAGTAACCCTTAGTACCGAGCGTTTTCACCCAAATTGCTTCTGCTGGGGATTTAATTCCTCTGATGTTTTCTAACTTATTGGATTCTATGCCCTCTTTCATGTACAACACAACACGTTCAACCAACACTTCCTACTTGTCCTTCCTACAGAATTTATACCAAAAAAACTGTATCCTATAGATTCTCCCATTCCACCATGTTTCTGAGATACCTACTACAAATAGTGTTGTATATTTAGCAAGGTAAATGAGGCACAGCAAAATAATGCAGCGCCTGGCTTTTACCTTTCTGCCTAATAACCAAAAATTTTCCCTCCAGGACTACATGACTACATTTTTAATGTCAATGGTGCTGACATGTATTCCTCAGGGACTCATAATTCCCTGAAGGTCTCTTCCCTAAAGCTTTCTCTCTGCCTCAACTTCTCCAGGTCCGCAACCATAGCCTCAAGGGAATGAACCTGCTCCTTGAGAGCCAAAAGTTCTATGCAACGAGCACATAACCATGATTTCCATCTGGTAGGTAGATAACCATTTATGTGGGGCTCGCTGCAAAACACTACTACTTGATCCTTTTAACTGGAGATACCAGGTACTGAACCTGGGACCGTCTGTATGCCAAGCAGATGTTCTACCATTGAGCCATGGCTCCTCTCCAGGAGAGGAGGTTTCTTACAACAACATATGAATATGCTTCTGGACCAAGACATAAGCACATTACCTGCATGATGCCCGAGAGCAATGTTACCGCAACAGCAACCTTAATCCTCATGCTGTCTCTGATTCTGAAGCTTTCAGGATATGTGGTGTTGGTTGAGTTGGTGTCAGTAATGTCAAACATTTCATCAGGAGCTTCTCTGACAGCAACTCCACCAATCATCAGACTGATGACGGCAAAGGTTCCTGTAAGAGAGTTAACAGAAGGGAATACATATTTCCTTTTCTATTTAAAGCATGTGAGAGAAAATACAATTTTATACATTAATAAGTGTTACCTATGGATATATGTCTGGAGGTTCCAAAAAAGGTATACAGAAATACTGGATAAAATGAAGAATACAGACCAAAAACGGGGGGCAGAGCAGCCAGCAATGCATAAGCCAACCCTAGGAAAAAAGAATTAGGGAGAGGAGAAATAAGAAGCATTCTTGAAACTTGTTTAGTCTGTTTACATATGGATTACCAAAAACTGGATGCTGTTTACCGTAGTCTAAATTTTTAAGATCCTTATTTGGAGTACCTTGGTGTGTATCCAATGCCAAGACTAGAAGCAAGCTTGGTAACCCTAAAATCATAGGTTTCGCTGAAGCTAAATCTTTACCCTTCTACATTAATTTCCTTAATTTTGGTAGATAGTTTTCATTCAAGATGCTTAGAAGCAACAGAGGTGAAACATCAATGTTTAAGTTTTTCCAGCAGAGCTCTCTTGCATCTTGGCTCTCAAGGAGCTAAAACTATAATCCCGCAAAGGTTATGGGATCTCTTCCTTCAATTGGACAGCTGGGAATTGCAACCAAAACTTCGCCCCCATCTTTGAAGAATTAGAAGAACAAAATATGAGATTATTTTATTTTAACAAAATTGGCATATTCTTCTTCACAGTCTTCTCCTCAGGCTTATGAGAAAAAAGTGGTGGTACTTTGGTTTCCAGTCATGACTTCCCTTACAAAGGAAAATATTTTACCTCAAAATCCTGTACATTACAGTTTTATATATTTCTAATGCTGTATGTAATTTATTTTTCAATAAAACGTTTTGAATTAAAGAAGAAGAAATTGGATTTATATCCCGCCCTCCACTCCAAAGAGTCTCAGAGCGGCTCACAATCTCCTTTACCTTCCTCGCCCACAACAGACACCCTGTGAGGTGGGTGGGGCTGGAGAGGGCTCTCACAGCAGCTGCCCTTTCAAGGACAACCTCTGCCAGAGCTATGGCTGACCCAAGGCCATGCAAGCAGGTGCAAGTGGAGGAATGGGGAATCAAACCCGGTTCTCCCAGATAAGAGTCCACACACTTAACGACTACACCAAACTGGCTCTTAAAAAAAAGCTTCGCCCCAACCATGAAGGCAGTTTGGTGTAGTGGTTAAATGCCTGAACTATTATCTGGGAGAACTGGGTTTAATTCCACAGTCCTCCACATGAAACTGTTGGAGTGACCTTGGGTCAGTCATAACTCTGTTAGAAGGTGTTCTGCTCAAGAGCAGTTTCTGTCAGGGCTCTCAGCCCCACCTACCTGTCTGTTGTAGGCAGGGGAAGGGAAAGGATATTGTAAAGCTGCTCTGAGACGCCAAGTGAAAGGTGGAGTTTAAATCCAATCTCTTCTTATTCTTACCTCTATATGCTGGAATACCCTCCATATCAGAGCCTTCACCTTTGCCCAACTGAATGCCCTTCCATTCTTGAAGGGAGATTTGCTCAAATTCAGTCTGAGAAATTCTCTACCCATGACATTCAGATATCGTAGACAATCCAACATGTTTTATTATACTGTTGATTTTGCTAGAATATTCAAAATATAATCTTATCCAATTTCCCAGGTAGAACCAATAAGTTTTACATTTCTCTCCTTAGAAATTGCTGCAGTGAAATGACCCTTAAAGTAGCCAGATTTTGTGCACAGGCATTTAATTAGACAGAAGTGTATGCTCCAGTCTTAATATTTTAACCCAATATTGCATTTTATGCTTAGTAAATCTAGTGTACTTAAGATATGGAACCAATGTAAATGTTTGCCTACAACTTTGATACTGAATTCTGATCTCAAATCGAAATAAACTTAATGATAATGTGCTTAGCTCCAAAACAAATGCAGACTGTTCTTCTGAAACCTCCCTAATCAGCAATTCCAGTACTCCTGGGGAGGGGAAAGTATGGCGGTGGGAGCAGGCAGTTTTATAAGCGAAGGAGGCTGAGACATGAGAGTGCTCGACCTCCTTCCAGCCTGCGTCTCATCCCGACGGTGACAGGTAGTGGGACCAGACGAATCTACTCGCCTCCGACACTGGTGTTATGCAATGCCAGGTCCATTAATAACAAGACCGGCGTCCTCCGGGACTTTTTACTGGAGCAAGATGCGGACCTGGCTTGCGTGACCGAGACCTGGGTGCGAGATGGGGAGACCGTGGCTCTCGCCCAGATGACCCCCCCAGGTTACTCGGTCTTCCACCAGTCCCGGACTAGCGGGCGGGGGGGAGGAGTGGCACTACTCATACGAGAGGCTTACTCCTTTAGGGCTCTCCCGACCCCGGAGATTCCGGGCATTGAATGTGCCGGCCTGATGTGGGACGTTGGGGAGGGGTTGGCGATTTGGCTGGTGTACCGACCGCCTAACGCACCAGCCGTTGCCTTGCCATCCCTGGTGGAGGCCGCGGCGGGCTGGGCGTTGGAGTACCCAGGGCTTCTGGTCTTGGGCGACTTCAATGTCCATGCCGACGACGCGGCCTCCAGCCAGACGATGGATCTGGTGTCATCCATGGCGACACTAGGACTCTCCCAGGTTGTTACAACGCCCACTCATCAGGCGGGACACATGTTAGACCTGGTCTTTGCGGCGGGAGTACAAGTGAACGACATTGCAATGGAAGCAGTGCCATGGTCGGATCACTTTGCCCTCAAGGCTCGTGTGGATATGCCACCCCAAACCCGTTTAGGCGGAGAGCATATTTTGGCTTGCCCGCGGAGCCTGATGGACCTGGAACGGTTCCTGACGGCTCTGCGGGATACCTGGCCCACAGGCGATTCCCTGGAGGCTCTGGTTGAGTCCTGGAACGATGGACTCTCCGGGGCTATCGAGGAGATCGCGCCTAGGCGTCCTCTGCGCCCCCGCCTCAAACCGTCTCCCTGGTTTAACCAGGAATTGCGGCAATTGAAGCGGGACCTCAGACGACTAGAGAGGCTATGGTGGCGTACTCGAGACGAAGTGACCCGAACATCTTATAGAGATAGTTTGAAGACCTATGAGATAGCAATCAAATCCGCAAAGAAGACATACTTTGTGGCTAAGATTGCGTCCGCAACTTCGCGCCCGGCACAATTGTTTGAAGTAATTCGAGATTTGACTACTCTGCCCCAGGGCAGACCAAATTCTAGTGAATTGGAAATAGGCTGTGAGGCTTTTGCGAACTACTTTGCGGACAAGATCACATCACTCCGTCTCGACCTCCCCGTCAACTTTGAGACAGTTAACACAACCGAGGCCCCAAGCACGTCTTCGGATTATACCCTGGACTGTTTCAGCCCCCTCAGCCTGGAGGAAGTCGACAGGATCCTCTCATCTGCCTGCCCAACAACTTGTAAACTGGACCCATGCCCTTCCTGGCTTATTAAATCTTGCCAGGGGGATCTCAGATATCCTATACGGGATATCATAAACAGATCCCTAATGGAAGGGCTTTTCCCAGCGCCACTTAAAGAGGCTGTGGTCCGCCACCTCCTAAAAAAACCATCTCTAGACCCGGCCCAATTGGCACACTATAGGCCGGTCTCAAACTTGCCCTTCTTGGGCAAACTTATTGAGAGGGCAGTGGCGAGGCAGTTGCAGACTTTCCTGGAGGACGCTTCCGTCCTTGACCCACTTCAGTCCGGCTTTCGCCCGGGTCATGGGATGGAGACGGTGTTGGTTGCCCTGGTGGATGACCTCCAAAGGCATCTGGATCGGGGTGGCTCGGCGGTACTGATGTTGTTGGACCTATCGGCGGCGTTCGATACGGTCGACCATCAGTTGCTGACTTGCCGCCTCGCTGACGCGGGGATCCAGGGGCTAGCCTTGCAGTGGCTTTCCTCTTTCCTTGAAGGTCGGGGACAAAGGGTCGCGATTGGGGGGGAGCTATCCCAGAGGCGTTCACTTAATTGTGGGGTGCCCCAGGGAGCGGTTCTCTCCCCGATGCTGTTTAATATCTATATGCGACCTCTTGCCCAGATTGCCCGGAGGTACGGGCTGGGGTGCCACCAGTATGCTGATGACACCCAGCTCTATCTACTTATGGACGGCCGACCGGTCTGCGCCCCAGAGAACCTAGATCAGGCATTAGAGGCCGTGGCTGAGTGGCTCAGACTGAGTGGACTGACACTGAATCCTGCGAAGACAGAGGTCCTTTGTTTGGGCCGTCGGGGGCCGGAGGGGGAAATCCCCCTGCCAACTTTTGACGGTGTACCGCTGAGGCCGGCGGACAGGGTCAAAAGCCTGGGGGTGCTATTGGAGCCGTCCCTAAAGATGGAGGCTCAGATAGCGGCCACTGCCAAGTCCGCGTTTTTTCATCTTAGACGGGCAAGGCAGTTGGCCCCCTTCCTGGACCCCGACGACCTAGCAACAGTGATCCACGCTACGGTCACCTCGAGGTTGGATTACTGCAATGCCCTCTACATGGGGCTGCCCCTGTGCCGGACCCGGAAATTGCAGCTGGTGCAGAATGCCGCGGCCCGGCTGTTATTGGGCCTCCCAAGATGGGGACACATTCGGCCGGGTCTTCGGGCTCTGCACTGGCTTCCAATAACATACCGGGTCCGGTACAAGGTGCTGGTCATTACCTTTAAAGCCCTATATGGCCTGGGACCTGCCTACCTGAGGGACCGTCTCTCCCCACACGTTCCCCAGAGAGTACTGAGGTCTGGCACCCAAAATCTCCTTAATATCCCCAGGCCCAAGGAAGTGCGTCTCAAGACAACTCGAGACAGGGCCTTTTCTACAATGGCCCCTATGTGGTGGAGCCAGCTACCGGAAGAGGTGAGGGCCCTGCGGGATCTTACTCAGTTCCACAGGGCCTGTAAGACGACCCTCTTCCGGTTAGCTTACGCCTGACTGGACTAATGTAGCTCTCTAGATATCTGTGATTACCGTATAGTTAATACTAGTTTTAAGGTTTTTAAGGTTTTTAGGTTTTTAAATGTTTGATTTAAATGTAACTATCTTATTCCGATTTTACTGTTTTATTGTTTGTTGTAAGCCGCCCTGAGCCACTCGTGGGAAGGGCGGGATATAAATCCCGGAATAAATAAATAAATTAAATAAATAAATAAATAAATAAGAGTGCAGGATGCTCATTGGGCAAGAAGATATTGGGAGTCCCAGACCATCACCCCTCATTCTGGAAACCCATCTGCCGCTTCCACTTATTTCTCTTGGTTCTAGGTGGGGACTGAAGAGAGGGATAAAACTGGTATCTGAATGTGCCCAGGGGAGAGCAACAAAGATGATGAGAGGCCTGGAGCCCAAGTCCTATGAGGAAAGGTTGACAAAGCTGGGTATGTTTAGCCTGGAAAGGAGATGACCGAAAGGTGCTATGATCACCATCTTCAAGTACTTGAAGGGCTGTCATACAGAGGCTGGTGTGGAGCTGTTTTCTGTTGTCCCGGAAGGTCAGACCAGCACAAATGGATTGGAATTAAATCAGAAGAGTTTTTGGCTAAACATTAGGAAGAATTTTCTGATGGTTAGAGTGGTTCCTCAGTGGAACAGGCTTCCTTGTGGGGTAGTGATCTTTAGAGGTTTCTAAACAGAGGCTAGTTGGCCATCTGACAGCATTGCTGATTCTATGAACTGAGGCAGGTCATGGGAAGGAGGCCATGAAGGGCTGCATCAGGGCTTCGTTCTCATGGCCCTTTCTTACATGTCCAGAGGAATGTTGATTGCCACTTTGGGGTCAGGCAGCCATTTTCCTCCAGGCCAGAGAACCTGGAGATTTTGTTGACATCTTCTGGGCATGGAGCCTGCAGGGGTTATTGGGTAAGTTTGAAGGGAGGTATTTGTGGATTTCCTGCATTGTGCAGAGGGTAGGACTAGATGACCCTGGAAGTCCCTTTCAACTCCATGATTTTATGGGGTCAGACTTGGCTCAGGGGCCTCCAACTTGCTGATCCCTACAATATGTTTTATTGTACCCTGGCAAGTCTCCTCACAACTGGCTCCTCCAGATTTCTCACAGGATCGGCAGACTGAATGGCAAGAAGTGACATTTTAATTCTGCAGCTGAATTCATACTGTTGTCTTTGCTCACTCAAACTGTTGCTTGTTTACGAGAAATGAAATAAGTAAGACCCTGATGTTTGGGATCAATTGCTGGATAGTAAGGACAGGTGGACTTGGAGTCTTCTACATGAAGACTCTTCACAGATCCGATATATGGTGGAGATTCAACACAAAAGCTAAATTCTCCACCACAGCTGGAAAGGTTGGAATGGGTTGAATACAACAGCTCCATAAATACAGGGAAATGCTCACAGAGGAGAAGCAGAATCACAGGAGCATGGTGATCCCGTCTCACTAATGCATGCTTTATCACAACACGCCCACAGACCACGTACCTGTACAAACTCTAAGCTATATGGCATACTGTGGGAAATGCATGCAAGCAGGGCTACTGCACTCAACCCTGCTCCCACCCAAGACAAACTGCTCGAGCAACACTTCATAAAGTGGTCAGTGAAAGGAAATATGGCTAAACACAAACACACTCCCTGCTCCACAGTCCACAAATGGTTAGTCTTAAGTCAATTTTTCACTGAGGTGGTAAATACGGATCTGAAATACTTCAGACTGAAAGCTGGGACTTGTGGGAATGAAGGAACAGATTCTTACAAAAAGAGACCTGGAATTTCAGGGAAAGAGCAGGTTGGAATTCATCTTCTACAAACTAGTTCTATGTGGAGAGTTGTTTTTCTTTTAATGGGGGGAAATTTAATTGTGTCTGTCTCTCCAACAGTAAGAAGTGGTATACCCCAGACACAAGTTTGCTACCCCAGTAAGAACCAGGACTCAGGCCCAGATATATATTTTTCTCTGTAGTATTTACCAAAGTCAACATATTCAATTTGGTAGCCTGTCCTTTCTCCCAGAATTCCATAAGATCACTGTAATCTATCCAAGGCCTCTTGGTATGTCCAAGTACAGATTTGAATATGGGATTTTGGTATTCCAGTTTACTCCTCTGGCTACTAACCAAGCTAATTCTCACAGAAACTGGTCTCAAAGCTTGTTCAAACATTCACTTATTGACAGGCTCCTTCCTTACAGAAAATGACTCCCGTTTCACATGGGAAGTTCCTTAGTTTGATCATGCTCCTTAGGGTCAATTCCTGGAGATTTGAGGAAAGAACCTGGGAGAGTAGGGTTTAGGGAGGGAAAGGACCACAGCAGGGTATAATGCCATGCGGTCCACCTTCCAAAGATACCATTTTCTCAGGAGAACTGGAATTTAAAATAAATAAATAAGTGAATTATGTAATCTGGCGATCTGTTGTAATTCCAGGAGATCTTCAACCCCCAGTTGGACGTTGGCAACCCTATTCCTATGTGAAGGGGAGGCTACAGCAGTCCATGTTAAATTTACCAATGGGAAGAAGAATTAAGTCTTCTCTCTGAAGTTTTCAGCTTTACATGGGGACGCTATCGAACAAGGTATTTAAAAAAAATTAAAGTGGTACAGCTCCCATGAGAGAAATGTGCCATCGTAGCTAATATCCATCTGAATCACTCCTAAGATAGATATGTCAAAGATATGGTCCATGGGATGGGCCAGGCCCACCCAGGCCTTTAATCCTGTCCATGGGTAGAACACCCCCTTGTGATCCCCCCATTAAAGATTTACTGCCGTTAAATCATGCTGCCTGTTGGGACTGGCAGTGCAGTCAGCGGCCCCATGCGACTCTGCTTGGCTTTTCTGATGGCTGTGATCAGCTGTTCTTCTCTGCTCTGCTCTGCCTCTTGTGTGTTGTGTTTACAAAAGTCCAAGAGGCACCTTGCTGTTCTGAGCATAGAGAAAAGTGGGCATGGCTGCATCTGAGTGCAAAAAGCATGGGGTGGGGGTGCCTCTGAAAGAAGGAAGCAGAGGGTGGGGCTGCCTAACTTCCCAGTCTGCCTAACTGCTCCAGCCTCCGAGGTTTTACTCACAGGTAGACTGGGGGGGGGGAGGGGTGTACTTCTGCTGTGATCCTTGTGCTTTTTATTCAAAAAACTGCAAAATTGCACTATTCTCCACCTTTTCAATTTAGGGGGGGGGGGAGGTTTGGGACCAACCACAGTTAAAATATACAGCTCTGCAAACTCTAGGAACTCCATTTTTGCAGAGAAGCATTAATTTTCACACACACACTCTGCCAACGTGGGACTCCAATGGAATAATAGCAGAACAAGTGCTGAAGAAGAAAACCAGTATTATTATCTCAAACCACCCTGTAAAAAACCCTTGAGGCCCAACAGAGCCACTCTGAGTAGACCTGGGAGGGTGAAGAAGCCTGCAATGCTCAGTCATTTTATGTTTTTCTCCTAAATCCTAGGCTCAGACCATTTATATTTTTAGTTTATATTTTAAGTGGGGGGGGGGAGAAAAGTTAGGGACCAACCACAGTAAAAATATAGAGTTCAACAAACTGAAGGAACGCCAGTCTTGCAGATAAATAATAGTTTTAACACACACCCCTCCTAATGTGGGACTTCATGGAATAGCTGCTGTACCTCTGTGTTTGTCTGTGTCTTTTATAAAGTTTATATATCCGCTACCTGGCATTACATTTTATGACAGATAGCCCAGCCTGACAAAGTCCAATTTATAACAGATCCAGCCCTCATAACAAATGAATTTGACATCCCCGTCCTAACATCTGTTACACTGCACTAATTACATATGTTTTCTGCATATTCACATAAGGAAATGGGTGGAACTCCTTTATCAGAAAGACCTCTCAAATGGTTGTTCTGGAAAATGTTCAAAGAAAAAGTAAAAGTTAAATTTCACCAACCTTGAGGAAGCTGCATCACTCCAGTACTAATACCTGAGACAATGTCTCCCAGCAAATACTCCTTCACAGGATACTTTGGGAGCCATTTAAAGATTGGCAAAAAACTAGTGAGAACAAATTTGGCTTTCTTGGAAGAACAGCTAAAACAAATACAAAAAAGTACAATATGAATTGAAAGAAATCAACAAGAAGAAACTTCAAAAACAGATGTTCTTATAACAGAAAATATATAATCCAATCACTATCATATTTGAAAATTCAATTTTATATAGTCTATATAACTTGTGTCCATTAGCACAGAGTATAAATTTTATGGCGGATGTAAATCTGGCCAAATTTCAGAAAAAATACAATACCAAATGACCAAGTTTTAAATAATTCCATTCAGCTTGTGGATCTTCAGGAACAAGCAACATTTTTTAGCCTGGGGAAAACTATTTTAAAAATCAGGTTTATTCTGCAGTGTGCCTTTCCCTCCAATGAAAATTGCTTTACAATTTCCATTGTAATTTTATACAGCTCCTGGCTATTTTCTAAGTGCATGTTTTCTTGTTGAATCAAGCATCCGTGTTTCCTCACACCAGCAGAAGCTGCCTGAAGCTTTGTGAACTAGAGAGTTGAGCTGGCTAGCACTCTAGAGCAGGGTAGATTTGATTTAAATCACGAGTCAGTAAGACTCTATTTAAATAATAATTTTCTACATAAAGGCTAATTCTTGCTGGCCTTAATATTTACAACTCAGATGAAGGTTTCATTTTAATATAATAACTTTTTCAGGTTAAGTTTTAGTTATATAGATAATTATAAGATCATTGCAAGGTAAACTATCTCTAGTTTAATAGGCTAATCATTCATATTTGGACAACTTTTTTACTGTGCTTTATTAAAAGGAGAGAAATAATTAACAATAACCATTTAAATTGTTTTATTTAACTAAAACAATGCCATTATATAGCATATATATTCTTGTATTCACTTACACTTCTGTGAGGAGGCGTACATAAAGATCTCAAGATTTCTGGAGTATTCACTTCCACTTGCACTGCTTGCGCCTCCCTCCTTAGCCCTTAACATTCCCTCCTCATCCAAGACCTAGACCACCCCAAACAATCTTATATTCATTGAACTTCTTGAAACTTAGCACTTAAGAGATGGGGATGATTCTGTGTGCATCGATTTGCAGAGGACTAGTAGCACTCAGGCTTCTTAACTCTGTATTTTTATTTTATAACATTGTTGCTGCAAAGAAAAGGCATGTTATATCTGCAGGCAAATTCATAGTTTTGAGAACTGCAAAACCAAGCATCTGTTAAAGTATCTTCTAGACAGAAAAACTCACCAAAACAATCTTACAGAAACCTTTGGGGGAAGCATGATATTGTGAATGGATTAATGGAATTCATTTACCAAAAAAATTAAATAGTGCATGAATATACAGCCTCATGATACATAACTAAAAACTAATCCTTATTTCATGACAAATAATCTTTGTACTATAATGTGTATATTAAATAGAAAATGATCTTTAGATAGATTTTTCCTCAAGAGGCATTTTATTTAAAAAAACCAATTTAAATTTTAAAAATCTGATTTAAATTTTTAAAAGCTTATTTAATTTTTTTTAAAAAAAACACTGATTTTTATCCACTCTGCCCGAGAGCTATCTGTGGCTTTTTTAAAAAAAAATTCTCCCACAATTTTAGTCATCACTCCAGGGACACAGGGCAAAGGGAAAATGGGAGTTGCCCTCTCAACCAACAAAAACAGCCTGTTGTTGAATTATATTTGAACACAGAATTTCAGTGCAGCTCTCGTAGTAATTTTCCTCTTCAAAACTGGTAGGGGTGGGGTGGGGAATCTTCGGTTTAGACCAGGATGTCTAAAGCCTTCTGGAGCCTTTATGTATTTCTGGAATTCTGACACAGCATGGTGTGTGCAACCACAAAATGGCTGCCACAAAGGTGGAGTACAGCACAAAATGGCCACCACAGAAAGCAGAGTCCATACAAAGGCCCAATGCAGGGGACAAGAAGAGTAATTTCTGCAGGGCATGCAAGGCTACTCTTTGTCAGGTGGCTTTTGGATGATTGAGATCCACCAGGCAACTGGTAAATTATGCTCTCACTGTGTCTTAAGAATCCATGCATCCTATCCTTGCCTGATTGTTGATAGATTTTAATCATGATAGATTTCTAATTGTGTTTTTAAAAGTTTATTGCATTTTTTTATCTGGTGTGTTTAATATGTTATTAGCTGCCTCAAGTCCCATTCAGGGGAGAGGTAGTGGGATATAAATTTGATAAATACACTGGAATAGATTAAAGAGAACAGAACTAACCCCATGGCTACAACTACTGCAAGGCAACTTTAAAAAAATATGCACAGCCAATCAGAACTTCAATGGCCAGTCAGAAGCCCCATTGGGCAAGAGCCCCATCTGGTCCTACACACTTTCTAAAACTCTTGGTGGGTGTCAGGAAACATGTTGGTGGGCACTGTGGTGTCCACGGGTGCCACGTTGGGGACCCCTGGTTTAAACAGAATAACTAAGTCACATACAAATTAACCAGTGCACGAACAAAGAATGGACACTGTTAAGTCATGGCTTAACTTCAGCACCAAGTAAGCAGTCGTTCAGGCAGAGAACCACCCCTCAGTGCCAAGCAATACCATCTTATGTGCAACCACTTAACACATGCAATTAAGGTTGACTACCCCTGACTTAGACAAAAGAATTTTAAACTATAGTGATAGTATGTGCAAGAAGACGAATCAGGATCACGCAAGGCACTCTGAAGAATAATGTGGGTAAGCCACAAGATGTGCATGCCTTCACAAGGGGAACTATCTCTCTCTTTAAAAAAAGAAGTGTCTCTTTTCGGAGGAAAGCTAATCCATTAGGAAGAAAATCTGGCCCTTTCTTCTGACATGCTAACTTTCTGGAGGTAGGGAGGTTGTGATTTAAAAAAAAAAAAATGAGGGAAGACAATTATACAATCTACCACCTGCATCTTGAAGGAGTTACATCACACCAAAGTGGCTCCACACTGTTTTTGGGAATGTGTAGATTTGCTCTTACAAAGTGATACTAAGACCACTGCATGTTTGTTTGCATTGAGAAAGTCATCGGGATGCAATGTATAAATTAAATGAGGCTACCAAGTATAAATGTCCTACCGACAAGAATGTGCTATCTTCTGACCAAGAGGTTGGGAGGTCTTTTCTTTCTTGTGCAGCTGGCCTTGTAGGACTCCTTGATTATACACTTTCCTTTCCACACAGTACATCTGGTCTGACACAAGGCATATTTCATCTTCTCCAACATGTTCCATGGTACATTTCAATGAATGAGTAAAGCAGAAGAGCTGTTCCTTGCAGTTGCTAATAACAACAAAAAAATGAAAAAGGCTGAAACACCCAAGCAGCTCTTAAACAATGCTCTCCCCTGGGGAGAGCCATAGCCAGCTCTGTTTAGCACAAGGAACCCTTTGAGAAGAATGTTAATGCAACGTAGCAAGTTGGAGATACCTTTTAACAAATTATAGTCATTACAAATGTGGTGAAAGTAAACTAGAGCTCAAAGCGAACATAAAGGTGATCAGCTCCACTCACACACACTCCAGGCTGCTGCAGAAATACCACAATCTTGACAACCATGGATTTAACAAAGAGGCCATTAGACAGAGAAAAAAAAATATCTATCGATGAATTCCCTTTAACGAGAACAAGGGTGGCCAAACTGCAGCTCAGGAGCATTATGCGGCTCTTTCATACACATTGTGTGGCTCCTGGAGGTTGAGGAAGAACTTAATGTAGGCTTAATCTCAAGTAAGTGTGCATAGCAGGACCTCTGAACACTGACCAATATATAGGTGACTATTTCCACCATTTGTGAAGCAGGGAAGGAGGGGAAAATACACAGGTTTGCGTGCTCTTCTCCTCCACCACAGAAGTTGCATGGAGACCTAGAACAGGAAAAGAGAGTGAAAGAGCCAAGGGAGAAAAGAGAGCATGTAGGGGATGGAAGCGGCTGGCCATGCCACCAAGGCCAGCTGGACACACGCTTGGGATTCAGCCACTGCTAAGAAGGGCAGCAAGATAGAGAGCGGTGAGTGAGGGCAGGAATACAAGATGGCAAGCACCATGGTGACACCACTGTCCAGAAAAGCAGTTCAGTGCTATGGAAGGCACACTTGAACAACCTCCAAATGCCGAACCCTTGTGGCAGTACTTTCCAAGGCCATCTAATACTCAAGATGGCTGAGAGTTACACAAAGCAGTTGAGTTTGAAGCAAAACAAAAATTTAAATAAAATGTTGCATGATTTGGTTGCATGACATTGCTTAGAATGATAGAGCTGAGCAGCTTGAGCAGGGGTGTCAAACTCATTTTGTTATTAGGGATGGATCTGACACAAATGAGACCTTGTTGGGCCAGGCCATGTGTGTCATAAAATGTAATGCCAGTTAGCAAAGACAGAAACTTCGTAAAGGACACAGATAAGCACAAATATTTTTTTAAAACTTAAAATAAAATATGTTTAAAAGATTAGCACTCTTGCAATGTTTTGTTTCTTTAACAGTCTCTGATAATTAAGACCTCTTGCTCTAAATTATTACAATAAAATCTGGAGACAATGTGTGTGCTGTAGCAATCTTCCCTATGCTGTTCAGGTGTGTGTCTGTAAGTTGCAACCTACTTTTGATTTATTGACATTCATTACAGAAATCTTATGGTCAATGCTTTGAGCCTAAGACCCAGGAGAAAACATGAAATGGCTGGGCATATTGCAAACTTTTGCACATAAGGTGCTTCGTGTGCTGGTCAACCAATGAGAAAATAGAGGCTTTGCTCTGAAGCTCCTGAATGATTGAGCAAGTCTGGCAAAGCAAGCTGTAACACAGAAGGAAGCAAGAGAGAGAGAAGGAAGCAAATGACAGTGAGTTGATCGTGGGCCTGATAGAAGCCCTTCGGGGGCCTGATCCAGCCCTCAAGCTGCACATTGGACACCCCTGGTTTAAACTGTAGTTTTGAAATTGTATTACAGCTTTCAAAGATTAATCACATTATCAAATCCCTAGAAACTAGTCAATTATACATCGTCAACAAAAATGCAAGAAAGCAAAAACTAAAGGCAAGGCTCAGATTACATGGCATTGTGTACACAGTTGTGGTTGTGCTTAAAATGCCATAGTAGTGCAAATGAAAAATATATTAGTGCATGTATTAAATTAATATATATCAATTTAAACTAAGATCTCTGCTGGGCAGACAAAGTAGAAAGTTAGTCTGAAGCAAGGGTGCTGTATATTATTTAAAAAAAAACAATTGTTGAGTCTTCTGAATAGACAAGTTTCTGAGATGAAATTCCTCCTTGGATGTCACTTGTTTGACAGGAGGCAGAAGTAGCTGTAGAATGTTTTCCTTTTGAGACATTACAAAACAATGTCCTCAAAGTAAAGCCACTTGTAGTTTTCTTTCTATAAACAAAAAAAAAAATTCTGAAACATAAAGCAAACTCACAAAAAGTACTAATTTGCCATTGGGATTTTCCTTTGTCCCAGATAATGTAATATTGGATAATAGTCCTGCTGGTCAATGAGAAAACAAAGGCTTTGCTAGGAGTTGTCTTTCTGTAAACAAAAAAACATCTCAAACATAAAGCAACTTCACAAAAAGTACTAATCGGCCATTATTAGGATATTACAATAATAGTCCCGTAAGTTTTCCCAGAAGTCCCTGATCCAGGGAAGCATTCTTAAGTGCTTTGAAGAGCTCCACCTCCCACTTTCACACAGGGATGACTTGATAACATCCCACAGAACTGTTGTGAGTTATTAAATACGCAACAAAAAGGGGGGGGGGATTTAACCAAACATTCCACCTCATACGAAAGCGTGAATCTAGACTATGGACATCTGCAATAGTTTCTGCAAATTGGAAACAATCTGATTTCTCCCATGACAAATAGGTGTTCTTTTCTCAGAGGGACATTTAACTACCCTGAGATACACTGGAATTGAAGAACATAAGAGAAGTCATGTTGGATCAGGTCAATGGCCCATCCAGTCCAACGCTCTGTATCACCCAGTAGACAAAAAACCAGGAAGGTCCATCAGTGGAGCCGGGCCACTAGAAGCCCTCCCATTATTGCCCTCCCCTGAAGCACCAAGAATACAGAGCATCACTGCCCCAGACAGAGAGTTCCAACTGTGTGGCTAATAGCCACTGATAGACCACTGCTCCATGTTTTTCCAATCCCCTTTTGAAGCTGTCTATGCTTGTAGCTGCATCACCTCCTGTGGCAGTGAATTCCATGTGTTAATCACTCTTTGGGTGAAGTACTTCCTTTTACCGTTCCGAATTTACCATTCCTGGGAAAGTTAGTTGAGAAAGCGGTGGCGTAGCAGTTGCAGGTTTTCCTGGATGAAACTTCCGCCCTGGATCCCTTCTAGACCCGTTTCCGCCCGGGCCATGGGATGGAGATGGTGTTAGTTGCCCTCACAGATGACCTAAGAAGACATCTGGTCGGCGCTGCTGATCTTCTTGATCTGTCAGCAGCATTTGACACAGTCGACTATGACCTTTTGACCCACTGCCTCGCCGTCGCCGGAGTATGGGGGGTAGCATTGCAATGGTTTTCCTCTTTTCTCTGGGGACAGGGACAGAGGGTGGCGCCTGGTGAGTAGACCTCCGTGCGGCACCCACTCATATGTGAAGTGCCACAGGGGGCTATCCTCTCACCAATATTATTTGTTTAAAACAATGTATTATGCTGTAATATATTGTAATAACACATTGTCATTTGTTATTAAAAATTAATAAATATACATTACATTTTCTCCATCCCTCCCCCCTTTTGGTGACCCCCGGCAGTGTATTTTATTTAAATTGTTAAAATGGTAATATACTTTATCTATTAAAGAACCTTACTTCATAGAAAAAACCTCAAAAAGAAAAAAAAACGTATGTTATAATTATAATCCATCTTCATAGTAGTCCTTTAGTCATTAACAAAGAAACGAAAAAGATATATTCCAATAATTTCGCTTTTTTACTATAACCCATATAACGTTTCTTTAGAGATTAACCATTATCAAAAATCGCCAAATATCCTTTAACGTTCCATTGTTTTTCAACATACTTTTGGAACTTTCCCCACTCATTTTTAAACTTCTCTAAATCTTGTTCTTTTAAGATTCTTGTAAGCTTGTCCATTTTACTCCAATGCATAACTTTCAAAGTCCACTCCCACATTTCTGGTATTTTGTCTTGTTTCCACATCTGCGCATATGATGTCCGTGCAGCTGAAAGCATATACCAAATTATCGTTCTGTCTTGTTTTGAAAATGTTTCCATTTGTAATCCCCACAAAAAGATGTCTGGTGCCTTCTTAATATTATATCCCAATATTTTCGAAATCTCTTGCTGAATCTTTTGCCAAAATTGTTTTGCCTTTTCACAAGTCCACCACATACGGTAGAAAGATCCTTCTTGTTTCTTATGTTTTCAACATCTATCCGACACCTGATTGTTCATTTTTGCCAATTTCTTAGGTGTCATGTACCACCTATATAACATTTTAAAGCAATTTTCCTTAATTTTATAGCATGTAGATATTTTCATAGAGTTCTTCCATAAGTGTTCCCATGACGCCATCTGTATTTCTTTATTTATATATATCGCCCATTTTATCATTTGTGATTTAACTACTTCATCTTCCATTTCAGACCATTTCAATAATAGTTTATGTCTTTGAAATCAGCTTTTCATTTTCCCCAAACAGCATTCTCTCCAGTTGTTTGCTCTTGTCTTATTCCATAGTTCTTAATGTCCTGTTCAAGCAAACTCTTTATTTGTTGCAATTGAAACCAATTATATTTAAACTGTATTTCCTCAGCTAATTTTAATTCCACCTTGCTTCCTTGAATTTTTAAAAGCTGTTTATATGATAACCACTTCTCATCTTTAATATCTGAATACAATTTTATTACTTCTGTTGGCACAATCCAAAGCAGTTTCCTCTCATCTCCATATCTTTTATATTTTGACCAAGTATTTAACAGATTACTTCTTATAGATGAAATCCATCTAAGAAGCCATCCATCTTCTTTTTCCCATAGTACATGTAGGCATGCCATCCAAAAACATTTCCATGACCTTCTAATGCTAGTAATTTTCTATTTAGTAATGCCATCCATTCCTTAATCCACACCAGGCATACTGCATCATGATGCAGCTTTAAATTAGGCAGTTGAAATCCGCCCCTTTCTTTCGCATCTGTCAGGATTTTCATTTTAATTCTTGGTTTTTCCCCGGCCCATACAAATTCTGAAAGTTTCCTTTGCCATTTATTAAATAGTTTGTTGTCTTTTACTATAGGAATTGTTTGAAAAAGGAACATAATTCTGCCCAGCATAGACAAATTCAAGTTCACATTTGAGTTCTTTCAGAACTCTTGGATGCATGCCATTCTGTCTATCGGTCGTAGGACCTCCTCTCTCATCATCTCAATCTGACTCAGGTCTTTCAAAATCCGCAGTTCTAGAGTGGGCAAACACTTCTCATCTTCCACAGTGAAGACAGAGGCAAAAAATACATTCAGCTTCTCAGCCATTTCCCTATCCTCCTTTTACCCCTTGGTCATCCAAGGGCCCCACTGCCTCCCTGGCTGGTTTCCTGCTTCTAGTGTATTTGAAGAAAATTTTATTGTTGGTCTTAATGTTTTTTGCAATATGCTCCTCATGGTCCCCTTTTGCCTGCCTGATCACAGACTTGCATTTGATTTGCCACAGCCTGTGTTCCCTTTTATTAACTTCACTTGGACTAGCTTTCTACCACTTAAAGGAATCCTTCTTATCTTTTACAGCTTCCATTACTTTGTTAACCATGCAGGCCTTTTTCTATAGCTATTTGTGCCTTTCCTGACTTGCAGTGTATATTTTATCTGACCTTCTAAGAATGTAGTTTGAAATAGTCTCCAAGCTTTCCCAAGGGTTTTGATCCTATTTACCTTTCCTTGGGATGCTGAATAACCCCAAAAACACCACCTGAAAAGTGTTTCACAGAGTTGTCTAAAGCAAGCTAGAAACTGCCCCTTTGAGTGCTTTGGATTAGTTTTGTGGATTGATAGTATTGCAGACTATCAGATTAAATATTTTTTGACAGGATGGAAAGAGAGTTTAACAATATCAAACGTATTTCTAAGCCCTCTAGGAATTTCCATGTAGTGCATTACGTTACTCAGCTTCAAACCCAGGCTGGCCACCAAGTACAAGAGACAGGAGACAACTTCAGCTAAGCCAGGTGTTCTGATAAGTGTACTTTTCAATACATGCATTTCTTGTTCACACATTATTACACTGTTAGCTAAAAAAAATTAAAATTCTGGTAACGTGTCTTCCTCCCAAAAAACATACACTGTGAAACTGCCTGCTGTATAGCAACTTTCTTTGGGAAGTGAAACTAAATAGACTTTCTTCCCTAAGTCAAACAGCTAGGCCTGTCCCCACAGCAGCCATTTTGTGAAGGCCGTTGCCCACCCCAATTGTAGCCACAACCTTTCAACAGAGCCTAACAGGCTCAGAAATGTTGGAGACCCTTCACACTTTCAAACCAGAGAAAAAGAAAAATGCAGAAAGAATCAAACCTGCAACAAATCCCAGGATTCTTGCCCCCAAGCCACGCCATTCGCCCCATTAAGGCAGTTGACTTCTCTGATGACTCCTTGTCCCCACAGGCACATGAAAACTGCAGTTACACAGTGACACAGCATCTCCCATGCCAGCCTGCCTACAGACCACTCTTGATCCTTCCGGGGTCTTAGCCCAGTCCAACAACCCTTATTTTTACAAGCAGGAAACCCCACAGTTACCTGAAAACATAACCACACACTATTATGGGTCATTCAGAGGACACTTTCAGATCACCCTGTTCTTGTTGACAGTTCTGAACTCCGTCCAAGATAATGACCAAGGCCATGATCCAGGGGCATGCATACACAGGAGGGTTTTCCAAGAGTTTTCCCCTTTGCTGCTTCTACCCATCCACACTCTCCATTCCCCCTTTGCAAACTTTTAAGAAGTGCTGCCAACTACAGCGAGAACTACTGAAAAAGAAAATGAAATGGGAAAATGCACTTCCTCAGCAGCAATTTCTTGTGCAATAACTCTCAAGCTTCAAACCACTTCTTTTAAAAAAAAACTGGGGAAAGAATTAAGAAAATTAAGAAGCAATTTGAGCATTCAGTGAGAACAGGGAAAAAAAACATTCAGCGCTTGCGCAGGTTGCATGAGCACCTCTGGAGTACAGTCCATGTCACACCATATACCCCAGCTGGAAAACAACCAACTGGAAACCTTCACACAACCAGAAGTACTTTGCATTTAGACAGGCCCGGCACTAGGATTTCTGCCGACTGAGGCAGAACCCTGCACCGGCGTCCCCCCGTCCCACATTAATCACACGCATGATTCGCCCGCGCGCTGTGATGACGTCACCAGAAGTGATGTCATCGTGGCGGGGCGCCATCTGCCCAGCAGCCCTGTCCCACTTTATAATGAGCTGAGCAGGGGCTGCAGGGGCATTGCTCCCAGCGAAGAAACAATCCCCCCCCCAGCCCCTGCTGAGCTCATTATAAAGCAAGACAGGGTTGTCGGGTGCCTTCCCCTGCCCAGGAGCATGCTGGGCAGGGGAAGCCACATTTTTCCTGGGCTTTCAGGGATTGGGGGTGCTCTCTCAATCCTTGAAAGCCCAGAAAGAACACTCGCGCCTTCCCCTGCCTAGTGTGCTTTGAGTTCGGAGCACTCTGGGCAGGGGAAGCTGCGTTCTTTCTGTGCTTTCATGGATTGGGGCACTCGCCCGATCCCTGAAAGCCCAGAAAGAGCACTCGTGCATTCCATGCCCAGCATTCTCTGAGTTTGGAGTGCGCTTGGCAGGGGAAACCGCGTTCTTTCTCGGCTCTGAGGGATCCAGGAAGCCCCTCCAACCCCTCAGAGTCGAGAAAGGCTCAGGGATGGCGCAAGCAGGGACGGGGAGGGGGTGCCTACCCCCCACCTGCACCCCTGTGGGAGCTGGCGCCCCAGGCCATTGCCTAGTTCGCTGACTCCCACGCGCCAGCTCTGCATTCAGGCCAACCCAACAGCTTAACCCAGCAATTTACCCTTCACTGTTCAAACAGGGCTGAAAGAGAATGAAAAAAACTGCTGTTCTGGGATAATTTTACCGACTTACTATCACTGCATCCATACAAGGTGGTTTACCTGGTTAGGAAAGGAACTGCTACATATTGTGCCCCAGAAGCAACTAATGGGCTGCTCAGTGACTCACTATGACCCATCTGCAAAACAGTTTACAGATACAACTGACTCTACCTTGATCGTATTTGTGGAGTTGAATATGTCTGAGGTTCCGGTTTATCATGTTTCTATGGAGGCATTTCTGAAGATGCAGCAACGTTCCTTGGAGAACAGAAGACCACTTTACCATCCTGGCTAATAAAATCTGTTACGGGGCAGTGGCCCTGTGGTCAATGCTTCATTAAGAGAGGGTTTTTCTTTCTTGATGGGCCTTAGAGGCAGCTTTGAAGCTTTACAAAACTCTTTGGAGCCAGGGTGCCATAGTAGTTAGAATGTTGGACTAGGGTTCAAATCCCCACTCAGCATGAAAACAACTAAGGGATCCAGGGCCAGCCGCACTTTTTTCAGCCTACTCTACCACAGACTTGTTGGAAGGATGAAATGAAAGACAGGAGAACTACATGTGCTGCTCTGAGCTCCTTGGTGGAAGGGTGGGATAATATGTAGTTAATAAATAAGGAAGTTTCATTTTTGTGGAATAAAACCCTCTAGACCAGGGGTGTCAAACTCATTTGTGACTGACATAAATGAAACCTTGTCGGGCAGGACTATGTGCATCATAAAATGTACTGCCAGGTAGCAGAAATATAAACTTTATAAAGGGCACAGACAAGCACAATTAAAGACTTTTTTCAAAAACTTAACAAAAATGCTTAAAATATTAGCACTCCTGCAATATTTTGTTTATTTAACAGTCTCTGATAACTGACACCACTTGCTCTGAATTATCGCATTAAAATCTGGGGACAATGTCTGTGCTGCAGCAATCTTGAGTATGCTGTTCAGGTGATGTTCAGGTGTATATCTGGAAGTTGCAAACCTACTTCTGATTTATTGCCATTCATTACAGAAATCTCATGGTCAAAACTCTGTGCCCTAGGACCCAGGGGAAAACATGAAATGGTTGGGCATTGTGAGCTTTTGTACATTACTTGCTTTGTGTGCTGATCAAGAACATATGAAGGCACCATGACGCAGACTGAGGACTATGTCTTTATCTGCAAAGCTATTTTCTTACCCATAAAAATAACTGCAAAGCCTATGAGGCAATGCAAAAATAGAGAGACAGCAATGTATAGTGGTCAATATCAGCCTACTATCTGGGAAGTCTAAGTTCAAAATCCCAAGTCTCCACCTCACTGGCTTCTTGTTATTCCTCATCTAAACAGTTCACATTGTTTTCCTACTGAGAAAGATTGGATTCTGAGGGCATGAATATGTAATGTAATGTAAAATTTTATTTGTATCCCGCCCTCCCCCGCCGGAGCAGGCTCAGGGCGGCTAACAACATTTAAAAGTGAAACAGTACAATAATAAAACATTAAGTTCACATTAAAACCAATCAACCAATAATCAAAACATTCCTAAAACTAACATTGGCGGTACACATTATTAATTTAGCAGTAAACATTAGCTCAGTCATTGGTGAATGCTTGTTTGAAGAGGGCGGTCTTGCAGGCCCTGCGGAACTGGTCTAAGCTCCGCAGGGCCCGCACCTCCTCTGGGAGCTGGTTCCAGAGTTGTGGGGCCGCGGCTGAAAAGGCCCGAGTGCGGGTGCTTTGAAGTTTAACTTCTTTTGGCCCAGGGATATTCAGTCTGTTTTTGCCTACTGACCTCAGTGCTCTCTGGGGCTCATATGGGGAGAGACGGTCCCTCAGGTAGGTCGGTCCTTGGCCATATAGGGCTTTAAAGGTTATGACCAGCACTTTGTACTGGATCCGGTATACAATCGGCAGCCAGTGCAGTCCGCGTAGCCCCGGCCGTATATGCTCCCGTCTTGGGAGACCAAGTAGCAGCCTGGCTGCCGCATTCTGCACTAGCTGCAGTTCCTGGGTCCGGTACAGAGGCAGCCCCATGTAGAGAGCGTTACAGTAGTCCAGTCTTGAGGTGACCGTCACATGGATCACCATTGCTAGGTCCTGCCGCTCTAGGAAAGGGGCCAACTGCCTCGCCCGCCTCAGATGAAAAAATGCTGACTTGGCAGTGGCTGTTATCTGGGCCCCCATTGATAATGAAGGCTCCAGTAAAACACCCAGGCTCTTTACCCATTGCGCCGTCTTCAGTGGCGCCCCGTCAAAGGCCAGGAGAGATATTTCCTTCCCCAG